>NW_027185860.1:5339516-5490530 GCF_028583685.1 Petaurus breviceps papuanus
CTCTCTCTCTCTCTCTCTCTCTCTCTCTCTCTCTCTCTCTCTCTCACTTATTTCCTATTTACCTTGTATATAACTTACACTGTGTCTGTTTGTGTGGGTACATATGCATGCACATGTACACATTTGCCTACTATCTTCCTCATTAGATTTTAGGCTTCTTGAAGGCAGGGCTGTCTTTTACATCTTTTTACAGAGATGTATGTTGAGTGACTGATTAATTATTGAGTAGAAGAAGTTGAATCTTTGGCCTAGTGCTTTAGAAAAAGCTTTGATAGCTGAATAGATGATTGAATAGAGAGAGTCTAATGTCAGTCAGACCAACCAGCAAACTATTGCAATAGTCTAGGTGTGAAGAGGTGTGAGAATTTACCAGAGAAGTGGCAGTATCAGAGAAAATTATTGTGTATTTAAGCAAAAAAAATATTAGAAAGTTGAAATTTGCAGACCTTGGCAACAGAACGAATAATTCATGAAGTGAAACACAGTGAGGAGTCAAAGATAATTCCTAACTTGGTCTTGGGGGATTGAATTTATATATATTTTGGATGTATTGCATATAGATTTACATATATTTTTTTCTCCCTTTGACTTTAAACTGCTTAACTTCCCATTCTTTTTACATTTTCCTTACACTTATATTTCTAGAATCTAGCACAGTAGCTGGTACATATTAGGTACTTGAGGTATGTATGTTAATTCATTCACAACGTTTGCTTCATATTCCTATAGTTTTCTAAGTTTTTCAAAGTGATTTCCATGTAATAGCAATTTAAAGTAATTAGATCTGTATTATTACCCTTGTTTCAGGCCTTTAATTGTTTAAACAAATATTTTAAAAACTCCTACTATGTGCAAGAGACTGTGATAAGCACTAGGGATGTAAAGGTGAGAAAAAATTCATAGGCTCTCTTGTCAAAGAATTTACAATCTGAAGGAGGGTGCCATTACCAAACATAATATAGCATAATAGAATGCAATAGGGATGAAGGAGAGATCCAGGTGAAATGCTTTTAAAAAGTCCTTGAGGAAAGAGAGGTCACTTTTAGATTGAAGAACCAAGGAACTCTTTTTGTAGAAAGTAACATCTCAGTTTAGTCTTGCAGAGTGAAAATTGTTTAACAAATGGAGATAAGGGAATGTATTCCAGATATATGATAATCAGAGAAAATATATGGAATTTGGAGATAACAGCTAGATATCATAGCATAATAGAATCATAGATTTTGATCCAGAATGACTTCAGAAGCTATCTAATCCCACCACATCATAGCAAGAATTAGAAAACTCAAAGAACAGTCCCTTTAGTCAGTTTAACAGTTCACTTTAGTCAGAATATAGTGTTAGGATGGTATAAAAGCTGGAAAGAATTGACTTAGACTGTGAAGAATATGATATTCAAGGCTAAGTTATTTTTTTTTACCTACACACAATAGGGGATTCCTGAAAGTTTTGAATCCAGAGAATGGCACAGACATGTATATATAAGATTATTTTGGCAATTGAATGAAAGAAAGAAATATTGGAGGCAAGGAGATAATTAAGACATATACACATATACATATACACACACATACATTTATGCATATATTTGTGTATCTGTTTATCTATCTAAATATCTACCTATATCAATCTATCTGGTAATCTAGCCTACAGTGACATAATCTGATAATTTGGCAACATTGTGAGGAAGGGACAATTTAAAGAAATAGTGTAATAAATGATTTGAGAGAATAAAAAGACTGATTTGACATAGAAGAAAAGTGAAATTGAAGAGACAATGAAAATTCTTGTTCAAAATTCAGATGGTGGTGTTATAAACAGAAATAGGAATATTCACAGGAAGGGCCAGTTTTAAGGGGAAAATGATGAGTTCAATTGGATCACATCATTTTCAGGTGTTGGTGGAGCAATAAGCTGAGAAGGCAAGTGAAAATCTCACAATCAGAAGGTAGTCTGGGTTTGAATATAAATGAATTGTGGGGTCAGGGTGATAGTTGAATCTATCAGTATTTAGGAGGTAGTAGAAGCTTGATGAAGCAGTGAAGGGATTTTTAAAGCAGTGATGAACCAGAGGAGTGCCAGAATAGAATATTATAAGGAAAGGCACGGAAGTAAAGAGAATGGTGGAAGGGAAAGGAGAGAAAGGGTGAAGTAGCCAGCAGTATAAATGACTTGAGAATGGTTACTGATTGTAAGGAAACAGATTCATATGTATTAGTGAGATGATATCACTAATTACCACCAAAATCCTTTTTTTCATTGCTGAGGGGAGTGTGTGTGTGTGTGTGTGTGTGTGTGTGTGAGGGAGGTGTCTATGGCTGAAGAGCGTTGAATATATGTCAGGTATTTTCTATATATTGATTTGTTTTGCTAAAAAAATTTTTTTTGCTTTTAAAACAAAAGAAAATGGGGGTGGAGTCAAGATGGAGTGTAGAAGCAGGACCTACCCGCTACTCCGGCTTCCACCTCTGCCAATCCATGTAAAAATGTGACTCTAAACAAACTTTGGAGCTGCAGAATGCACAAAATGACACTGAGAAGCTAACCTCCCACTGAGGACAGGCCAGCAGGCAAGCAGGAATCGGCCAGGACAGTGCTCTAGGAGCCCAGCCCAGCCCAAGCAAAGGCTTTAGCCCCAGGGTGGGCCTGACCAGCTGCTGGCCTGAGGGACTCCAGACAAGCAGCAGCTGTGGACATTTCCAGATTTATCCACACATAGATAGGAAGGGCAAAGTGAATTGTCAGTGCAGTCTGGACTTTGGGACACACTAAGGGGGAGTGCATGCCTTTTGCCCCCGGAGGGAGAGGCCAAAGAGATTCTTGAAGAGCCATCTAGCACCATGTGGCAGCTTCATCTCCTGGCCTGCAGAGTGTAGGGGGACCAAGCACCAGTCTGAGGGGAAATCACTCTTGCTTTAACCTTCTTGGATCTGGAGCAGTATATGGTGGAGGTCCTGGGGTGTGTGTCCAGCTGTCCAGAACATGTGGAGACCTCAGATAGGGCACCAATCAATATCTCCTGCAGCTGAGAAAACCCCAGTGTTTGGGACGAAAGCTCCCATATATGGTGTCAGAGTCCTATTGTGGCAAAAAGCCCAGGGGTTAAGTGACTGATGGGCAACATGACCAGGCAAAAAAAACAAAGCAGACAGAAGATTCTGAAATTAGATTCCTATTTTTGGGGCAAAAGAGCAAAGCATGAAACAGGAGGAAGACAGTGAAGTGAGAACTCCTGAACCAAAAACTTCAAAGGAAAATACGTGCTGTTTGCAAGCCGTAGAGGATTTTAAGAAGCAGAGAAGAGAAGTGGAGGAAAAATTGGGAAGAGAAATGAGAACAATACAAGAAAATTACAAAATGAGAGTCAACAGCCTTACTGAGGAAAATCACACCTTAAAAAAAAAAACAGACTAACTCAAATGGCAAAAAAGGCTCAAAAAGGCAAAGAGGAGAAGAATACCTTAAAAATCCAATTTGCCTGATGAAAAATGAATCTCAAAAGCTCAATGAGGGGAATCATTGCTTCAGAATTAGATTGGAGCAAATGGAAGCTAATGACTTTATGAGAAATCAAGATGCTGTTAAACAGATCCAAACAAATGAAAGAATAGAAGGCAATGTTAAATACTTCATGGGAAAAACCACTCACCTGGAAAATAGATCCAGGAGAGATATTTAAAAAATTATTGGACTACCTGAAAATCATGATAAAAGTCAGAACCTAGACATCATCCTCCAAGAAATTCTCAAAGAAAACTGTCTGATGATTTAGAACCAGAGGGCAAAACAGAGGCTGAAAGAATCCACCTCTCACCTCCTGAAAAAGATCCCAAAAAGAAAACTCCTAGGAATATTACAGCCAGCTTCCAGAACTCCAAGATTAAGGAGAGAATATTACAAGTAGCCAGGAAGAAACAATTTGAACATTGTGGAAACACAATCAGGATAACCCAGGATCTGGCAGCTTCTATACTGAGGTATCGAAGGGTTTGGAATATGATATTGTGGAGGTCAAAGAAGCTGGGTTTAAAAGCAAGAGTCACCTACACAGCAAAACTGAGTATCATGTTTCACGGGAAAATATGGTCATTCAGTGGACTAGAAGAGTTTCAAGCATTCTTGCTGAAAATCCAGAGTTGAATAGAAATTTTGACATTCAGGTACAAGAAGGAAGAGAAGCATGAGAAGGTAAACAGGGGAAAAAATCATAAGGAAATGATCAAAGTTGAAATATTAACATTCCCATAGGGAATAACAGTAATGGTAACTTATGAAATTTTTCTCAGTAGTTGAAGGGAATGGATATATATATATATTTATTTATTTATTTATTTATTTATAGTCTATATGTGAGGTTATATGGCCATATGAATACATATGCGAATGTATGTATTTATGTTTACAGGTATAAATAGATTGGCATAGGACCTTTAACAGAAAGTGATAATACTTAAAAGGTGGAATTAAGAGGTGAGAGAGGAATATAATGAGAGGAGATGCAGAGAGACAAATAGGGGTAAACTTTGTCATATAAAAGATGCAAGGGGAAATGGTTACAATGGAGGGGAAGAATAGGAAGGAAAAAGGGAATGGGTCAACTTTATTCCTCTTGAATTTGGCTTGATCAGGGAATGAAATACATACTAAATAAAGTATCTCACCATCCAGGAGAGTAGGGGGGGAAGGAGATAAGAGGGAATATAATGGAAGGGAGGGCAGGCTGGGGGAGAGGGATGTCGGAAGCACCCACTTTTGAAAAGGGATGGGATCAAAGTAGAGAATAGAACAAATGGGAGGTGGGATAGGAGGGAGGGAAATGTAGTCAGTGTTTTACAATATATTTACTATGTTATTTTTTGCATTAGCCACACATGTACAACCTATACTGAACTGCTTGTCTTCCCATAAGCGTGCGTGTTAAGGGAGGAAAGGGATGAATGTGGAATTCAAAGTTTTAAAATTAAATATACATATACATACATATATATACATGTATATAACTACTATTATTAATACTATTTTACATGTAAGTGGGAAATAAGACATACAGGCATGGGGGCATAGAGATTCACTGGAAAAGTCAAAAGGGGTATGGGAGAAAATATGGGAGAGAGCAGATTGGAGGAGGGGATATCCTGTGGGACTGCTATTTTGCGGCAGTGGATAGGGGAAAAATGGGGAGAAAATTTGTAACTCAATATCTTGTGTTAATGAATGATGTAAATAAGAAGTTAATAAAGCATCTGAAAAAAATCATCTGAATAATCTTTAAGAGGAGGGGTGGGAATAGAGGGGAGATAAAGATGAGGCAAAAACAAATGATAACAATAAAAAAGAAGATTGGTGAGCATGGGCAGAACAATCACAAGTAGAACATGAGGGATGGAAATTTCCAATTTCTTATGAATAATGAATCAGTGGTCAAAATCTGGAAATGGTGAGTATGAGAACTCTTCCTAAAAGTTGTCAATAAGAGGGAGATTAGATACCTAGTTTCAGTTTGATTGGGAGGCAGGAAAGAGTAAGGAATTATTTTAAGGTTAGCCACGGACAGTGAATGCTTTTAGGAACTTGGAAAGAATCTAATAGAGCAGAAGAGAATGGCCATGCAAGAGAAAAAAGAAACAATTAGTGGAACACAGTTTGGAGAAAGTTTTTTTTTCTTTTAATAGGAGATTGCATCAATGGAACAAAGAAAGGAAAATAGCCTGGGAAGAATGAGAGCTCCATGATTTGTTTTAAACTTTATGGAAATTGGGGTTACACCATGGGCAAGGATGTACAGTTATTTTGGTAAAAGTTTTAAGATGAGAAGTTGTTGAAGTCATTCTGTGAGTATGAAGGGAAAATGGGTAGAATTGAAGAATGAGGTCACCGAATGCTTAGAAACAACTATGATAGAATGCGAGAAGGAGTCAGGCAAAGATAAAGAAAATACTTTTCTCTAGAGCAGGCTTTTAGAGACTAGCTATACAGGCTTCTGGAAAATATAATCCATACAGATAGTATTGATTTTGTTTTTGTCAGTCCACCTAAATATTAGAATCTCTTCCATGTTTTGAATCCTAAATGTATTTCAGATATATAAATGCCAGAACAAATACATAGAATTAGGAGATAACAGCATGTGATAGATAGAGATCCAGAAGTAAGACCATTCAGAGGCAATTGAGAGCTGTGAGTCACTGAGGATCATATGTGTAGTATGAATCATAAAGAAGGCTTGAAACAGAGTGATTTGTTTTGTAGTTTTAATTCAAGGCCAGAGTGTATAACAATTACAACTAGAAAATTCTGCAAGACACTTTTCGTTAATTATTTTATTGATCACAAGTGCATATCTAAACTTTTGGAATTCCATTATATACACCTTAAGGCCAGGGACCTAGTGTTATATTTCTTTTCATCTTTACTGTGATTGTACATATGTTATATGTTCAATAAAATAAATTTATGTAGAAGAACAACAAAAAGATTATAAATTACTAATTGCAACTATATGAGAGTTTTAGAAAATGAAAGAATGTAACACTATATTGACATTCATACTTTCTTTTCTTAAATGAGTTTGACAAAATAATTCTGGGAATGTTGGATGACATTCCTACACTAACAGATAGCAAATAGGCCTACCATGGAAGCAAATGTCCAAATGTAGGACTGAAAACTAGTTGAACTTATGCCGAATTTGTATGGTTATAATAAGTACAAAAAATAAGACTCATACTGAAAAAGATGGTGTACTTAATAAACGATCTATAATAGACTTTCAAGCTCATATTTTGAGTTATCAAAGAACTTTATTTCCATAGGCTCTAGATTGCCTCAAATCTGCTTAAAATGTCCATTTAAGTTCTTTCTCCAGGTATATTGTATAGCCTTTCTTCATTTTAAACTAGAAATGTAACGCTTTGTATTCAATGAGTGATTTGACAAAGCACAGTAACTGTAAATAACCAATAATCTGTTTCTAATTCATATTAGAAAAGAAAAATGGCCCAATTCAATGAACTCATTTTGAAAAATGAATTACACTCAACGTGTATTGTAGCTAACAAGCTTTCAGGTACTGAACTATACAAAGGTTAACAACACGTGCTTGAGACTCCACTGAAAGCTTCTATGGATTTTCTTCAAAAGATTTTCAAATGCTGATGAGGAGGAAACAAGTATTCTCATGCAATTTATATGTCAGATTTAAAATGGGTAAAGTTTTCCAAAAACGGAGATCATCCTATTTCCCATGTAGGTAGCTAGCACTATTATTCTCACATTTTTTCTACCTGTTATTGCAGCTAGTACACAGGCTTCCTGTAATTATTGCTCAATAAGATAGAAACTTCTGTGGACAACATTTCTCAGAGGTACATTATGAACCCTAAATTAAAAAAAAGTAATGCTATGTCAATACTTAATGGAGATGTTTCACAGTAATTTTCCTTGAACTGTTTATAAACTAAATGTAATTGAATTATTTAACCTACAGGTACAAGATACACTCACACACACATACATACATAAAAAGATACCTATATGAATATAAATATATATATAAAATTCATGGAAAATTTAAACTTTGCACTAAATAATAATTAGTGTGGTATGTCTTCAGAAATACAAAAGATTTTGAAAAAAATAATTTAGATAGAAGTATATGTCTCCAATAAAGCAATGTGAAATTAGAGCAGAAGGAAGACACCATTTTTAATAACTACTCTCTTTCAGTTAGTTTAAACATTACACCTTAGGTAATTTCTTGATGATTTTTATGTTTGTTTGTTTCCATAAGGGAATATCATAGTAAGTATGAAAGCAAACCCTTAAAGAGGAAAGATGTTATAGGACTGCTAGGAAAGGTCACATGATCTTAGGTTTCCTTGAGAGGCATATAATAAAGATATTTCGGTCATACTGCCCTCTACCAAAGTTTGGCTATATTTAGAGCACACCATTCACTCTAAGCATTAAGTTTTGGACTTACAATTAAAAGCAAAAAAATATCCAATGAAATACAACTAAAATTATGAAGATCCTTGAGTTCATATGATATGAAGTAATCCTGGTTGTATAGCCTGAAAAGGATGAAGCAGAATAAAAATATAACTGTATTCAAATATTTAAAGCATTGTCACATGGAAAGGGGATTTTTAATTCTTCATGGCCTCAAAGGCCATAAAAAGACAGATTGAATCACTGGCAGTTGTGACAGTTTCCTACTTTCTCAACCTATAAATGGAAAAGAGAAAGCAAAAGGTCAGTGGGAATATCTATTGATCCTGGTGACATGTGAGAATAGTCCAGTCTCTGCCAACAGGTAGGCACCAGTGAAAGAGACTTCAGTGACTTTCCATGGTGGCTGCCTCCTGAGCTCTCAGCCTACTGATAATAGAGGGACCAAGCTACTATTTAGAAGACAACTGCAGTAATCTCTTTGCTGCCTCTAAGGAGGGATTCTCTTGCTTTACCAAGCTTGGATCTGCGTGGCAGTCTGGGGAGGTGGTCCTGGGGTAAGGAGCACAAGTGTGACAGAACTTATTGAAGCAGGGGAGAGGGAATCCCCCTTGCAATTATGAGGCAGGTACCCAGAAGAAGCTCTGACAGCAGCTGCACAAAACCCCAGGTATTAGGGACACAGCAATATACTTTCTGGAAGCAGAGTTCTACCATAGCAAAAAAGGTAAAAAAAGATGAGCAGAATTCTACTGTGGTAAAAAGCTTAAAAAGATGAACACACAGGCGAAATGTAATCAAACTATAGATTTTTTTGGGGGGTGACAGAAATAATCAAAACATAGAACCAGAAGAAGAAAGCGAAGTCAAATCTCCTGCATCAAAAGTCTCTAAGAGAAATATGAATTGGTCACAAACCAGGGAAGAGCTCAAGAAGGTTTTTGAAAATCAAATAAGAGAAGTAGAGGAAAAGCAGGGAAGAGAAATGAGAATAATGCAAGAAAATTATCTAAAGCAAGTCAACAGCCTGCTAAATGAGACTCAAAAAATACTAAAGAAAATAGCACCCTAAAAATAGACTACCTCAAATGGCCAAAAAGGCCCACAAAATGAGAAGAATAATTCCTTAAAAAGCAGATTTGGTCAGATGGAAAAGGAATTCCAAAAACTCCCTGAAGAGAATCATTCCTTCAAAATTATATTAGAGAAGATGGAAGGTAATGGCTTTAAGAAAAATCAAGATAGTATAAAATAGATACGAACAAAAAGTAGAAGGCAATGTGGAATATCTCACTGGAGAAACCATTCACCGGGAAAGTAGATGCAGGAGAGAGAATTTCAAATCTATTGCATGCCTGAAAGCCATGATCATAAAGAGTCTAGACTCCATCTCTCAAGAAATTAACAAGGGAAACTGCTGGGATATTTGAGAACCTTATAGCAAATTAGAAATTGAACGTATTAACTGAACACCCTTTGAAAAAAAATCCCAAAAGGAAAACTCCTAGGAATATTATAGCCAAATTCCAGATTTCCCCGGTCAAGGAGAAAGTACTACAAGGAGTCAGGGAGAAACAATATGATTATAGTGGAAACACCATCAGGATAATAAAAGATGTAGCAGCTTCCACATTAAGGGATTATAAAGAGGTTGAATTAAAACCAAGAATCACCTCACCAGCAAAACTGAGTATTATGTCAGGAGCAAATATGGATTTTCAATGAAATAGAGGACTTTCAAGTATTCTTGCTGAAAACAGTAGAGCTGAACGTAAATGTGTCCTTCAAATACAAGAGGTAAGAGAACCATGCAAAGGTAAAGAGGAAAAAGAAATCATAGGGAAATTATTAAAGTTGAATTATTTGCATTCCTACATGGAAAGACGAAATTTGTGACTCATGAGCATTTTTCAGTATGAAGATAGGTGAAGGGAATATATATGTATATGTTTATGTGTATGTGTGTATATGTATATGTATAAAAATATGTATACATATATGTATATGAATGTATATATGTATGTGTATTTTAGGTGTATGTATTGCATGGATATGTATATGCATCTGTATATATATGCATATAAATATACATATATACAAGTATTTATTTGTGTACACTGATAGACTTGTATATATGTATATTATATATGCATGCAAATATGTGCATATGTGTAAATAAATGTATACAAGCATGTAGACATGGTGTGTATGTGTAGTTATGTGTGCATGAATGCCCATGTATACATGGAAAGAGCCACAAGAAGAGTTGAATATGAAGGAATGGTATCTAAAAAATAAAATTAACAGGTGAGAAAGGAATATATTGGGAGAAGGAGAAAGGGAGAGATAGAATAGTGTAAATTATGTCACATAAAATAGACAAAAGAAATCAGTTATAATGTGCAGGAAGATAAAAGGGAATGAATCAACTGTACTGTCATTGGATTTGGTTTAAAGAGGGAATAACATACACACTCAATTGGGTATCTTACAGTAAGTAAAGTAAGGGGGAAGGAGAAGAGGAGGGATGATAGAAGGGAGGGCAGATTGGGGTAGAGGGTAGTTAGAAGCAAACACTTTTGACAAGGGACAGGGTCAAAGGAGAAATAGGATAAATGGGGTATGGGATAGGATGGAGGGAAATGTAGTTAGTCTTTCACAACATGGAAATGCTTTGCATAACTGAACATGTAAAACCTCTATTAAATTACTTGACTTCCCAGTGGAGGTGGGTGATGATGGAAGAAGAAAGAGAATGTGGAATTCAAAGTTTTAAAAACAAATGTTTAAAAAATTGTTGTTACATGCAACTGGGAAATAAGATATACAGGCAATGAGATATAGAAATTTACCTTGCCCTACAAGAAAGGAAGAGGGGAGGAAAGGGGGGCACATAAAAGAGGTCATATTGGGGGAAAGGGTTATCAGTATGCTTTCCACCTTGGGGGTGGAGGGGAAGGGGAGATAAGGTGATAGCATTTGTAACTCAAAATTTTATGGAAATTATTGCTGAAAACTAAAAGCTAAAAAACAATAAAATAAATTAAACACCATAAAAAGAACACTGATTAAGAATTACAACTTAAGCTTGATACAAGGAAAAATAAACCTTCCTAAGACTTGGAAGTACAGTGAAATGAAATGAGCTAATATGAAACAAAATCTCACTCCATTTACTTCTTATGGTAGAATAGTATACAATTATATGACATAATTTGTTCATCTATTCCTCAGTTTATTATTTAGAACTATTAAAAAAGCTATTATGAATATTTATGTCACATGGGTACTTTTCCTTTTCCTTTTTTATACCTTCCTTTAATTTCTTTGTCACTGATATCGATAGGCCAAAAGGTCATAAGTTAGAAATTTTTGGATCATAGATCCAAGTTTTTTTACAGAATGACTACACCAATTCATAGTTCCACCAATAGTGCATTATTATATTAGTTTCCTATAGCCCCTCCAAAATATTCCATTTTCCATTTATTTCTTTATTCTACTTTGCCAATCTTATGTGTATGAAGTGAAACATTTGAAATAGTTTAATATGGATTTATTTAATTATTATATATTTCAGCAATTTATTTTAACAACTATTTATACCATTGGGTTTCTTTCTTTGGATACTGCCTATTAATATTATTTAATATCAACCAGGAATGATTCACATAATTTCATTAAGCTTTTTGGTATTCAATGTCCACTGTCTATCTTATAAATCAGAACATTTTGGAGGGATTTTCTGTATTACTTCCCCCTCACCTTTCCCTCTCCCCTCCCCATTTCTCTTTAAATTTTAGCTGCTTTTTTGGTGGAAATTTTTTTTCAGTTTTATACTGTCCTTTTTATCTTCTGTAATTCTCTCTATTCTTTGTTCATATAATCTTCCCATATCCATTATTTCAAAACATAATTTCTCTCTTGCTTCTCTAATTTGTTTGCAATGAGAACTGACATGTCTAACTTGTATATTCATGTGCAGCTTATGGTGATGTAAGGTGTGAAGTGTTCACCTAAACTTTATTTTTCCAGACCAGTTTCCAAATATTCTAGCATTTTTTTCTAACAGTTATTATACCAGTAAGTGGGTTTTTCTTATTTATTGAATACTAGAAAATTAGGTTTATTTGCTTCTCTGTACAATATGCATGATGTGTTCCATAATTAACATCCAATTCATTTTTAGCTAAATCATTTTGATCATTACTCTTTAGTAGCATATTTTCATATATGGTGCTCCTCACTCTAAAGACTAAACTTCTTAGATCATGTATGACTTACATTTTGTACCAATGACCTCTAAGAATTATGGTGACTCTAAAATTCTTAAGTTCAAAATGGGTCTTAAATTATCACCTTTCATCCTATCATCTATTACAGCATCTATGATTATATTTTCATTGGGCCACTAAATATCAGCAGAGTATTTTCAGAGATAAATCAGTTGGAGATTTTAGAAGACTCCGTTAGTTGAAGCATAATGGAAATACACTAAATTCCACCATATACATATATATAGTAATATAGTAAAAAAAAAAATATATATATATATATATATATATATATATATATATATACTAATCTTATTTCTTTGGTTTGAATACTGTGAAACCTAGACAAAGTAGTTATTTTTATTTGTATTTGTGTTGCTGGTTTGGGGTTGAACTGAGTAAGCTTCTGGATGAACCCCACTCCTCCATTTTTACCTACAAAGGAAAAAGGCAATATAGAATTTGAACTCAGTACTTTGTGACTTTAAACTAGGCACTCTGTCCACTGAACAACCTAGCTGCCACATGCTGAGAAGTAGTTAAATCAATCTTTATTCATAAGAAATTGTGACTTTCTATTGTTTTATTATGAATTTCTTTCCAGTTCCTTGGCTGGATCAATTAGAATGGTAAAGAATTAGGTTTCACTGAGTTAATTTCTGAATTTCCCCAGTTTTCTGAATGGAGATCTGCATTAACAGTCTTCTCTTTAGGAGACTGCAATAGTGAAGTTTTCTCAGGGTTTACTAAACATTCACTCCCATGCTTAGGTTTGCATGCTGTTAGCATTTGCATTTTGGTAACTTTTGTAATTAGTGGTAGCAAATTGGTGATTTCTGGGAGAAAGAAGAAAACAGTGATGAGACTTTTGGATTTCTTAATGCGACTCAACTTTGTTTTTCCATGTTTTTATTGAAAAGTTAAAATAAACAACTAGTTAATTAATGTTTCTAATCAAAATTGAAGTTATTTAGTTTGCAGATTTTGTTAATCTTTGTTTTTTCTTCTCCATGTATTAGCATTTTAAAGTATTAAATGATCACATCCCAAGTGGGGAATAATTCGGTGGGGGAGATGACCTAAAACCTTTGCACTGAAAGACACCTTAGATATCACTTTCCACAAATCCACCATAGAACACTCCACTGTAAAATCTTTTATTGGTATTCAAATGAAGATTTTATTATCGATTAAATGAAGCCTCTTCTTGAAGAATTCTAGATTTAGAGAGCTTATATTTTGTATCAGAGGCTAACCTATTACCCATGTGGAAAATTATAATTTTAGAAATTTGTTCCTTAGGTTAAATTGAATGACCATTAAAATTCTTTCTACATCATTTGTTAATATTTAGTCCTTCCAGTCATGCCTGACTATTCATGATGCCATTTGTGATTTCCTTGACTAAGATGCTGGAGTTATTTGCATTTGTTTTTCTAGCTCATATTATAGATGAGGAAATTAAGGGAAACAGGATGAAGTGATTTGCCATGATTACAAAGCCAGTAAGTGTCTGAGGTCAGATTTGAACTCAGATATTCCTGATTTCATTCCCAGTTCTCTAGTCACTGTACCACCTAGCTGCCCATTATAGCACTACCATTCTATGATTCTACCCATTTCTTTAGCTTTAAAACTGTACATACATTTTTTTCTTATATGACTGTACTCCTAGTATATCAAGACACTTCTTATGTTCCATAAGCTTCTCTTCTTCAACGTATATATCTTAAGTTCCTTTCTTATGTCTTATATGAAATAGCTTTTTAAATTCCTCAACATTCTAGTTACTCGATATATACCAGTGTTTAATGTTCCTTTTATAATGTAGTACCCAGTACTATACATGATATGTGAAATATGGTCTGACTCATTAACAAATATCTACTAAAATTATTAGCTGCCTTATTTATATCATATATTTAACATAAATTTGAATTAGATTTTTGGCAGCCACATCACATCCTTGACACCTGTTAAACTTATTAAAATTAGATGTAAATTATAGTTTCTCCAGAGATTTTGGCTGCAATTTAAGGACCTAATTGAATAATTTAAATTTCAATTAAAAAGTGAATTCTTAGGAATTCTGGAATATTTGAGTTCCTCAAATTATGTAATCATTAACCAATAAGGTTTTATTAAATAGTAGCTATCACTCAAGTCACTGTGCTAAGTAATGAAAATACCAAGAAAAGTAAATGCAGCCCTCATTTTCAAGGAGATCATAACAAAAATAGAGAGGTAAATTTTATGTGAAGAGGTATATAGAAAATACATATAGACCAAATGAAAGGTAATATTTGGAGGGGAAGAGATGAAGTGTGTGTTGTAGAGAGGAGCTCAGTTTAAATTTCCTCATTGATAAAATAGGAATCATAATATTTACAGTGCCTATGTACAAGTTTGTTAGAAGAAAGTGATTTAGAAACATTAAAGTACTGTCCAAATAGAAGCTATTATTACTCTACATTTTAGGGAATGGTGAAGGAATCCTGGAAAAGATGGTTCTCTTCATTTACAGAATTTCAGATGCAATTCAGCAACTATTTTTCAATGTATATAGTCTTAGAGAGTTGCATAAATGTAATACCTTGGTCACACTCTCAGCAAATTTCAGAAGTAGCACTTGAAACCAAATTTACCTGATTCTGAGGGTCTCTTGTCACCATACTACACTGTTTTTAAATGTTCTTTGAACTCTTAAAGTAGAATATAAAGTATTCTATTAGACCAATCAACAAAATAATGTATATGCATATGCATTAACCTGTGCATGTGGGTATGTATATTAGTATGCATGTGTATATAATAAATACTATATAGATATACATAATGCATGCTCACACACATACAGAGAGACAGAGAGAGACAGAGAGAGAGAGAGAGAGAGAGAGAGAGAGAGAGAGAGAGAGAGAAGGAGGGAGGGACAGTCCATCATCTATAAACAAATAACTTGCAGAACTTTCACCTAAATTTTTGAATACATACATGTATAGATATATACATATAATATGTGTGTCTACATATACATAATATGTGTATACTCCCACCCACCGGATAAACTCTTGTTTTCCTACCATTCCTGTTTGTTTAGTCTCCTCTAAAACTTAATCTTCCAATTAAAGTTTCACTTAAGATTTTTCCTTACATCTATTTCTCAAAAAGTAGTTAGATTGTCAATGAAGAAAACACAGCTTGTCAGTTGTTCATAATGGATCACATTGGGGGACCAGGACTGTTTCCTTCTGTTGCTTTTTTAAACCATCTGCAAACACATTTTCCTTTTAATACCAGAAGAGTTATCCTAAATACAAAGCAAATTTCTATAGCTAAAACATTTAAACTGAAGAGGTGTCTATCCATAAAAACAAAACTTTTCTAATAGAACTGGCTCATTGGTATACTTTTTTCAGACTAGTCAAGTGAACTACTGCCAATAATTACCACTGGAACTTTGGCTAATGTAAATGAAATCTGCCTTCCATGAAGGCCATGTCAGCATCCTAAATTTTTGAGCACATGCAATTAAAAAAATTAAATTCTTTAAAAACGTGTAATTTATTATAACCTTCCGACTGTCTTTGTGATTTTTCATTTCTAAATCCCCCTTTCCTTATAAGACCACTATAGAGCTAAAGACACTAAGGGTGATGAGGTCTGTAAATTCAGATCAGGCTTCTAATGAACCATATAGTGAATCACTTGATGCTATCACATATTTAAAGCACTTGAGCATATCTGTAAGGGAGGGCCTTATTCATTAGAATTTTATATGTAGGAATGAATCATACTTCCTCTAACAATTTTTAACCTGGGTACATATAAAATGCATAGTCCAGACATGACCTAAAATTAAAATAGCCACCACTTTCTTATTGCTATGTATTAGAGAAATAGAATCAATGGGAGTCATTTGCTTTCAATTTAAGTTATCTGTGAGGGGCCACATCAAGCAACAATGCAGAAATAGAGAAAAAATGAAAGCAGAATAATAAGAAAAGTGAAACAATTTCAAAAAATGAATTTTCTCCCATTCTTGTCAGCCTCTCAGCCCACTCATTCTTAAGCTTGTGGCATGGATTACACAGCAAAAATCAGTTTCACATTATTACATTTTCCTTATGAATTTTTGCAACCATTTAAGAGTGTTAGTTTTAAAGCATGTATTCTATTCTTCAATTTTGCCATTGTCAGAGTAGAGACAATTATAACACTTTACTAATGTAACTTAAACAGAGAGATAAGAACTTTGTAATTAACTGTATTTTCTTTATTTTCCTAAAATTAATTTTCATTATTAACTTTTAGTCAAAACAAGTTCCCAAGTAATAATATTAGATATTTAATTGCTCTATTCATAGACTAGTTTTATAAACAAATATATAAATGATTCATGTAGTGAAAAAGTACTTAATATGTACTAAGCACTCTGCCAACAATTAGAGATGAAAATATAAAGTTAAGATAGTATTGCTTCTCAAGGAACTCACATTCTAATAGGGTGAGACAACATTTATAGGAGATCACAGCATCAAGTCCCATGGAAAGGCTTAATGGCCCTTAGAATTTAGGAGCAAAGGAGATGGGGCTGCATCTTCTTTATTGTCATTTCTAATGATAAAATCCCCATATTCTTTCACATTGAACAATTTGAATGTGAGATAATCTTTGGTCTTCAGAAGGTTTTGTTTTGTTTTGTTTTGTTCTTTTTTGTGTGTCTGGACTTTCAAGAACTGTGGTTACTGAGAAGCCATGTGGTAGACTACCTACATATAGATTTGCCAGGTCACTCTTCCACAAGGGTTGCTCCCTTGAACAATGACATTGTGAGACTGGACTAGAATCAGGGTCAGGGCCCTTGCTATTGAGGCTTCTTGGTCTTACCTTGCCTTGGTACAAGTTGGTATGTGATTGATGTTAGTTGTGGGGAGATGGAAATATGTAAGTAGTTTTGAGAGAAAAAATGATGCTACACATCATAGGGGGGAAATTAAGTAGGAAATAAAATGCCCTTCTCTCTCTATTTCATCTCTTTGGATTTTCTGATTATTTCTTCCAACGCTGATACTATAACACAGGTTGGCTTCTCATCATTTTATTTTCACTGTAAACTCTCTTCTATTTTTATAAATTTTATCTCTCCCATTTCATTGTTCCTTCATCCAGGAAAAGGAATACATATTATATTGTAAGTTTGTCTATTTTTGTCTCCTCTAGCCTAGTTCTAGATAATCAAATAATGAATTAGCAATGAATGTTTATTTTATACAAGGCACAAACCTGGCTTTTCATATATACTTATTGAACTATGTCATATAACTCAATAATTGTAGCATATTCCTAAATAAACATCTAGGTTTATGATATTTATCCTCTAATAATAATAGTGAGAATTTATGTGACTATTGTTTACAAAAACCTGTATTGCCTTATCTCATTAGATCATCAGAAAAACACTGTTCTGTAGATATATATATATATTTTATATATATATATATATATATATATATAATATATATATAAATATATATATTATAAAACATATATATATATATATATCATCTATATTTTACAGCTTAATGAGCAGAAATTCAGTCTTCCTTCATGAAACCTATAGTTAAAATTCATGAAGAAAGTTAAATCAAGAGAATAATTGATCTCATATTTAAAGTGTCTCTAAAGGTAGCTAATTCCACCCAGTGACTTAATTGAGAACAACTAGGTTATTTTATTTATTTGTTTTGAGGGGAAGGTGGTTGTGAAGTGTGATTTCACCAGCTTAAGGAATACCTGGTGGGAATTTCTAACAAGGCAGATGGACAACTCATCTGTTTCTTATAATCTTAAAGAGATATCTGAGACATTGAGAAGTTAGATGGCATAGCTGGTATATATTAGAGAGAAGAAGCAGAAATTGAACTTAAGAAACCATATTTCCAAATCCATATTTTTTGTAATACAAAATTTTAATTAATTTGTTATCAATCTAAATGTCCAAGTATTTTCTAGGAGAGAGACACAAGAACAAAGGCAGAGAGACAGAGAGAGATGCTCAAGTCAGCATATATTCCTGCATATCTTAATATATGTCTCTCTGTTGCAGTTTAAACAAAGGGATGCCAAAAACTGTTGAGGTGGGGCCTTTGCTCAAACAAAAACTTTTGAGGCTTCATGATGTGTTGTGGTGGAACTGTCTCAAAGAATTCAGAGTCAGACCACCTCTAATCCAAGTATAGGCATTTATTGAGATTGGTGCCTCTTATGAAGTGGGTTAAGTTCAAAGAAGAACTTAAAAAAAAGCAAGATGGGTTTTTATAGGATAAAGATGCGAATTACATAGTCAAAATCTACATAGAATAGAGGAATATGATTAAGATTAAAAAGGGAAGAGGAGCTTGTTAAGGGATTAGGTAATAGAGGAGGGGTACCATCAATGGTTCAGTGGTTAAACATTCTGGGTCATGCTGCCCTCAAGTTGGCTAGCTATCATGGTCCCACCTACTCAAGATAATTAAGTATTGTGATCCTATCTTAAGCTAGATGGATGATGTGATTGGGATTGCATGAAAGAACACACCTATTTCTGTGGGAATATGTCTGAGGGCAGTGGCTAGGTAGAAGCAGTATTTGGATTCCCATCACTTGGACAGAACTGTTGTTTCTGTGGGAAATAAGAGTTCAGGGTCACACACATGTTGTTCCAGTGAGCAGGGAGGCATATATGAAGAAGTTAGGATATTGGTGGGGGTGGTAGGGGCTGAGTAGGTACAGTAGTGGGCGTGCTGTTCAATTGGGCAAATTGTATAATGAAGTTAGAATATTGGGCCTGGTGGGGGGCAGCTTTGTTAGGAATCCATCATTCCAATATGTTAAAAGTACAGTTTTATGTTAGCATTCCAAAATAATATTCTTCTCTTGATAACTTATCTCAAGGGTAGACAAAAGATCTCCTTCTGCACTTTTCTTATAATTTTTTTAAGTGGAATTATGTTTTAACATTTTTTTCAATCTTTGAACTCCTTATTAAGTGTCATATTTTCCCCAGTTACATGTAAAAACAACTTTTAATATTTTTCAAACTTTGGAGTCCAAATTCTCTCCCTTCTTCCCTCCCCACCCCAACCCTTCACTGAGAAATCAAGAATTTGTTTTAAGTTATACATGTGTTCTCATGTAAAACCTTTCCATCAGAGTCATGATGTGAAAGAAAGCATAGAAAAAAAAATGATTGTAGACATAGAAATTGGATCTGTCTTTTCAGTGCTACAATCATTTCCCATTGTAGATAACAATGCAGGACAGCACAGAGAGTGACCTAGAATACACATGAGTTAAGTAAACTGCCCACAGTTACTTAATTGTCAATAACTGTTAGAGATAGGGTTTGAACACAAGTCTTTCTGGGTGTAAAGCTCTTATTCATTATGCCAATTTGGATCAATTCCACTAAAACATGTTGCCTCTCTTTAGAGATCTTTAAGATTCTTTTTTTTTATCCTGGAAAATGAAAGCATTCTGTTTATACATGACAGAAAATAATAAATTAATGTGACATGTATAGAAAAAGGGTCAGGTAGTATTTACAAATGAGGAAGCAAAGTACTTAGTAAACAAAGTAAACAAAATTCAGTACTCAGAGTAAACACCTGTATTAAAATAATATATTTTCCCCACAACTTGTGATACAAATTAGCTCAAGTATTATTCTCTTTATTTTAAAGATAATGAAATTAAGGAAAAGAGAAATAGCATTGTTTTCTAATAATAAACACCTAATACCCGTTGTAACTAGAATTACTGACTTCAATAATTTCTGTTATGCCTTAGTTGCTTTCTCATACAGTTCTTGTCATATTGCCCATTGCATTCTTATTGCTTACCTACTAAAGATGCTTCACTGGCTCCCTACTTACTCTAGATAAAATGACTGTCCTTTTGATCGTCTTTTAAAGCCCTTCTCAATATGTCTCTAGACTCTTTTTACTGACTTCTTCCATCCCAAATAGACTCTATATGACAGATAAATTGATGCTTTTCTTCTTCTTCATGTAAAAAATATCATCTGTCTCTGTACTTTTGCCCTGGATGTTGCTCGTGTTTTGAATGCTTTGTTTTTGGTCTGACTTAAAATTCATATTTCTCTTTAAACTATAGCTTGAATATCAGTTTCTAAAAGAGACAGCTCCTTAATCCTCTGTAGAAGAAAACACATTTTATACTTATCTGCGTATATACTAAATCTCTCCACCACCACCACCCCAACTTCCAGAATATAGATCAAAGAAGAAATGATTGATTCAATCTTCCTACCCTGACTCTATACAATTCATGTACCTTAATTAGGATTAGGGTCTTTCATCAATGACCAAAACAGAATTAACTTGTCATCTGTGTTACTTAAAATATGGCTTCTGTTGTGAATTCCTTTATCTTTCAGTATTATTATGTATCATTGTTTGTCCCTCATTCTTGAAGAGGACCAATGACATCAAGAAAGTAATGCCTTGACTTGCAAAACAGTTGGATGTAAATGAGGTGGGGCAGTGCAAAATCACAAGCCTCACTCTCTCCTCCAGAGCCACTTAAATGCAGTGGCAAGATATAGATCAGGACAACTGGAGATAGGCCTGTATCCGATATCATGTATCAGGAATCAGTGCTCTTCTAAATGGTCTTATTATGTTGGGCTTCCTAGCTACTTTCAGTTACATGAAAAAGGACTGACCCACAACACAATTAGAGATATCGTCTTTACTTGAAAATAGGAAGATATGACATAAGGAGTTTGGATTGGTTAACATGGCAAAACAGGAAAAGGATAAATGTTGGAGAAGATGTGGGAAAGTTCGAACACCAATTCATTGTTGGGAGAGCTGTGAACTGATCCAATCATTCTGGAAATCAATTTGCAACTATGCCCAAGGGGTAAAAAAAATGTGCATATCCATTAACCCAGAAATACAACTTCTAGGGTTGTACCCCAAAGATATCACAAAAATGGGAAAAGGACCACATGTACAAAAATATTCATAGCAGCTATTTTTGTGTTGGCCAAGGACTGGAAATTGAAAGGATGCCCATCAACTGGGCAATGGCTAAACAATTTGTCATATATGAATTTAATGCAACAGTATTGTGCTTTAAGAAATCATGAATATGCAGAATTCAGAGAAACCTGGAAAGACTTATATGAACTGATGTGGAGTGAGGGGAGTAGAACCAGGAGTACACTGTACACAGTAACAGCCAAAGTATTTGAGGACTGATTTTGATAGACTTAGTCCTTCTCAACAATGCAAGGACCTAAAACAATTCAAAAGGACACACATTATAAAATGCCAACCACATCCACAGGAAAAAAACAAAAACTATCGAGTCGGGATGTGGAATGAAGCAGACTATTTTCTTTTTTGTTTGTTTTGTTTAATTTTGTATTTTTTTCTTTCTCATGGTTTTCCCCATTCACTACAATTCTTCCATGCAAGATGAGCATGTAAAAATGTGTTTGATAGGTTTGTGTGTGTATAAAACAAAGCAGTTTGCAAGCCATCTTAGGGAGAAGGGGGAGAAAATTTGAAACTTAAGGAAGTGAAAGCTGAAAATTACAAAAGTAATCATAATAATTTAAATAAAAAAGCAAGTACACATGCAAATTGAGTGGCTGGAGGTAAAATAAATCTTGACTAATTAATGAATCTCTTAAAAGTATTGGGGTATTGTAGGCAGAACCAAGATGATGGAGTAAAAGTAGGTACTTGCTTGAGATCCATATCCAACCACTTCCAATACCTGTAAAAAAAAAAGTTTGTAAACAAATTTCAGTGCTACAGAAATAACCAAGGGACAGAGAGAAAGAAATCTCCCACTGGAGGCAGCTTGGCAGGATGACAGGAAGGGTCTATTACATCAAACTGGGGGTGGAGTGCAATCCCAAGTGAGCCATTCCAGCACAGACCCCCAGCACAGACTGGCTCATGGAGAAGATTTCATGAGACTGAATCACTAGCAGCTGTGGTGTTTTACAGACTTCTCAACCCATAAATGCCAAGGAAAAAATGAAAGGTCAGTAGGGAACTCTGTTGGAACTTGGTTAGAGAAGAGCACAAACTGGATACTCACCCTGGGGTAGCATGGGTGGCGGCAGTGGCTGCCGCTGCCACCGCTGTGGTGTGGGTGCCTCCTGAGCATAGTTGCCTCCTGTGTTCCAGAGCTAAGGATCATAGGAGGACCAAGCAACCATTCAGAACTTAACCTGATTGGATCTGGGTCACAGTCTTGGGTGGTGGTCCTGGGATTAGCACTGTTGTATTGCAGATCTTGTTGAGGCTGTAGAGAGATCATCATGCTCACAGGACTGAGGCAGGTACCTGGAGAAGGCTCTGACAAAGGTTGTAAAAACCCCAGAAATTTGGAATACAACACTCTCCACTCAGGAAGAAGAGTTCTATCATGGCAAACAGTCCAGAAGTCAAATAACTGGTAGCAAAATAAACCAACAGAACAAGAGAAATCAGACTAATTAATCTTTTTTTGTGATAAAAATGATCAAAGTATAGAATCATAAGACAACAAAATCAAAACTCTTGCAACAAAAGCCTCCAAGAAATATATGAACTGATCACAGAAAATGGAGGCACTCAAGAAGGATTTTGAAAACCAAGTAAGAAAAGTAGAGAAAAAATTTGGAAGAGAAATGAGAATGATGCAAGAAAATCATGAAAAGTGATGCAACAACCTGCTAAAGGTGACCCCCCACACAAATACTGAAGACAATAACAGCTTAAATATAGACTATTTCAAATGGCAAAAATCAGTGAGGAGGAGAATGCCTATAAAAGCAGAATAGATTAGATGGAAAATGAATTTCAAAAACTCACTGAAGAGAATAATTCCTTCCAAATTAGACTGAAGCAAATGGAAGCTAATGAATTTATGAGAAATCAAGATACTATAAAACAGATCCAAAGAAATGAAAAAAAAAGAAGGCAATGTGAAAATTCTCATTGGAAAAATAAATGACCTGGAAAATAGATCCAGGAGAGATCATTTGAAAATTATTGGACTTCCTGAAAGCCAGGATCACAAAAAAGAGCCTAGAAATCATCTTTCAAGAAATTATCAAGGAAAACTGTCCTAATATTCTAGAACCAGAAAGCAAAATAGAAATTGAAAAAAAATCACTGATTATTTCTTGAAAAAGATCCCTAAAAGAAAACTAGGAATACTATAGCCTATTTTCAGAGTTCCCAGGTCAAAGAGAAAATGTGAAAAGTAGTCATGACGAAACAATTTGAGTATCATGGTAATATAATCCAGGAAAGAATCTATATATATTAAGGGACTGAGGGCCTTAGAATATGATAATCCAGATGTGAAAGGAGATAGCCAAGAATCACCTACCCAGTGAAATTGGGTATAATATTTCAGGGTAATATTTGGACATTCAATGAAATAGGGGACTTTCTTTTTTTTTCTTTTATTTTTGGAGTGGGGAAGTCAAGTCAATTGGTAATAATTGCCTTGCCCAAGGTCACACAGCTAGTAAGTGTGTCAAGTGTCAGAGGCAGGATTTGAACTCAGTTCTTCCTGACTCCAGATCAGGTGCTCTATTCACTACACCAACATAGCAACCCCTAAATAGGGGACTTTCAAGCATTCTTGATAAAAACTACAGAGCTGAACAGAAAATTAGACTTTCTAATACAAGAAGCAAGAGAAGGGTAAGAAGGTAAACAGAAAAGATAAATCATAAGGAACTTATTAAAGATGAAATATTTACATTTGTATAAGGAAAAATGATAAATGTAACTCATGAGATTTCTCAGATTTAAAATAGCTGAAGTTAATATGTGCGTGTCTATATATATATACATATATATATATACATATATATATATATGAGGGAATATGTTTGTGTGTGCATTTGTATATGTATACATAGAGCACACAGGATGAGTTGAATATAAAGGGATGATATATTAAAAAATTGTAGTTAGACAAGAATATATTGGGAGAAGAAGAAAGGGAGAAATAGAATAGGGTAAATGACCTCAAATAAAAGAGGCAAGAGAAAACTGTTGCAATAGTGGGGAAGAGCAGAAAGGTGAAAAGGATTCCACCAACCTTAATCTCATTGGATTTGGCTTAAGGAGGGAATAACATACACACTCAATTGGGTATTTTTACCCTACAACAAAGTAGGGGGAAAAGGGAATAAGAGGTGGATGATAGAAGGTAGGGCAGATTGAGGGAGAAGGTAGTTAGAAGCAAACACTTTTGAAAAGGGACAGGGTCAGAGGAGAAAATAGAATAATAGAGGGATGTGATAGAATGGAGATATAGTTAGCCTTTCATAATATAACTATTAATGAAATGCTTTTCATAACTACACATGAACAACCTATATTGAATTATTTGAATTTCCGGGGGGGGGGGGGGGAGGGAAGAAGGGAAAGAATCTGGAAATCAATGTTTTAAAAACAAATGATAAAATTGTTTTTTACATGCACCTGGGAAATAAGATATACAGACAATGGGGTATACATATCCATCTTTCCCTAGAAGAAAGTAAGGGGGGGAGCGATGGGTAAGGACATAAGAGAGAGCAGACTAGGAGAAGGGGTATTTAGTATGCTTTCTACCTTGGGGTGCAGCATAGGGGAGAGATGAGGGGAAAATTTGCAACTAAAAATCTGTTGAAGTGAATGCAGAAAAATAAATGAATGAATGAATGAGTGAGTGAATGAATTCATTAAAGAAAAAGACTAGGGCTGCCTAGAAAATTTGACTTTCCGATAAAAAAGTAAAAAAGTAAGAGAAGCATGATAAGGAAAACTGGAAAAAATGAAATCATAAGGAATGTATTAAAGTTGAAACATTTACATTCCTACATGGAATAATGGTACCTGTAACTCATGGGGCTTTTCTCCTTTTGAGGATAGTTGAAGGAAATATGTGTGGGTATATATATATGTATATGTATGTGCATAGGAGGGTATATTTGTCTATTTATATGTGTGTATGCATGTACAGGTATACATAGATGGATGGTACAGGATGAGTTGAATATGAAGGGATGATAATTAAAAAAAAACAAAATTAAGAGGTGAGAGCAGAATATATTGGGAGGAGAAAAGAAGAAATAGAATAGAGTAAATTATCTCACATAAAAGAAACAATGGAAGGAAAGAGCAGGAAGGTGAAAGTGAATGAGTAACCCTTACTCTCATTAGATTTGGCTTAAGGAGGTAATAACATACACACTCAATTGGCTATCTTACCATATAGGAAAGTAGGGGGGAAGGGGATAAGAGGGGGGAGGATAGAAGGAATGGCAGATTGGTTGAAAGGGTAGTCACAAGCAAACATTTTTGAACAGGAACAGGGTTTTTATCCTTTGGGAGAAATTACAATAAAATAGGGCTGGATTGGATGGAAGGAAATATCGTCAGTCTTTCACAATATAACCATCATGGAGATGTTTTACATAACTACACATGTAAAACCTATATTGAATTGCTTGTCTTCACAGTGGGGGTGGGTGAGGAGGGAAGAAGGGAAAGAATCTGGAATTCAAAGTTTTAAAAATAAACATGAAAAATATATTTTTACATGCAGCTAGTTAATAATATGTACAGGCAATGGGGTATAGAAATCTATCTTGCCCTACAAGAAAGTAAGGGAGTATGGGGGAAGGAGGATATAAGAGAGAAAATATTGGGGGGAAAGGGTATCCAGTTGGTGTGTTCTCTTGGGGTGGGGGTTGGAGAGTCAGAAAGAAAATTTGTAAATCACAAAGGAGTGTTGAAAACTAATTAGTCAATTAAAATAAGCAAGTTACTACAGAACTTGAGAGGAAAAGTGAAAAAAAAAAGGTATTGGGGTCCCTAAAATTATTTTTTAAACCTTCTCAAATAACAAATGTAGGAAACCGATGCTCTAATAGGAGAAATTATTTGCCTAATATTTTGCCACCAATATGGATGCTGCATTTGGTTCTGCTCTGTATTCTAGCTTCTCCTTTAGGTTGTATCCTCTATTCTCAATTTCCTGTGACATCAACTAACACATAAAGCTTTATTTTCTTCTTACATTGCTTTAACATTTTTATTAAAAGAATGGGCAAAAAAAAAAAAAGAAATAGTGAAACTGGTCATACTTAATTTTCTAGCTAATAAACATAGAAAATGTATTTAAAGAAATATAGGCTATTTTTAACCTTGCCAAATAAATCTGGAAATACAAATGTTTGAGATTATTAAAGCAACATATTGTTTTTCAAAGAAATATCCATTGCCATCCCATGAATCATAAACGTATTTTTCTAAGACTATATGCTGTGTTGAAGAATAGCATATTAATGTTTTTTTTAATGAGCATGCCCTTTTTTATTTATTGTCTTTATTAATTTGTTTGTTTAGTTTTATTTTACAAGCTTCAGTTCCACAATTCCTTGAGTTTTAAATTTTCTCCCCCTCCCTGACCTCTGACCCCCATTGGTGGCATGCAATCAAATATAGGATCTGCAAGTAATTTCATGTTACAAATTAGAGCAGTTATAAAGAAGGATTGTAACAGATGGAATGAACAATGAGAAAGAGGAAACAGCCAAACAAGTAAAAGAAAGAGAGGAGGTAGTTTGCTTAAATCTTCATTCAAACTCTATTTTTTTCTAGTTATTTCTGTGAATGTAGACATCTCTCTTCATCATGAGTCTTTTGGAGTTGACTTGTAACCCTGCACTGCTGAGAAGAGTCCAGTCTATCAAAGATGGTCGTCACACATGTATTGTGTCTGTTAATTGTTTACAAATTTTGCCTCGTTCTACTATTCTCACTCAGCATCAGTTCATATAAACTTCTCCAGATAATTATGAAGTCCATATGCTCTTCATTTCTTATACCATAATAGTATTCCATTACTTTCATATACCACAACTTGTTTAGCCATTCCTTAATAGATGGCCACCACCCCCCCAATTTCCAATTGTTTACCACCACAAAAAGAGCTGCTATAAATATTTTTTGTACATATGGGCCTTCCTCCCACTTCTATGATCTCTTTGGGATACAACCATAGAAGTGGTTTATAGCCCTTTCGGCATAGCTCCAGATTGCTCCCCAGAATGGTTGAATCAGATCACAAATCCAACAACAATGCATTAGTGCTCCGATTTTTTCACATCCTCTACAGCATTTATAATTTTCTTATTTTGTCCTCTTAGCCAATCTTGCTAGTGAGATGTGGTGCCTCAGAGTTGTTTTGATTTGCATTTCTCTAATTAACAGTGATTTAGAGCATCTTTTAACATGTTTATACATATATTTAATTTCTTCCTCCGAAAACTGCCTGTTCATAACCTTTGACCATTTATCAACTGGGGAATGATTTGTATTCTTATAGATTTGACTCAATTCTCTGTATATTTTAGAGATGAGGCATTTATTAGAGATATTCGTAGTAAAAGTTCTTTCCCCATTTTCCACTTCCCTCTTAATCTTGGTTACATTGGCTTTGTACAGAAGCTTTTAAATTTCATGTAATCAAAATTATCTATTTTGCATTTCATAATGTTCTCTAATTCTTGTTTGGTCACAAAGTTTTCAACTTTGCATAAATCTGACAAGTAAAATATTCTGTGCTTTCCCAGGTTGCTTATAGCATAATCCTTTATACATTAATCATGCACCCCCTTAGACTTGCTTTTAATATATAGTGATAGATCATGGTCTATGCCCAGTTTCTGCCATACCAGATTTCACTTTTTTCTCCAATTTTTGTGAAATAGTGAGATTTTATCCCCAAAATTGGAGTCTTTGTATTTATCAAACAGTAGATTACCATAGTCATTGGCTGATGAGTCTCATGTACCCAATTTTAGCAGCAAGCACCCCAACCATCCTCAGGGTTTGCTGCCAATACAGGTTCTTGGATCTGCTTTGATAAAGGAAAGCAACTCAAAATGGGTTAACAAGCTTACTTTAATCAGTCAAACATATATCATTTACCTTGTTCAGGGAAAAAAGTTCAGCACCCTGAACTTCAAAGTATACAGGCAGAATTATCAAGACAGAAACATATCAAGTAGACAGATTTCCAAACTGTCCAACCATTACATCCATACTAAATCAACATCTGGGTTTCAACATCTGGGTTTTTCAAAGCCAGGGGGCTCTGGACAACGGCTTCCCATAATCCATATCAAATCAAAGAATACTTCTCAAAGTGAGCCCCAAAACAAAGCTACACATCAGGGCTTATATAGCCTTCTCCTGGCTTACAGAATGTAACAACCTTATTGACTCACTGGCCAATCAAGAAGTATCTACTGAAAAACAAGCCTCCCACCCCAGGCTCCAGGTGCACTGTAGCCTAGGGGCAGGGAAGATCTTCAAATTTACATTCCCATTACACCAATCTATGCCATTGATCCATTAATCTATTCCTCAGCTAGTACCAAGTAGTTTTGATGACTGCTGATTTATAATGCATATTAAAATCTTTTATGGCTAGGCCACCCTCCTTAGCATTTCTTTTAATTAATTATCTTGATATTCTGGACTTTTTTTCTTCCAAATGAATTTTGTTACCATTTTTTACTAGCTCTCTTAAGTGATTTTTTTGGTGCATTGATTGGTATAGCACTACCTATGTAATTTAATTTAGGTAAAATTTTTATTTTTATTATATCAGTTCCACACAGCCATGAATGATCAATGTTTTCCCAATTACTTAGATCTGACTTTATTTGTGTGAAAAATTTTTTGTAGTTCTGTTCATATAAGTCCTCCACTGGTTTTGGCAAGTAGATTCCCAAATATTTTATAATGTCTACAGTACCTTTAAATGGGATTTGTCTTTCTATCTGCTGCTGTTGGATTTCATTAGAGATATATAAGAATGCCTTGGATTTATGTTGATGTATTTTATATCCTTAAACTTTGCCAAAGATATTTATTTTCTCAAGTAGTGTTGTTGTTGTTGTTGTTGTTTTTTTTTTACTGGATTCTCTAAGTATATCATATCATCTCCAAAGAGTGATATTTTGGTCCCTTCTTTTCCTAATTTTATTCCTTTGATTCCTTTTTCTTCTCAAATTGCTATTGCTAACATTTCTAGCACCAGACTAAATAAAAGAGATGATAGTGGACACACTTATTTTACCCCTGATCTCATTGGAAATGCTTCTAGATTATTCTCATTTCATATAATACTTGCTGATGGATTTAAATAGATGCTACCTATTATTTTAAGGAAAGCTCAATTTATGTCTCTACTTTCTAGTGTTTTTAATGGGAATGGATATTGTATTTTGTCAAAAGCCTTTCCTGTATCTGTTGAGATAAACGTGTTTTCTGCTCATTTTATTGTTTATATGAACAATAATTCTGGCGATTTTCCTAATATTAAGCCAGCCGTGCCTCATTGGAATAAATCCTACCTTTTCAAAGTGTATTAATATTGTGATAAGATGCTGTAGTAGTTTTGCTAACATTATATTTAAAATTTTTGCATCTATATTCCTCAGGGAAATTGGTCATAATTTTCTTTCTCCATTTTATCTCTTCCTGGTTTAAGTATCAGCACCATATTTAGGTTATAAAAAGAATTGGTTAAGACTCTTTCTTCATTCATTGTCCCAAATAGTTTGTAGAGTATTTTATTATTCTTCTGATAAGTTGCTGTAATAGTTTTGCTAATATTTCATTTAAAATTTTTGCATCTATATTCATGAGGGAAATTGGTGTATAATTTTCTTTCTCCATTTTATCAATTCCTGATTTAAGTATCAGTATCATATTTATGTCATAAAAAAATGGTAGGCCACCTCCTTCACTAATTTTCCTAAATAGATTGTAAATTATTGGAATGAATTGTTCTTTAAATATTTGATAGAATTTGGTGGTAAATCCATCTGGCCTTGGAGATTTTTTCCTATGAGTTCCCTGATGGCTTGCTTGATTTCTTTTTCTGAGATGTGGTTATTTAAGTAATTTACATCCTCCTCAGTTAATGTGAGAAATTTGTATTTTTTTAAAATATTCATCACTTTCACTAAAATTGTCAAATTTATGTATATACAATTTGGCAAAATAATTTCTAACTATTTCTTAAATTTCCTTTTCTTTGGAGGTAGATTCACGCTTTTCATTTTTGATACTCATAATTTGATTTTCTTCTTTCTTTTTTATCATATAGATTAAGGATATATCGATTTTATTGGATTTTTCTTAAAACCAGATCTTGGTTTTGTTTATTAATTAGTTTTCTTCATTTCAATTATGTTATTCTCCCCTTTGTTTTTAATTATTTCTAATTTAGCATTGAATGTTGGATTTTCAATTTGTTTTTTTGCTAGCTTTTTCAATTGCATGCCCAATTCAATGACCTCCATTTTCTCTTCTTTATTCATGTATACAGTAAGGGATATAAAACTTCCCCCTAAGAACTGTCTTTCCTCCATCCCACAAGTTTTGGTATGTTTTCTCATTATTGTCATTCTCTTGAATGAAGTTACTGGTTGTTTCTATAATTTCTTATTTGACCCATTCATTCTTTAGGATTAAATTGTTTATTTTCTAATTAGTTTTTAGTCTATCTTGACAAGGCATGGGATGTTTATTGCATCATGACCTGACAATGATGCATTTTTTTATTTCTGCCCTTCTGCACTCAACTGTGAGGTTTTAATGCCCTAGGACGTGGTCGATTTTTGTGTATGTGCCATGTACCACTGAGAAGAAGGCATATTCTTTTTCATCCCCCTACATTTTTCTCCAGCCATCTATCATGTCTAACCTCTCCAAAATTCTGTTTGACTCTTTAACTTCTTTCTTTTTTTTGAGGTTAAATTTATCAAGTTCAGAGAAGGGGGAGATTAACTTCTCCCACTAGTATACTTTTCCTATCAATTTCTTCCTCTTATTCCCTTAACTTCTCCTCTAGGAGTTTGCATACAATACCACTTGGTGCATATATGTTAAGTAATGATTTTGCTTCATTCTCCATGGTGCCTTTTAGCAGGATATAGTTTTCTTCCTTATCTCTTTTAATTAGATGTATTTTTACTTTTGCTTTTTCTGAGATAAGGATGCCCACTCCTTTTTGTTTTTTTTTACTTTAGCTGAAGCATAACACATTATTCTTGAAGCTTTTACCTTTACTTTGTGGATATGCCCTTGTTTCAAATGTGTTTCTTGTGGATAGCATTTTGTAGGATTAAGGTTTTTAATCCATTGTGCTATCTGCCTCCATTTAATGGGAGAGTTCATTCCATTCACATTCACAGTAATGTTTACTATCTGTCTCCATCATATTTCCTCCCTGGTTTTTTTTTGTTTGTTTGTTTTTCTTTTTCTTTTCCCCTCCTTAAGGATTTACCTTTTAACCACCACCTCCCTCAGTATTCCCTCCTTTTGACTTCCCCTTCTTTACCTACAGTTTGTCCTTTCCAGCATTTCACTCCCTTCTATCCCTCCCCTTTTATCCCTCCCTTACCCCTCCTATTGCCTTTTATTATACTTCTTTTATACTTTTTGAAATTACTTATACTTATTGGAGTAAGATATTCCCTCTTTGACCCCAATGAGCATATATTTTATACAGTGTTCCTCTCCCTCCCTCCTTTACCTCTATTATAATGAGTTTTTTCTGTTTTTTTAATGTAAAAATCTTAAACTTAACTGATTATGTTGATTCCTTCTTGAATCAGAACCAATGAGGATCGTGTCCATATGATGTTCATCTCGCTCTCTTCTCCCCTTCTACTACAGTATGGTTTTTTGCCTCTTCATATGGCATAATGTACCTTTTTCTGCCTTATACTTTCTTTTTATCCCATTACAATCCATTTTAACCCCTTAACAATTTTTTTTATCAAGAAATTGGTTCATTTATACCCCCCCTCTCTCTATCTATCTATCTCCCTTTAAAAGCACATGATAATCATATACATTTGAATATAGATGAGTATCAGCTTCACATATAGGGATGTAAATAGCTTACTCTTATTGCATCCCAAGTTATGTGCATGCTTGTGTGAGTGTGTGTGAGAGTGTGTGTTTTACTTGTTTACCTTTTTATCTTTCGATTATCCATTAATCTCTGGCTTTTTCATCAGGAAAGTCTGGAAGCCCCTTATTTCATTAAATGACCATCTCCTTGCCTGAAAAATAATGCTCAGTTTTTCCAGGTAGTTGATCCTTGGTTGCAGCCTAGCTATTTTGCTTTATAGAATACCAAACTACAATCACTCTGATCTTTTAATGTTGAAGCTGCTAGGTTCTGTGTAATCCTTAGTGTAGTTCCACAGTATTTGAATTGTTTCTTTTTTGGATGCTTGCAGTATTTTCTCCTTAGCCTTATAATTCTGCAATTTGCTTTCTATATTTCTGGGAGTATTAAATTTGGGTTCTCTTTCAGGAGAAGTCTGGTGAATGCTTTTGAAAAATATTTTGGCTTCTGATTCTAGGATTTCAGGACAGTTTTCTTTGACACTCCCTTGGAGGATGTTGTCCAGGCTGCTTTTTTCTTCATGGCTTTCCACTACACCAGTAATTCTTAGTTTATCTCTCCTGGATCTGTTCTCCATGTCTGTTATTTTTGCAGTGAGATATTTTACACTTTTTTCTAATTTTTCATTCTTCATGTTTTGCTTGATTGACTAGGGGCATCATAGAGTCCTGAGCTTTCATTTGACTGATTATAATTCTTAGAGAATTATTTTCTTCAATTAGTTTTTGAAAGTCCTTTTTTTAGGGAGCTCTTTTCTCCAGTTAAATTTTGCACTTCCTGTCCCAGGTCACAAATTTTACTTTTTTAGGATTTCTTTTCTTCAGTGAGACTTTTTTCCAATTTGGTCAATGTAGATTTAAATTTATCTTCTATCTCTATAATTTTGCTTTTAAAATCTTTCTTGAGCTACTCCAAGAATGCTTTTTGCAATTAAGAGCACTTCACATTTCCTTCTGTCATCTCAGATTTCAGTATAGAGTCCATGTTGTCCTCTGGATTTGGTTTTTCTTGTTCACTATAATAAGCTTTGATCTATTTTCCTGCATGTCCCTTCTCCTTCTAGTCTTCCTTCTTTACCATAGTGATTCCCTATTTCCTAATTTCTCAGTCTGGGAGCTCAGGGCCTGGTTGTTGACTTTGTGTGCTGTAGCCTCTTAGGTATCTAGACTGAGGCCAAGGGCAGGATTCTCAGTGTTTCCCCTGAGTTATCCTGAGTCTCATAGATTAACCTGGAGGGGTGGTCTCTTCTCTTCAGATTTCTGCCTCTGTGCCACTAGGATATAACTCAGGCAAGCTTAGCAGCTGGTGGCTGGCAGCACTAGTATCTTCAGATTACTCTGGTAATGCTAAGGTCTATCTGGGCTTGTGCTGTTAGCACTTGCTGGATACACCCTCTCCCTTGGGATTTTTGAACCCTTGTTGGTCAGTTGAGGTGGGGCTTATTGGGACCCCTCCAACCCTTCATTTCAAAATTCTTACTGCCTCAGTTACACCATTTCTCAGTGGTTCCTAAGCCTGAGGATATTTCTGCAATTTCAGGACTTTTCTCTGGGTGAGACATTTATCTCTGTGTTTTTTGGGTCAGGGAGGGGGAATCAGAGCAGCTAGAAATATCTTGGCTTCTAGAAAATCAGGTAGGTGATTTTAAAGCTTCCAGGCTGTGGGCTGATAGCCCCAGTAGAAGCTGCTGTCTCTGTTGCAGGCCCTGAGCTTTCTCTTTCACAGGAATCCTCCATCCTGTGGTGAGACTGCTGTGAATCACCCTTGAGGTAGGTAAGTCTATTGGCTGGTGCTCCTTCTCACTCAGTTGTAGTCTGTTCCCTCGACCTTATCACTGCATCCCCTGCATGCTCTCTGCTCCCCCTGCCCAAACCCATGTGGGGACTTTCTTGGGCTTGAATTCTGCTATGCTCAGTCTGCCAGTGGATTTTATCATTCTAAAACCATTTCAATTCACTTTTTTTTGAGGAGGGCAACTGGGTTTAAGTAACTTGTCCAGTGTCATAAGGCTAGATTTTGTGTTAAATGACTGAGGCCAGATTTGAGCTCAGGTCCTTCTGACTCCAGGGCCGGTGTTCTATGCACTGGGCCACCTACCGTCCCCCCTTTCCCCCTCCCCCGCCCAAGGTTCACTTTTAAAAGTGTAGTGATGGAGGGTGGAACATATTACTCTGTGAGCCTCAGCATAACTCAGGGGAAACACTGAGACTCCTGGCCTTGGCCTCAATATAGACACCCAGAGGCTACAGCCCACAAAGTCAACAACCCAACCCTTAACTCTCAGCCTGAGAAATTAGGAAATAATAAATTACAGTGGGAAGGAAGGAAGCTGAGAAGAAGAAGGGAAGACAAGAAATTCAATTACAGCTTCTCATACCAAGCAAGAACAACCAAATAGAGAAGACAGCAAGGACTCCATACTCACACCTGATACCACAGAAGGAAATATGAACTGGTCTCCAGCCCAAAAAGTATTCTTGGATGAGTTCAAGAAAGATTTTAAAGGCTAAATTAGGGAGGTAGAAGACAAATTAATATATACATTGAGCAAATTGTAAAAAAAAAAAAGTCTCACTGAAGAAAACAAATACATAAAAAGTAAAATTTGTGAATTAATTGGAGAAAATAGCTCCCTAAAAAAAGGACTTTCAAAAATTAACCAAAGAGAATAATTCACTAAAAATTAGAATTGGTCAAATGAAAGCTCAGGACTCTACGATGCAGCAAGAGTCAACCAAGAAAAACATGAAGATTGAAAAATTAGAAGAAAGTGTATAATATATCATTGTAAAAACAACTGACTTGGAGAACAGATCCAGGAGAGATAATGTGAGAACTATTGGCATACAAGAAAGCCATGATGGAAAAAGCAGCCTGGACAACCTCCTCCAAGAGATTGTGAAAGAAAACTGTCCTGAAGTCCTAGAATCAGAAGGTAAAATAGTTATTGAAAGAATTCACCAGTCTCCCCCTGAAAGTGTTTCTAAATTTAATACTCCCAGAAATATAGAAGGCAAATTACAGAATTACATGGTTCAGGAGAAAATACTGAAAGCAGCCAAAAGGAAACAATTGAAATATTGTCTACCTACAGTCAGGATCACACAGGACCTAGCAGCTTCTGCATTTAAAAGATCAGAGGGATTGCAATTTGAAATTTCCTAGGGCAAAAGAGCTAGGACTGCAACGAAGGATTAACTACCTGGCAAAACTGATCATAATCTTTCAGGCAAGAAGATGGTCATTTAATGAAATAAGGGATTTCTAGACTTTCCTGAAAAAAAAATACAGAGCTCAATGGAACATTTTCTCCAATTACAAGACTCAAGCAAAACATAAAAATTTAAACAAGGAAAACACACCCTTACACATACACACATGCACACACACACATATGAACATAATTTGTGATGCAATAAGAGCAACATAGTTATATCCCTATATTACAAACTGGTGACTGTCCATATTGAAATGTTTATGATTATCATGATGTTTAAAAGGGTTATACATGGAGAGTAGGAGGAAAAATGAACTAATCTGATGATAATTTAAAAAAAAACTTTTTAAGGCGGTCAAAGGGACTATAATGGGATAAAAGGAAATGATGAGACAGAAAAAGGTAAATTATGGCATACAAAGAGTCATGAAAACACAGTATAGTAGAGGCTATAGAAAGAGGTAGAGGAACATCACAAACATTTTTCTCACCGCTTCTGCTTCAAAGAGGGATCGACATAATCAGTTAAGTTGAAGATACTAATGTAAAAAGACAAGAAAACACATTAAACTGAGGGAAACGATGGAGGGAGAGGAACACTGTATGAAATTTACTGTCATTGGTTTGGGAACAAAGGGGGAAATAACACTCTGATAAGCATAAAAATCTATTGTATCCCATAGGAAGTAGGAGGGTAAGGGAGTGATAAAAAGGGGGGATTAAAGGAGAGGGAAATAGTAGTAAGAGGAGAGGGTAGGTAAATAAGGGGGTGGTGACAGGGAGAGAACACTGAGGGAGGTGATGGTCAAAAAGAAAACCCTTAAGGAGGAGAAGGTAGAAGGAAGAAACAAAAATCTAAGCAGGGGAGGAAATTTGATGGAGGGAAAGAGAAAAATAGTCATCATTACTGTGAATGTGAATGGTATGAACTCTCCCATGAAAAAGAGGCAGATACCAGAATGGATTAAAAACCATAATCCTGCAATATGCTGTCTAAAAGAAACACATTTGAAACAAAGGGATAGCCACAGGGCAAAGGTAAAAGGCAGCAGAAGAATATATTATGCCTCAGCTAAAGTAAAAAAAAAAATACTGGGTTAGCAATCCTAATTTCAGATAAAGCAAAAATATATCAAATTTAAAGAAATAAGTAAGGAAACTATATCCTGCTAAAAGGCACCATGGACAAGAAAGTAATATAATTACTTAACATATATGCACCAAGTGATATAGCATCCAAATTATTAGAAGAGATGTTAAGGGACTTAGAGAAGAAATAGACAGCAAAACTGTACTAGTGGTGGACCTTAATGTCCCCCTCTCTGAACTTGATAAATCTAAACTTGAAGTAAACAGGAAAGAAGTTAAGGAGCCGAATAGAATTTTAGAGAGGCTAAATATGATAGATATCTGGAGAAAACTGAATGGGGAGAAAAGGAATATACTTACTACTCAGTGGATCATGGCACATCCTCAAAAATCTACCATGTACTAGGGCATAAAAACCTCACAATTCAGTGCAGTAAGTCAGAAATATTAAATGCATCCTTCTCATATCATGATGCAGTAAAAATTATATGCAATAAAGGGAAACGGAAATACAGACTAAAAACTAATTGGAAAATAAACAATTTAATCCTAAATACTGAGTCAAACAAGAAATTACAGAAATAATTAGTAACTTCATTCAAGATTATGACAACACTGAAATAACATACAAAAATTTGTGGGATGCAGCAAAATTAGTTCCTAGGTGAAGTTTTATATTCCTGAGCGCATGTATGAATACATTAGTGAAAAGAGAGGTCAATGAATTGGGTATGCAATTGAAAAAGCTATAAAAAGAACAAATTGAAAATCCCCAAATAAACACTAAAATAGAAATACTAAAAACCAAAAGAGGGATTAAGAAAATTGAAATTAAGAAAACTTTTGAGTTAATAAATAAAATAAAGAGCTGGTTTTATAAAAAAATATAATAAAATTGATAAAACCTTAGTCAATATGATAAAAAAAAGAAAGAAGAAAACAAAATTAGGAGCATCAAAAATGAAAAGTTTGAATCTACCTCCAAAGAAGAGGAAATCCAAACAATAATTAGAAATTATTTTCCCAATTTTATGCAAATAAATTTGACGATCTTATTTAAACAGAAAAATATTAATAAAAAATAAAATTTACCCAGGTTAATTGGAGAGGAATTAAATTATTTAAATAACCCCATCTCAGAAAAAGAAATCAAAGAAGCCATCAGTAAACTCCCTAGGAAAAAATTCTCCAGGGCCAAATGGATTTACAAGTGAATTCTATCAAACATTTAAAGAAAAATTCTTTCCAGTACTTAACAAACTATTTCGAAAAAATAGTGTAGAAGGAGTCCTACCAAATTCTTTTTATGAAACAAATATGGTACTGATACCTAATTCAGCAAGAGATAAAACAGAGAAAGAAAATTATAGACCAATTTCCCTCATTAATATAGAGATAAAAAATTCTAAATAAAATACTAGCTAAAAGACTACAGCAAATTATCACAAGAATAATACACTTTCACCAAGTAGGATTTATTCCAGGAATTCACGGCTGGTTTCATATTAGAAAGACCATCAGTGTAATTGATCATATCAACAATAAAATTAACAGAAATGACATGATCATCTCAATAGATGGAGAAAAGTTTTTTACAAAATACAACCTCCCTTCCTGTTAAAAACACTAGGAAGTATAGGAATAAATGGAGCCTTCCTTAAAATAATAGGTAGCATCTATTTAAAACCATCAGTAATTATTATATGCAATGGGGATAAGCTAGAAGCATTTTCTTTTTTTTTAAATGCTTTATTAACTTCTGATTTACATCGTTCGTTTCCGCCAGATTTTGAGTTACAAATTTTCTCCCCGTTTTTCCCCCACCCATCCCCCCAAAACAGCAGTCCCACAGGATATCCCCACCTCTGATCTGCTCTCTCCCATATTTTCTCCCATACCCGTTTCAACTTTTCCAGTAGGGCATGGTGGATCTCTATATTTCCCAATTACATGTAAAACAATATTGATAATAGTATATATATATTTAAACATTTTATTTTAAAACTTTGAATTCCAGATTCATTCCCTTCCTCCCTTATCACCCACCTTTACTGGGAAGATGAGCAGTTCAGTATAGGTTGTACATGTGTGGCTAATGCAAAACAATAACATAGCAGATATATTGTAAAAGACTGACTATATTTCCCTCCCTCCTATCCCACATCCCACTTTTTCTATTCTCTACTTTGATCCTGTCCCTTTTCAAAAGTGGGTGCTTCCAACTTCCCTCCCCCCCAGCCTGCCTTCCCTTCCATCATCCTCCCCTCCCCCCCCATTCTCCTGGAGGGTGAGATCCCCTATTTAGTGTGTATTTCCCTCCCTCCTCAAGCCAGATTCAATAGGAATAAGGTTGACCCATTCCCTTTTGCCTTCCTATTCTTCCCCTCCATTGTAACCATTTTCCCTTGCCTCTTCTGTATGAGATAGTTGCCCCATTCTCTCTCTCCCTATCTCCTCTCATTATATCCCTCTCACCTCTTAATTTCACCTTTTAAGTATCATCCCTTCCTGTTAAATTGGTCCCGTGCCCTCTATCTATTTATACCTGTAAACATATATACACACATTCACATATGTATTCATATGCCTGCATACCCTCATATAAAGATATATATATATTTCTATATATATTCATATTATATTATATATATATATATATATATATATTTCTAATCCCTTCAACTACGGAGAAAAGTTTCATAAGTTACAATTATTGTTTTTCCATGTAGGAATGTTAATAGTTCAACTTTGGCCAAGTGGCTCAGCAAGCAAGAGCACCGGCCTCAGTGTCGGGATGACCCGGATCAAATCCGGGCCCAGACACCCAGCACCACACCCAGAAACAATAACTGGCCATGCAACCCCGAGCAAGCCACTCAACCCCAATTGCTTAAAATAAAATAGTTCAACTTTGATAAGTTCCTTATGATTTCTTTTCCCTGTTTACCTTCTCATGCTTCTCTTGCTTCTTGTATCTGAATGTCAAATTTTCTATTCAGCTCTGGTTTTTTCAGCAAGAATGCTTGAAAGTCCTGTATTCCACTGAATGACCATATTTCCCCCTGAAACAGGATACTCAGTTTTGCTGGGTAGGTGACTCTTGGTTTTAATCCCAGCTCCCTTGACCTCCGGAATATCACATTCCAGGCCCTTCGATCCCTCAGTGTAGAAGCTGCCAGATCCTGGGTTATCCTGATTGTGTTTCCGCAATATTCAAATTGTTTCTTCCTGGCTGCTTCTAATATTCTCTCCTTAATCTGGGAATTCTGGAACCCGGCTATAATATTCCTAGGAGTTTTCTTTTTGGGATCTTTTTCAGGAGGTGATCGGTGGATTCTTTCAACCTCTATTTTGCCCTCTCGTTCTAAAACATCAGGGCAGTTTTCTTTGAGAACTTCCTGGAGGATGCTTTCCAGGCTCTTACTTTGGTCATGGCTCTCAGGCAGTCCAATAATTTTTAAATTATCTCTCCTGGATCTATTTTGAAACAAGATTGTCCACTATCACCCCTCTTATTCAATGTTGTACTAGAAATGTTAGCAGTAGCAATTAGAGAAGTAAAAGGAATCAAATTAGGCAAAGAAGAGACCAAGCTATTACTCTTTGCTGATAATATGATGATATACTTAGAGAATCCTAGAGAAGCAAGTAAAAATCTACTTGAGACCATAAACAAATTTTTCAAAGTTCCAAGGTATAAAATGAACCCACATAAATCCTTGTCATTCCTGTATATTTCTAATGAATTTCAACTCCATATATAGAAAGAGAAATCCCATTTAAAGTTACTGTAGACCTTATAAAATATTTGGGAATCTACCTGCCAAAATAAACCCAGGACCTATATGATCACCATTACAAAACACTTTCCACACAAATAAATTCAGATTTAATTGATTGGAAAATTATCAATTTCTTGTGGCTGGCTCAGGCTAACATAAGAAAAATGGCAATTTTACCTAAATTAAATTATGTATTTAGTGTCATACCAATGAATTTACCAAAAATCTACTTTATAGAGCTAGAAAAAATAGTAACAATATTCATTTGGAAGAACAAACAGTCCAGAATATCAAGGGAATTAATGAAAAGAAATGCTAAGGAAGGTGAGCTACCCATACCAGATTTTAATCTTTATTATAAAGCAGCAGTCATCAAAACTATTGGTACTGGAGGAGAAATAGAGTAACAGATCAGTGGAAAAGATTGGGCACACAAGACTCAGCAGTCAATCACTATAGAAATCTGTTTTTTGATAAACCCAATGACTCCAGTTTTGGGGATAAGAACTCGATATTTGACAAAAACTGCTAAGAAAACTGGAATACAGTATGGCAGAAACTGGGCATAGACCATTATCTAACACCATATACCAAAATCAAGTCTAAATAGATGCATGATCTACATATAAAGGTTGACACTGTAACCAGTCACTGGAAGTAAGGAATAGTTTACCTGTCATATTTGTGGAAAGGGGAATACTTTATGACCAAACAAATATTACAAAGCATTATAAAATGCAAAATGGATAATTTTGTTTACATTAAATTGAAAAGCTTCTGTACAAACTAAGCCAATGTAAAAAACATTAAAAAGGAAGTGGGAAAAGTATTTTAACTACTTATGTTTCCGATAAAGGAATAATTTCTAAAATATACAGAGAATTGAGTCAAATGTATAAGAATACAAGTCACTCCCCAATTGATAAATGGTCAAAGGATATGAACAGGCAGTTTTCAGAGGAAGAAATTAAAAATATCCATAAGAATATGAAAAAAATGTTCTAAATCACTATTGATTATAGAAATGCAAATCAAAACAACACTGAGTTATAACATCTCACCAGCTAGATTGGCTAAGATGACAAAACATGAAAATGACAAATGCTGGAGAGGATGTAGGCAAATTGGAACATTAATACATTGCTGGTGGAGTTGTGAACTGATCCACCCTTTCTGGAGAGCAATTTGGAATTATGCCCAAAGGGCTATATAATAATTTCCTACCCTTTGACCCAGCATTACCACTTCTAGGGCTATATCCTAAAGAGATCATAGAAGTGGGAAGATGACCCATATGTACAAAAAAATATTTATAGCAGCTCTTTTTGTGGTGGCAAACCACTGGAAATTAAGGAGGTGCCCATTGATCGGGGAATGGATAAACAAGATGTATTATATTCATGTAAGGGAATACTATTGTGCTATAATAAATGAGCAGCAGTTGGAATTTATATTTACCTCGAGAGCCTTATAGGAGATGATGCTGTGTGAGAAGAATAGAACCAGGAGAAACTTGTACACTATTACAGACACAACATATATGTGATGACCAACTTTTATAGACTAGACTCTTCTCAGCAATGCACTGATATATGTCATTCACAAAAGACTCATAATGGAGAGAGATGTCTACATCTAGAGAATGAATAAGAAAGAACTGAGTTTTAATCCAGATTGAAGCAAACTATTTGATCTTTTTTTTGTTTTTCTTGTTTGATTTTGATTCTTCTTTACCTGTTTTTTTTTATTCCATCTGATACAATCCATTTTTATAACCTGACGAATGTGTAATTTGAATGTATTTGCAGATCCTATACATCATTGTACACTGTCATGGGGGGTAGGGGAAGGAGGGAGAGAAAATTTTAAACGCAAGGAATTGTGGAATTGAATGTTATAAACTAAAAGCAAGCCAGTAAATTAAGAAAGATTAAAAAATTCATAAAGAAAAAAAATAAAGTTTAGTTATGGGATTCATGGAGGAGCTCAGAAAAGCTACTGCTTCTGTTCTACCATCTTCTCTCCACCTCTACCCTTTTTGTTTTAAAGACCATTCAAATAATTGTAAAAAATACAATACTTTTATCTGGCCTCAGACACTTTACACAAAAACTAGCAGTGTAACCTTGAGCGAGTTACTTAACACCGTTTGCTTTAAAAAAAAAAATATATATATATATACACACACACACACACACACACACACACACACACACACACACAATATGTTGGAGTTGATATTCACTGTGTTTGAAACTTTCATCATCATACTTAAACAAAAACAAAAAGATATATTTTTCTTCCTTACAAGTTTTAACCTAGAGACCATTGTTCACTTTACAACCATTCCAATAAAGCTACAATTAATGTGTGTGTGTTTAAATTCCCCCCAAAATAAGCACTTATGCTTATGCTTACATATCCTTATGCAAAACGTCCCTGGTAAAATTTGAATTTTAATGTTGACTCCCTGGAAGGCTTTTCAGGGTAGAATTCCAAGGTCCCAGATTAGTTGAACTATTTTTTCATTATATTGAGGGAAAAAGTCATAATATCCTTCTCAAACTGTTATTCCCTAGGTAAGAGTTTCAGTTAAACTCCATGGCTCTTGATTTTGTAGGCACTCCAAAAACACTCAATCACTAAGGTGACTAGTTGTATGAGAACTCATAGAGGGTCACATGCAATCTATTTATCATTGAATTCCCATCTTATTTCTATAAAAATTCACAATGTTAACATTATTGTCTTCACATACTTGTTTCAGCCCCCACTGTGCCCTGATATATTGTCATTATCAGACAGTTTTTTATGATTAGTTTACTACACTTATAGCCAGGTGTATTTTTCAACATTTTAGTCCACCTGTTCCTTTACATCATTATCCAGACTTTCAGCCAGATAGCACCAGAGTTCCTGAATGAACACAGAAGTTTTGGGGCTCTTTAATTTTCAATGAGAAATAAATATTTGTTTATACATATAACTTTAGAATATGGTTCCTATTTTCTCATGAATAATTGACTGAGATTTAATATACTGAAAATCTTCATTCAGACCCAAATTATATGAGATATCTTTATTCTCTTAAAGGAAAACAAGTACTATTGGTTCAAAATTGAATACTTTTCTTCCCTCTCTTCAATTGACTTTTATATAAACATTATAAGTTTAAAATGTGACTTTTTAGTGTTTTATTTCTATTTAATTTAATGAGATTCTGTTATATGGATTCTTAAAAATAGAGTGTAATTTCTTTTTGGATCAGTATTTTCATACTTTGAAAGATATATAAAGACTACAGCCAAGAGGATAGAGTAAGAGGAGGGACTTCCTTGAGATCTCCCCCAAAACCCTCCAAACACCTGTAAAATGACTATAAACAAATTATAGAGCTGCAGAACCTACAAAATGATGGAACTGAGCAAATCTCCAACCCAAGACAAACTGGAAGGCCCACAGGAAGTGTATATTGCAGTCTGACTAGGGTTATACCACCACAAACAAGGCCAGAGGAGGCCTCAGAGGAATGAATCACTGGTAGATGTGGTGATTTCCATGCTTCTCAACCTACAAATGACAAAGACAGTATAGAGGGACCCCCAAAACTCTGTGGGACCTGGATGAAAGAGGATCATTGTCTGCCTGGGTTACAATCCAGATCCTGTTGCTATGGAGGTGGTGATGTTGACAGCAGCAGGAGTGGAAACTGCTTGCAGAAATATGAGTTCACAGATGGTGAGAGATACAACAATTGATACAAAATCCCTGAAGTATGGGACCTTATAGCCAACCTCACCTCCGCTTCCACTGGAAACAGAGTTCTAGCTTGACAAAGAGTTAGAAAGACAAGTATTTGCTGTGAAAATGAGCAGTTAAAAAAACACACTATAGAAGCTAATTTTGGTAGAAAAGGTTACAAAAAAAATACAACCAGAAGAAGACAACAAAGTCAAATTTCTGCATCAAAAAGTCTGCAAGAAAAAATATAAATTTGTAATAGGCCACACAAGAGCTCAAAAAGGATTTTGAAAATCAAACAAGAGAACATGAGGGAAAAAATTCAGAAGAGAAATGAGAGGGATACAAGAAAAATCATGAAGAATGAGTTAACAGCTTGCTAAAGGAGACCCAAGAAAATGCTGAAGAAAATAGAATTTTGAAAACTAGACTAACCCAAATGGCAAAAGAGGTATAAAAAGTAAATGAGGACAGAAATGACTTAAAACTGCTATGTTTAATTGGAATGTGTGTGTACAGCTCATATCAGAATGCAAGCCATTTTATGGAGGGAGGGGAGAGAGAAAGGAAGAAAATTTGTAACTTATGGAAGTGTTTGTTTAAAACTAGAAATATACAATTTAATTTAAATAATAAAAATTTTACTTTACCTAAAAACAAAACAAAAGAAAAGACAGAAATGATCAAATGGAAAAGGAGATCCAAAACCACAAGGAAAAAAAAAACCTTAAAAATTAGAATGGATCGAATGAATGGAATCTAATGACTTCATGAGAAATCAGGATACCATAAAACAGAACCATAATAATGAGAAAAAAAAATGAAAGATAATGTGAAATACCTCATTGGCAAAACCACACACTGGCAAAATTGAACCAGGAGAGATAATTTAAAGCTATTGAACTACCTGGAAGCCATGACAAAAAAAAAAAAAAAGAGCCCATACATCATCTCTCAAGAAATTATCAAGGAAACTTGCCCTGATATTCTATAACCAGAGGGTAAAATAGAAATTCTAAGAATGTTCCTATCAGCTCTTGAAAGAGATCCCAAAAGGAGAACTCCTAGGATTATTGTAGCCAAATTCCAGAGTTACCAGGTCAAGGAGAAAATAGTGTAAGCATCCAGATAAACAACAACAACAAAAAAATTGAGCATCATGGAAACAAAGTCAGGATAGCAAAATATCTAGCATCTTTTATATTAAGAGACTGATGGGCTTAGAATGTGATTTCCCAGAGGACAGAGAAGCTAGGATTAAAACCAAGAATCAACTACCCAGGAAAAATAAGTATAATACTTCAGGGGGGAAAGCTGGACATTCAGTGAAACAGAGGACTTTCTAGCATTCTTGCTGAAAAGACAACAGCTGAATAGAAAATGTTACTTTCAAATATAACAATCATGATATCTGTGTGTCTGTGTATATGTATACATGTATGTGTATGTATACATATATGTATATATCTGTATACACAGATATATGTGTGAGTTTGTGTGTATATAGAGAGAGATGTATACATTCATATGTCTTTTATTTTGATATATATGTATAGGTAGATAGATGGATAGATAGATAGATAGATGGATAGATAGATAGATAGATAGATAGATAGATAGATAGATAGATAGATAGATAGATAGATAGATAGATAGATAGATAGATAGATGTCACAGGGTAATTTGAATATGAAGGAGTGATATCTGAAAAATAAATTAAGAAATGACAGATGAATATATTGGGAGAAGGACGAAGGGAGAGGCGGAAGAGTGTAAATTATCTTACATAAAAGAGTTAAGAAAAGGTCTTACAATGGAGTAGAAGAGAGAGCACAGGAGAGGGAATGAATGAACCTGGAGAGGACTTTCAGAAGTCTCTCAGCGTTGCTAACGAAATGTTCCCCTCCCTTTTATTATTATCTGAAAGGCTACAGGGCAGACAAACAGGAGGACACATTATGTAGGGGACATTTTGGGATCCATTGACATCGCTAAGGTATCTTCCCTTGTCCTGTACAGTTACCTGCAAAGGTTACTGGCCAGATAAGCAAGAGTGCATGTAATCTTTTTTGTTTATGCCTCCAGATATGGTCCTAGAATAATACTCTAATTAGTAACTTACCCTAAGCAAGGGTAAATAGTGAACAGGATTAAGGGATGCTCCTTCTACATTATCTGCATAGATGTAGGATTTTTTACATTGTCTACATTCTTCTCCAGGAGAGGGTGAGGGGAGTAGGTGGGGCATAATCACTCTGTGATCTTTCATCTTTGGGTCTGCATGAAATGGTCCTGTAATTAACAGACTATTGATTACACTCCCCTTTCATTATTTTCACCTCTCACTAGTCCACCAACTGCATTGGCTGCAGTAAGTGGTGCCCATAAATGGGGCATCAGGACTACTGATTGAGTCTCTAGTGAGGGACCCGCAGGATTTGCCAGGAGGAAGCAGCCCATGTGAAATCCGAGGGACAACAGATTTCTTTCATAGTAAGGGGAAGACTCCAAGAAGGGTGTTCGTCTGTTAGCTCAATTTTTCATAATTAGAGCTCAGAGATGTGGTATGGGAGGAAGCTTAGTGAAGGGCTTAAAAGAAGAAGGAAAAGATCTGAGCATATTATAACTTATAGTGTGTAACAAAGGGATTTCGGTTAAGAAACAGATTCTTAATTTTTTTTTAATAGTCTATCAGGCATTCCCATGCTTTCCTAATGCCTCTGAGTTCAGAGGACCTGATTGGGAAGCAGTGGGAGAGGTTTTATTTAATTATTTTAAGGAGAATGGACAGGAGAATGACTCTGGTTCCACATTTGCAATTTATAATGTCATTAAAGTATGCCTAGTAGACAAAACAGATTTTAAAGAAATATTGAGTGTCATAGATGAGAGTGAAGACAGTGATCAGGAAGATACCACACCCCTTGAATTTGTGGGAAAAACACTTCTAGAAAATATCAAACCTCTTAACCTCAGCCCAAAACCACTGTATAATCCTGCATGGGGAATGGAAAAGACTGGGAAGCCTAATGGCAGTCCCAGTATAGTTTCAGAATTTTATACAAGTTTTAAAAAACTCATGAAAGTAGAATGACAGACATTAAGAGAAATGGGATTTAAAGGCTACAATTTGTTGGCATACCCTGCTATAGTAGATGCCCAGGGCAATAGAACATGACAAAAATTAAATATAAAATATCTTAAGGACGTAAAAAAAGGCTATACAGGAGAATAGGGCAAAAGCTTCTTATACAGTGTCATTATTGGAAAATTTTGCAGCCACAGCTTTGACACCAAATGATTGGGGGAATAAAGCTAAAATATGTGTAACCACAGGGCACTACTTACAGTGGGAAGACAATTATAAGGAAAAAAATTTCATAGCAAGTTATATGATTTTATGTTGGCAGAATGATCTAATGCACCCAGTATTTCCATGTTTTGGGGTGATGGGCCTAACACATTGCCCAACACAAAAATGGATTATCCAGTGGCAGTATATTCAAGTACTATTCAAGACTGTGCCATGCAAGCATGGAAAAAGATAATCATTTCTGGTCAAGTAGGAAACAATTTCACAAATATCATGCAAGGATCTGAGGAACCATTTCCTAATTTTATTGCAAAAATTCAGCAAGCAGCTGAACATACCTTAGAAAGTACTGTGGTATTGGAAGAAATTGTAAGACAAATAGCTGGAGTGAATTGCAATTTAGATCATAAGAAAGCTTTTTTGGCACTTCCTACTAACAACTCCTTGGATCAATTAATTAGAAAATCAATGGAGGTAAAGTCTATGGTCTTTCAAGCACAAATTATAGCAGAAGTACAAGCAGCCATGAATAAGTAAAACAAGAATTGTTATAAACATGGCAAAGGGGGTCATTTCAAAAGGGAATGTGAAGTGGGTAGCAGTAATAGTGAATTATGACCAAAATCAAAATGCCCCAAATGTCATAAGGGCTTTCATTGGGCTTCAGAATATAGATTTAGAAATTTGGGAAATGGCTTCAAGGGCCAAGTCCTGGGCCCACAGAAAACAACAGAGACTTATGTTCATTTTGGCACTCCAGAAGTTCAGGAGGGCAAGTCGATTTGGATCCCTCCACCTCCGAAGTAACTGCTGTTATCTTACATAATGATGTTAAATTTTTAAACATTTACCCAGGCCAAGAGAGAGAAGTGCTTTTTAGGAATTGTTCTCATGCTCCTGTCATGGGGATACTTTCTTTGACTTCAGATGGAGAATACATGGATATACAATTCACTCCAACCTATATGGAACAAAAAGGTCCGGAAAGATTATAATAAGATTAAAATTAAAATTATAAATCCCAGCATTTGGGATAACCAATTATGGTTATCCAATTGAAACAGGAACAACGGATATTTCAAATACAGAATCCAGAGTTCATGTGGTCGCAAATCATTTCGACCTCAATACCCACCCTTCATATATATGTGGAGGGCAAGAGAATTCAGGGTCTCTTATACACAGGAGCAGACTTGACCATTATCAATCAGGAACAATGGGACCCGAAGTGGACTGTTCAAAAATCAGATGTAAATATGAAAGGCATTGGAGAAGTTAGTCAACCTTTAAAAATTATGAGGAAACTTACTTGGGAATTTGAGAGCATGTCAGGAAAAATCCAGCCATATTGTTTGACTTCCTTGCCAATGGCTTTATGGGGCAGAGATATTTTTATCACAACTTAAGGTCACCATCAAAACAAATTTTCAGGAGGGGCCCTAATAACAGTCAATCCTATTGAATGGCTTACCACAATACCAGTATGGGTGGATTAGTGGACCTTAAGTGCAGAAAAAAATGCTTCCCTATTAGACATTGTGCAAGAATAGCTGAATTTAGGTCATGTTGATATTACAAATAGCACATGGAATTCTCCACTTTTTGCAATCAGAAAAAAAGAATTCAGGAAAATGGAGTATGCTTATGGATTTGCAAGAAGTAAATAGAGGCTTGAAGGATATGGGAGTGTTACAGCCAGTTTTACCATCTCCTAATATTCTACCATCACAATAACCTTTATGAGTAAGAGACATATCTATAGTATACCTCTCCAAAGTCAGGATTGAGAAAAATTTGGATTTTCCATACCTTCCATAAATTTAAAAGAACCCCTAAAAAGATGTTGTTGGAAGGTACTACCCCAATGGATGAAAAACAGTCCCACATTATGTCAAAAAATTGGCAAAGGCCTGAGAATCAACTAGAAACAAATAACCCACAACTTACTTAATTTATTACATGGATGATATTCTATGTGCCCACCAAGATGGGATTACCCTAGAGAAAATATTACAGGAGTTTACAAATAATTTCGCTGCTGTAGGACTTAAGACAGCCCCTGAAAAGGTACAGAAGGCAGTTCCTTTTATGTATTTAGGTAATAATGTACAGAACACTACTGTAGGACTGCAAAAATTAGAAATCACAAAAGATAATATCAAAACATTAAATGAGCTTCTAGGGGATGTACATTGGATCAGGTCTAGTCTTGGAATTTTAAATAAATGTTTAACACCATTATACCAGTTACTGGGAGGTGATACCAACCTTAATTTTCCTAGAATTCTTACACCTGAAGCTAGGAATGCATTGGATTCAAGAAGCTATCAGAACTGCAATTACATAAAAGGTAGACCCCTCTGCAGGAATACAACTCACTGTGCTGAACAAGAAATACAGCCCTACAAGTGCCTTAATGCAAAATGATTTAATGATTGAATGGGGTTATATTTCATAACAGCCAAAGTATTCTTTGCAAACTTACCCTGATAATGTGGCTCAGCCCAATAAAGAAAATTATCAGACGATGTTTATGACTAAGTGGTCATTTGCCTGATGTTATAAAAATCCTTTATACTCATGACCAAATCCAACAATTGATTGAGAATCAATAATCTTGGAAATCATTGTTAATATATGCTATCCCCATACAGCATTATACATCAAATGCATTTTTAGATTCTTAACAAACAATGAGTTCATAATCAAGGTATGTAAGGATCAAACTGTTTTAGGATTTAAGGTATTCAGTGATGTCACTAAAGACTACAGAGCTTCTGTATACTGTCCTGATGAAAAGGTTATGAAAATGATCACCACTGATTATGATTCCATCCAAAAGAATGAGCTCACACCTATAATAGCTGCTCTTACTCTATTTCCTCAGTCTATTAATATTATTATAGATTCTCAATATGCAGCCCAAGTAACTCAAAAGATAGAAACAGGGAATATACAAAGAAATATAACTGAGTTGTACACATTGTTCTGTGATTTACAATATATTGTACAAAATAGATTACATCCCTTTTACATTATGCATATCCCATCTCATACCAGTCTTCCTGGAGCACTTTTTAGAGGTAATACATAGCTGATGAAATCCTTATGGGATCCTGAGAATTAGCAAAGGAATCCCATCATATATTTCATAAATTGGCTAGAATGCTTGCTAGGACCTTTGATATCACTAGAAAACAAGCTAGGCAAATAGTTAAAAGCTGTCCATCATGTGTTATTTGCAGTTCTTTTATACCCAAGGGTGTAAATCCCTGTGGACTGTTATCCAGTGAAATTTGGCAGTCTGATGTTACTCATTATTCTGTTTTTGGGAGACTGAAATATATACATGTTACTGTGGACACATATGCAGGTTTGGCATGGCCAAATGCTATGTCTGGGGGAAAAAAAAAAAAAAACCTCTCATTTTCAAAACATTACATGCTTCACTGCTACGGGTGTGCCAAAACAATTAAGGACTGACAATGGCTCCACTTACACCTCAAAAGGCTTTGCTGGATTTTGTCTTCAATGGGGTATTCTCCTATTACTGGACTTCCTTACAAGCCCACAGGTCAGGCAATTGTTGAAAGAAAAAAAACGCACACTTAAAACTGCACTCCAAAAATTAAAAGGAGGAATTTGGAGCACGGGTACCCCAAAACGAATGTTGGGGTTGTCTCTATATGTAATTTATTATTTGACATTAGATCATGAAAATAAAACACCAGCAGAAAATTCTGGCATGTTACTGACCACACAATTATTAATTCTAAAACATCACAGCCCGAGGCAACTGTAGTTACTGAATGGCTGATGTGGAAAAATGATAAGGGACAATGGTGTGGCCGAAACAAAGTAATAGTTCAAGTCAGAGATTATTTGTGTGTCTCCACAGATGAAAACAAGGAAGTCTGGATACCAGAAAGGAGAACAAGGACTGTGTCAACAAATGCAGAGACTGGACATTCGGCCCACCGGAATCTGAACCAGGTGAGCTTGGGAGGAGAGGAGCAGCCAGACCCTAAATGAGGGCAAGGGGATGGTGATCCTGCTTACTACTATTATTGCTCAGCTTCCAATAGCTGCCTGTACAAGATACTGGGCAGTCCTCCATCATCTACCTTGGGTGGAGATGGTTGGGTGGGGGAGTTTCTTCTAGAAATCACTTTAGAAGGAAATGGGTCAATCCTTGTTGCCAAAGATTTTGATATACATGAGGCAAATGTAACCCGTCCTGTGCTTGATTTTAATTTTACTGGGTTAGTTGATGAACTACCTTCATACTTTTCTACTTTTAATCAGTCCTCATGTAGCTTACTACAAATTATCAAGTATCATTAGAAGTATCATCCCTGGGGCAGACTCAAACAGGCCCTTGTGGACATTCCTGTTAATCTATTTTCTATATCTATGCAAAATCACAGAGTTAAATGAGAACTGAATGGGCATGCCTATGCTAAAGGGATTTTCAGAGTTAAGGACCTATTAAGCTTTGAAAACATCACAACATATATTATGGGGATTTGGGGGACTTTTTCAAATTGTTCAGGATTGTGGGGTAAACATCAGATGCTGTGTCCAGACCTAGATTAGTGGGACTCATCTTCTTGTCAAGTAGATCCCCCATTTTTAAACTGTAGGACTGACATACCTGTTTGCCATCAGGTGGAACAGCAAACTTACATTTCCTGGCACAATGACACTAACATCAATCATAGGCATGGTGGTTATCCAAAACCAAATTGGTTTGGATACTCACAGAGAGGAAACCCAGATATATGGAAAAAAAACCTTTACCATGGGCCCCAATAACAATGGTTTTTGTTACTTTTGCTCATAGTGGGACATACTTGAGCAAGACTTACCACACCTTTGTATGTGCCTGTTTATGAGGAGGTATACATTCATTTGGGGAAATCATAGCAATGTAAATATCACTAAAACTGATAAGCATTGCCATGTCACATGTATTAATTGTAAGGTTTATGAATGTCATGATAATACTTTTTTAGGACAATTGTTATATGTTACTAGAAGACCTAGTATGGCAACGATACCTGTAGAGTGTGAGCATTGGTTTCACTCTCGTACTGATAATTCTGTTGCTCAAATTAATCAATTATTGGGTTCCAATCAAAAAAAGAGGTGTACATCCTGTATTGTTGTTGGGATAATTGCTTTAATTACTACCATAGTGAGCAGTGTTGCTATGTCTGTATTCATCAGCACTGTACAAAGTCGGATAGTGCAAACTCAATTTTTACATGAATTTTCTGTCAATGTTTCACGATGATTTTTGTTACAAGCAGAAATCAACAAGAGCTTTTATAAAGCAATAAATCACCTTAGAGATAATTTAATTGCTATAGCTGAGGAGATTGAATTAATGTAAGTTAGACAAAGGTTAACATGTGATTATATATATATATATATATATATATTTGTGTGTGTGTTTCTGTATAGTAAACAAACCATATAATGAATCAGAATTTATAACATAATTGAAATTTGAAATCATCTAAATGGTCTATGGGGTGATTGTAACTCATCCCTTGATGTAAATGATTTAGAGAATTTGGCTCGCCTCATGGATCAGGAAAGTCAGCAGTCTTTACTACCAAATTCAGAGGCAAAAATCATTGTTGATTGGATAAAGAGAGCTCAGGGAATATTACCTGGACAAATACAGCAAATAAACTTCCTAGGAATAGGGGTGGTATTACTGGTCTTATGTACTTGTTTACCCTTCCTTGTTTCCTGTTTTTCTCCTATCATTCAACTAGTGGTATATAATGTCCAATTACATGATCCTGCCCACAGCCTTTTAAAATAATAAATGGGGGAGATGTATTGAACTATCAGAAATTTTGCGACTTCGCTAATGAAATGTATCTCTCCTGTATATTATTATCTGAAAGGTTACAGGGCAGACAAGCAGTAGGATGTACAATGTAAGAGACGTTTTGGGGTCCATTGACCTGGCTAAGGCATCTTACCCTGTCCTATACATTACCTGCAAATGTTACCAGGCAGATAAGCAAGAGAGCATGTAATCTTTTTTTGTTTATGTCTCCAGATATGGTCCTAGAATAATACCCTAGTAAGTAACTAACCTTAAGCAAGGGTAAATGGTGAACAGGATTAAGGGAGACTCCTACATTACCAGCATTCTTTTGATGTAGGATCTTTCTACATTGTCTACATTCTCCTGGGGCAGGAAGGGAGTTGGGGGGGCGTAAAGACTCTGTGAGTTCCTTGCATCTTTGGCTCTTTATGAAATGGTCCTGTAATAAACAGACTATTGTTTACACCCCCATCTTGTCATTCTCACGTCTCCCTAGACCACCATCTGTGCTGGCCGCAGTATGAACCTTACTCTCATTGGATTTTGCTTAAGGAGAGAATAATATACTCACTCAAATGGGGATCTTACCCTACAGGAAAATAAGGAGCAAGGTGAGAAGGGGGAGCAGGGATCATAGAAGGGAGGACAGATTGGGGCCATGGAGTTGTCAGAGGCAAACATTCTTGAAAATATAGAGGGTCAAAGGAGAAAATAAATAAGTGGGGGGCAGGATAGGTTGCAGGGAAATATAGCTAGTCTTTCAAAACTTGATCATTTTGGAATAGTTTTGCATCACTACACACGTATAACATTTATTGAATTTCTTGCTTTCTCAGTGATGGTGGGTTCAGAGAGAAGGCAGAGAATTTGTAATTTAAAGTTTAAAAAAATGTTAAAAATTGTTTTCATATGCAACTAGTAAATAAGATACCTACACAATGGGATAGAGGAATCTATGATGCCCCACAAGAAAGTAAGGGATAATGGGGATACATGACAGAATGGAGGGCAGATTTGGGGATGGGGACATCAGAATGCATCTCATCTTGTGGTGGGGGTTAGAGTAGGGATGGGAAGAAAATTTATAAACTATATTCTTTTTGAAGAGAATGTTGGAAACTAAAAATTAATTAATTAATGATTAATTAAAAAGAAATATTTATAACCTAAGTTCTAAGATATTTACTTCACAGTTGCAGACTAAAATCCAAAATTCACAATGCTAGTCCATCCTGTGTAATTTTTGTCCATATTATCCCATAGCTCTTTCAAATGGTACACATGTAACATTTTTTGACATTATATGTGTATACTTGTAAACATGTATATACATGAAAATACACAGGCATGCACATCTGTACCTTTATCTATGAATATATTGAACTTCCATGGATACCATTGTACTATTCAGGCTATCCACTTGCTATCTTTCATTTCTACTATTAGACCATGTATTCCCTCAGTCACAAAGTTCTTTGATGATATTTTTTTTGTTATAGAATATTTTTCAGTGCAGAGGGTTATTTAAAGCAATAGGGGAAAAATAACAAAGTTTCCAGGCAATGTGATGGTCTTCCAAAAATAATCATTTATGTTAAAGGAAGGAAAAATGAAACAAACATACAAAAAACCTTATAGTTATTAGAAGTTATTTTTTAGGAATATATTTATTTATTTTTAGATTTCAACATTCATTTCTGCAAGATGTTGAGTCCCAAATCTTTGACCTATCTCTCCCCTATTCCCCACGTCAAGGCTGCAAGCATGCTGATTACATGTTTACCCAGTCTATCCGCTTTTATATGCCTTCATCCCTCCTTTATCACCTTTGCCCTTATTTCTTGTAGGGCAAGTTCCATTTCTTTTTTTTTTCCAGCTTATAAAGATGGATTGTATGAGCTGGAATTAAAAATGTTAAAGAGAACATAAAACCAAATGAGAAAAGAAAAAAGAGCAGGTATTTTGCTTCCACCTGGATATAAACTCAGTTCTTTCTAGGTCTTTCTCTGAATGCACACATTTCTCTCCATCATGAGTCTTTTGGGATTGAGTTATATCACTGCATTGCTAAGAGGAGTCCAGTTTACCAAAGTTGATCATAACACATACGTTGTGTCTGTAACTGTGTACACATTTTTCCAGGTTCTGCTCTTCTCACCCAACATCAGTTTGTATAAGCCGCTCCAGGTATATATGAAGACCATCTGCTCCTTGTTTCTTATAGCACAATAGTATTCCATAACATACATATAACACAACTTGTTCAGCCATTTCCCAATTGATGGGCACTTTCTTCATTTGCAAATCTTTGCCAACACAAAAAGAGCTGCTATAAACATTTTTGTACATATGGGTCTTTCTCCCACTTCTATGATCTCTTTGGTATATAACCCTAGGAATGCTATTGCTGGATCAAAGGGGATTAAAGTATTAATATCCCTTTGGGCATAATTCCAGATTCCTCTCCAGAAAGGCTGGATCAGTTCACAACTCCATCAGCAACACATTAGTGTTCCAATTTGCCCACATCCTTTCAAGCATTTATTGTTTCCTGTTTTGTCATCTTGGCCAATCTGACTGCTGAGATGTGGTATCTCAGAGTTGTTTTGATTTGTATTTATCTAATCAATAGTGAATTAGAGCATTTCTTCACCTGCTTATAGATATCTTATTTTCTTTCTCTGAAAACTGCCTGTTCATATCCTTTAACCATTTATCAATTGGGAAATTACTTGTATTCTTATAAATTTGACTCAATTCTCCATATATTTTAGAAATGAGTTCTTTCTCAGAGACATAGGTTGTAAAGATGATCTCCCAATTTCCCACCTCCCTCTTAATCTTGGTTACATTGGCTTTGTTTGTACAGAAGCTTTTCAATTCCATTTAGACAAAATTATCCATTTTACATTTTTAAATTTTCTCTAATTCTTGTTTAGTCATAAAGTCTTTCCTCTCTACAAGTCTGATAGGTAAACAATACCTTGTTTTATGAGATTACTTACAGTATCAACTTTTATACCTAAATCATGCACCCATTTAGACTTGATTTTGGTATACAGTGTTAGATAATGGTCTATGCCTAGTTTCTGCCATGCTATATTCCACTTTTTCCAGCAGTTTTTTTTAAATCAAATAGTGAGTTCTTATCCCAATAACCAGGGACTGGGGTTTATCAAACAATATACTACTATAGTCATTGACTTCTGAATCTTGCGTGCCTAATCTATTCCATTAATCCACTAATCTATTCCTAATCCAGTACCAAGTAGTTTTGATGACTGCTGCTTTAAAATACACATTGAAATATGTTATAGCTCGTCCACGTTCCCTAGCCTTTCTTTTCATTAATTCCCTTGATATTCTAGACCGTTTATTCTTCCAAATGATTTTGTTACTATTTTTTCTGGCTCTGTAATGCAGTTTTTTGGTAAATTAATTGTAATGGCACAAAATATATAATTTAATTTAGGTAAAATTGTCGTTTTTATTATATTAGCTTGATCCAGCCATGAGCAATTGATATTTTTCCAATTAGTTACACCTGACTTTATTTGTGTGAAAAGTGTTTTGTAGTTGGGGTCATATAGGTGCTGGGTTTGTTTTGGCAGGAAAATTCCCAAATATTTTATAATGTTTACAGTAACTTTAAATGGGATTTATTTTTCTATCTCTTGCTGTTGAATTTCTTTGGAGATATATAGGAATGCCGAAGATTTATGTGGGTTTATTTTATGTCCTGAAACTTGGCCAAATTTATTTATTGTCTCAAGTCATTTTTTACTTGATTCTCTAGGATTCTCTAAGTATATCATCATATGATCTGCAAAGAGTGATAGCTTGGTCTCTTTGCTTAATTTGATTCCTTTAATTTCTTTTTCTTCTCTCATTGCTACTGCTAACATTTCTAGAACCAGATTGAATAAGAGGGGTGATAGTGGAACCATTGTTTCACCTCCTGATCTTATGGGAAATACTTCTAGCTTCTCCCCATTACTATAACACTTGCTGATGGCTTTAAATACATGCTACCTATTATTTTAAGGAAGGCTTCATTTATTCCTATACTTTTTAATATGTTTAATAGGAATGGATGTTGTATTTTGTCAAAAGCCTTTTCTGCATCTATTGAGATCATAATGTGGTTTCTGCAAGTTTTATTGTTGATATGATCAATTATAATGATGGTTTTCCTAATATTAAACCATGCTTGCATTCCTGGAATAAATCCTACCTGATCAAATGTGTTATTCTAGAGATAAGTTGCTGTAGTCTTTTTACTAGTATTTTATTTAGAATTTTTGTATCTATATTCATGAGGGAGTTAGGCATATAATTGTCTTTGTTTTATCTCTTCAAGATTTAGGTATCAGTACCCAATTTGTTTCATAAAAAGAATTTGGTAGGACTCCTTCTTCACTAATTTTCCCTAATAGTTTGTAGAGTATTGGAATCATTTTTTTAAAGGTCTGATAGAATTAACTAGTGAATCCATCTGGAATAGGACATTTTTTTTCCCTAGGGAGTTGACCAAAGTTCAATTTCTTTTTCTGAGATGGGATTATTTAAGTAATTTAATTCCTCTTCAGTTAATCTGGGCAAATTGTATGTTTTTAGATATTCATCCATTTCTCTAAGACTGTCAAATTTATGTGCATACTTTTGAGAAAATAATTCATAATTATTGTTTTGATTTCCTCTTCATTGGAGGTGGATTCACTCTTTCCATTTTTAATACTCATAATTTGCTTTTCTTCTTATTTTATCATATTAACATGGATCATATCAATTTTGTTGTTTTTTCATGAAACCAACTCTTGCTTTTATTTATTAATTCAATAGTTTTCTTAATTTCAATTTTATTAATCTCTCCTTTTGTCTTCAATATATCTAATTTAGTATTTAATTGGGGAATTTAAATTTGTTCTTTTCCTAGTTTTTTTTTTTTAATTGCATGCCCAATTCATTGAGCTCCCTTTTCTCTAATTTAATCACATATGCACTCAGGTATATAAAAGTTCCCCTAAGAACTGCCTTTAATGCACCCCACAGATTTTGGTATGTTGTCTCATTATTATCATTCTCTCGAATTTAATTACTGATTGTTTCTATAATTTCTTGTTTGACCCACTCATTATTTAGGATTAAGTTGTTTAATTTTCAATTAGTTTTTAGTCTGTCTTTCCCTGGCCCTTTATTACATATAATTTTTATTGCATCATGGTCTGAGAAGGGTACTTTTAATATTTCTGCCTTACTGCCTAGAATTGTGAGGTGTTTATGCCCTAGAACGTGGTCAATTTTTGAGTATGTGCCATGAAACTCTGAGATGAAAGTATATTCCTTTTTATCCCCATTCAGTTTTCTCCAGAGATCTATCATACCTATCCTCTCTAACGTCCTTTTCGCCTCCTTAACTTCTTTCTTGGTTATTTTGAGGTTGGATTTATCAAGTTTAGAGAGGGGGAGATTAAGGTCTCCCACTAGTATAGTTTTGTTATCTATTTCTTCCTCTAATTCCTTTACCTTCTTCTCTAGGAATTTGGATGCTACACCACTTGGCGCATATATATTAAGTAATGATATTGCTTCATTCTCGATGGTGCCTTTTAATAGGATATAGTTTCCTTCCTTATCTCTTTTAATTAGGTCAATTTTTGCTTTTGCTTTTTCTGAGATAAGGATTGCTCCCCCTGCTTTTTGTTTTTTACTTTAGCTGAGGCATGATATTTTTACTCCAGCCTTTTACCTTTGCCCTGTATGTATCCCTCTGTTTAAGATGTGTGTTTTTTTTGTAAACAGCATATTTTAGGATTATGATTTCTAATCCATTCTGCTATCTGTCTCCGTTTTATGGGACAATTAATTCCATTCTCATTTACAGTTATGATTGTTATCTGTTCCTTTCCCTCCATCATATTACCTCCCCTGTTAATGTTCATATTCCCCCCCCCCTTTCTCTGTTCCCCTCCTTAAGAGTTTTCCTTTTGGCCACCGCCCCCCTCAGTATTTCCTTAGCCTCCCTCCCTTTTCCTCCCCTTTCTTCTTACTTCTTCCCTCCTAGAAACCACTCCCACCCCCCACCCCCCCTTTCGTAGCCCTTTTGCCCTCCTACTGCCTGTAGGATATTTTTATACTTAATGAGGTATGTTATTTCTTCTTCGCACCCAGAGTGACAGGAACAAATCTCATGGGAAGTTCCTCTCCCTCCCCTCTTTCCCTCTAAAATGATACTTTTTGCGATTCTTCTCCATAGAGACCTATGCTTAACTGGTTGTTATTCCCTTCTCATACCAGAACCAATGAGGGAAAGCTTATATGATTCCCATATCCCTCCCTTCTTTTCCTCGGCTATACAGGTTTTATGCCTCTATGTGTGGCATAATTTACACTTTTCCAATTCATTCATTCCCTTTCTTCCATTGCACTCCCTTTGTAGCCCTTAATAAGATTTTTTTTAAATTGTAATTTTGTGTATTTTATCTCATACCCTCTACTTGTCTATAACCAGTTTGCTCTTATCAAATAGCAGGTTGTGTGTGTTTGTTTTCCTTGTTTACCTTTCTATGTCACTGTTGCATCTCTTAATTGGATGTTGAATTTTCCATTGAGTTCTGGCTTTTTTGTCAAGAATGTCAGGAACTCTGTTATATCATTAAATGACCATCTCTTTGCCTGGAAGAATATGCTCAGTCTCGCTGGGTATGTGATCCTTGGTTGTAAGCCAAGCCCTTTTGCTTTGCAGAAAATTGTTTTCCACTGCCTCCGATCTTTCACTGTAGAGGCTGCCAAATCCTATGCAATCCTCACTGTGGACCCTTGATATTTGAATTGTTTTTTTCTGGCTGCTTGAAGTATTTTCTCTTTTATCTGGTAGTTCTGGAGTTAGGCCACAACACTTCGAAGACTTTTCAGTTTGGGATCTCTTTAAGCAGGTGTCCGGTGGATTCTCTTGATTTCTACTTTACCCTCAGGTTCTAGTATCTCAGTGCAGTTTTCCTTAATGAGCTCTTGGAGGATGTTGTCCAGGCTCATTTCTTCATCATGATTCTCAGATTATCTCTCCTGGATCTGTTTTCCAGGTCAGTTATTTTTTCTTTGAGGCATTTTACCTCCTTTTCTAATTTTTCATTCTTATTTTTCTTGACTAATTCTTGGTTCCTCATAGAGTTATTTGTTTCCATTTGGTTGATTCTAGTTTTTAGTAAAACATTTTCCTTCGTTAATTGTTGGAGCTCCCTTTCCATATCATACACTTTTCTTTTAAGAGAGATGTTTTCCTCATTATAAAGTTTTTTCTAAATTTGCTATTTTGGTTTTGAGAGAATTATTCATTTTGTCTTCTATCTCTCTCATTTTGTTTTCAAAGTTCCTTTTGATCTCATCTAGGAGAGCCTTCTGTGCTTGGGACCCATTCCCTGTTGAAGTTTCAGCTGTGGGTGTGGAGTCCACATTGTCTCTCTCTGAGTGTGGTTCCTCCTTCTGAGTATAGTAGGCCTCCAGAGTCTTTGTCTTTGTAGTCTGCCTTCTCCCCATTTTGAGGCAGGGTCCTAGCCATGCCCTTCCTCTAGGATCCTAAGCCTTCAATGTAAAGGTTTTTGCCCTGGGGGCAAGAGTTACCATGTTTTCAGGGTGTGGGGGAGGGGGGTTGGAGCAAGTGAGCTTCACTCTGTCATCCTGGTCTTTGGAGGTACTGAAAGGGGCTTTTTTTTTTTAATTTCTGGGCAATGAAGTGGTAGCCCCAGGAGTGTTTGCTGTCCAGGACAGGGGCCCCTCTATTTGCTTCTTACCTTGCTCTTTCCAGTCCCAGTCCTTTAGTGATAGGCCTGGTACTCGCCCTTGTGGTTGGTGGGAAGACTAGCCCTCCAAGTTGACCAGGCCCCTTCTGGACCTGCCTCTGCCGGCCACACCTTCTGGGCCTGCCTCTGAGTCTCCTGGCCATGTCTTCCAGGCCTGCCTCTGCATCTGCCAGCCGCGCTGCGCCTTCCCACAAGTTAAATTTCTCTACCCTATTGCCTGCATATCTTATTTTCCAGTTGCATGGAAAAAACATTTGTTTTTGCTTTTTCTAGGGGAGAAGGTAGGGGGATTGGAGTTAAGTTACTTACCCAAGGTCACATGGATAGTTTTGTGTTGATTGTCTGAGGTAGAATTTGACCTCAGGCCCTTCTCCCTCCAGGGCCAATTGTCTTTTCACTGTGCTACTTAGTTGTGACTAAAAATAATTTTTAACATGTATTTTTAAAATTTTGAGTTGCAGATTTTCTAGCTTCTTCACTCCTCACCCACCCCAACTGAAAAGACAAACAACTCAATGTGTGGTCAACAACAACTACATGTGTAGTTATGCAAAGTATTTCAATAGCAGTCATGTTGTGAAAAACTAACTATATTTCCCCATATCCTATTCCACCTGTATTTTTATCTATTTTGTCCTTTGACCATCATAACTAGGGTGCAGGATTAGAACCTTCAAAATAGTAAAAAACAAGGAAGGGGTATTGTTTCTGAATCAGCTCTCCTTTAATCTACTTTCCATCATATTCCTGCATCTCCCTATCCCTCTTTTCCCTGAAGGGTAAAATGTATTTCTGTATTCAGTGCTATCTTTTTGTATGTCTTCTATTGTCCTCTGAAAAGCTAAGTTACAGCCAGCTCCCCTCCCCTAGGCCTTCAGCTTAGTTTTATATTCTTCTAATTATGCAACTTGTTCATATGAGATATTTTCCCCCACTATTCCTCTTTCTTCCACCTGTTTCTAGAGTATTCCTCTTCTCTACCATTTCCATTCCTTTAATATCATCAAAATGTAATAGATTAACCCTCAGGCTCTCTGTCTAATTAGACACCTTTTATGAAGGCTGATAATGATAGGGTTCTGGGGGTGTGTGGCTACATGTATCATCTCCCCAAATACAAATGTGAACAGTTTATCCAATTTTAGTCATTATGATTTCTCATTTATGTTTACATTTTGGATTTTTTTTAACTCCACTGTTTACTGATAAAATTTCTACTCAGTTTTGCTCTTCAGTAATGCTTGAAAGGCTTCCATTAAAAAAAAAAAGTTTTTTGGATCTGGTGGATTTTACTCAGGGTTTCTGAGGTATTCATTTTCTTGCCCATATTTATCAATATATTTTTACTTTTCAACATTAATTTGCACAATATTTTCTGTTTTTTATTTTATTTTATTTTTGCCTTTTGGAGGGCAATTGGGGTTAAGTAACTTGCCCAAGGTTACACTGCTAGTTTTCTTTGTCTGGGTGTTAAGTGTCTGAGGCTGGAACTGGACTTGGGTCGTTCTGACTCCTGAGCCAGCGCTTTACACACTGAGCCACCTAGCCACCCCGGCAAAAGATTTTGAGTGGCAAATTATCTCCCTATCTACCTCCTACCCCCACTCCAAGATGGCAAGGATACTGATTACTTCCCCAAGTCTGTCCTTTTAAATATCCTCCATCACTCCCCTTACCCCTTTCCCCCTTACTTTCTTGTAGGACAAGATGGATTTCTATACCCCACTCCTAGTATATCTTATTTCCCAGTTGCATGTAGCAATTTTTTTTAAGCAATTGGGGTTAAGTAACTTGCTCAAGGTTACATGGCCAGTTATTTCTGGGTGTGGTGCTCAGTACCCGAGCCCAGATTTGATCCCCAGGTCATCTCGACACTGGAGTCAGTGCTCTTGCTCATTGAGCCACCTGGCCACCCCTAAGCAATTGGGCTTAAGTAACTTTCTCAAGGTTACATGGCCAGGTGTTTCTGGATTGGTGCTAAATGTCTGAGCCCGGATTCAATCCCCAGGTCGTCCGGACACTGGAGCTGGTGCTCTTACTTGCTGTGCTACCTGGCCGCCCCAGCAAAATCTTTTTAACATTTGTTTTAAAACACTGAGTTCTAGATTCTCTCCCGTCTTTCCTCCTCATCGATGACCACTGAGAAGACAAGAAACACATTAGAGGTTATACATGTTTAGTCATGCAAAACATTTCCATAGTAATCATGTTGTGAAAGAATAACTATATTTCCCTGTGTCCTATCCCATCAGTCTTTTAATTTATTTTCTCCTTTGACCCAGTTGTTTTCAAAAGAGTTTGCTTCTGATTACCCCTGTCTCCTAAGCTACACTCTCTTCTATCACTCCCCCTTTTAACCATTTCCTCCCTATTTTACTGTAGGGTAAGAAATCCAATTGAGTGTGTATGTTATTCCCTCCATAAGTCAAATCCAATAAGAATAAGGTTGACTCTTTCCCTCTCACCTCCCTGCTCTTCCTTTACATTGTAAAATAATAATAATAATAACTTGCCTCTTTTACATGAGTTGACTTACCATATTCTTTCTCTCCCTTTCTACTTCTTCCGATATTCTTCCACCTCTTAATTTGATTTTTTCATATTCAACTCACCCCATGTACTCTATGTTTATACATAAAAAGATACACACATGTACACGCCCATAAATATCTATACATTATAGATATACATATATACATTCATGTATGTGTGTATGTATATTTAGAAATATGTGTAAATATATATTATAAGTATATAAAAATATAAGTATCAATGTATCTATCATCAATTTATTTATATATTCCCTTCAGCTATCCTAATTCTGAGAAAAGCCGCATGAGATAAAAATATTGACTTGCCATGTAGGAGTGTAAATTGTTCAACTTTAATAAGTTCCTTAGTATTTCTCTTTACTGTTTACCTCTTCATGCTTCCATTTCTTCTTGTATTTGAAAGTAAAATTTTCTGTTCAGCATTTTTTTTCTTCAAGAATGCTTCAAAGTCAATTATTTAACTCAATGTACATATTTCACCCTGAAATATTTTACTCAGGTTTGTTGGGTAAGTGATTCTTGGTTTTAATCCTACCTCATTTGACCTCCAAAATATGATATTCCAAAGGCTTCAATCAGTTAATGTAGAAACTGTTAGGATTTTTGTTATGCTAATTGTGTTTTCAGAACACTCAAATTGTTTCTTCCTGACTGCTTGTAACATTTTCCACCTGACCAGGGATCTGTGGAATTTGAGTATAATATTTATTTTTTTTGTTTTATTTTTATATTTTTGTGGTTCTTCTGAGGAAGGATCTGAATTACAGAAGCCTTTATTAAGTGGTTCAATGTACATAGTGTTGAATAATATAAACTCACATCCACAAAGTATTTTATAGCTTACAAAGTGTTTTCCTCATGAAACAACTGTGGAGTGATTCATGTTACTACTATTATTCCTAGTTTACAGATGAGGAAACTGAGGCTGGGGAAGATACCCTGGCTGTTCTCATATGAGATTCTTGTAGTAATTATTAGACCCCCATCTCTGACTGAGCACATTACCTCACCTCTGGGCTTCTGATTGGAGAGAGTTCATCGTTACTAGCCCAACACAGAAGACCACATGTTGATTGCACCTATTTTCTTTTCTTTTCTTTTTTTAATGCTTTATTAACTTCTGATTTACATCATTCATTTCCGCCAGATTTTGAGTTACAAATTTTCTCCCCATTTTTCCCCTACCCACTGCCCCAAAATAGCAGACCCACAGGATATCCCCTCCTCCAAGCTGCTCTCTCCCATATTTTCTCCCATACCCATTTCGACTTTTTGAGTGGATCTCTATGCCCCAGTGCCTGTATATCTTATTTCCCAATTACATGTAAAATAGTATAAATTATATATATATATATATTTGAATATTTGATTTTAAAACTTTCAATTCCAGATTCATTCCCTTCCTTCCTTGTCACCCACCCTTATTGGGAAGATATGCAGTTCAGTATAGGTTGTATATATGTGGCTAATGCAAAACAATAACATAGTAGATATATTGTAAAATACTGACTATATTTCCTTCCATGCTATCCCACCTCCCACTTGTTCTATTCTATACTTTGATCCCATCTATTTTCAAAAGTGAGTGCTTCCAACTTCCTTCCCCGCCAGCCTACCCTCCCTTCTATCATCGCCCCTCTCATCCCCTCCCCCGCTCCGTTCTCCTGGAGGGTGAGATACACTATTTAGTGTGTATTCACTCTCTTCTCAAGCCAAATTCAATGGGAGTAAGTTTGACCCATTCCCTTTTGCCTTCCTATGCTTCCCCTCAATTGTAACCACTTTCCCTTGCCTCTTCTGTATGAGATAGTTTACCCCAATCTGTCTCTCCCCATCTCCTCTCATTATATTCCTCTCACCTCTTAATTTCACCTTTTAAGTATCATTCCTTCCTGTTAAATTGGTCCCGTGCCCTCTATCTATGTATACCTGTAAACATATATACACACATTCACATATGTATTCATATGCCCATATACCCTTATATATAGACAAATATATTTCTAATCCCTTCAACTACGGAGAAAAGTTTCATAAGTTACAATTATTGTTTTTCCATGTAGGAATGTTAATAGTTCAATTTTAATAAATTCCCTATGATTCCTTTTCCCTGTTTACCTTCTCATGCTTCGCTTGCTTCTTGTATCTTAATGTCAAATTTTCTATCAACTCTGTTTTTTTTAGCAAGAATGCTTGAAAGTCCTCTATTACACTGAATGAACATATTTTTCACTGAAACATGATACTCAGTTTTGCTGGGTAGGTGACTCTTGGTTTTAATCCCACGTCCTCTGCCCTCTGGAATACCATATTCCAAGCCCTTCGATCCCTCAGTGTATAAGCTGCCAGACCCTGGGTTATCCTAATTGTGTTTCCACAATATTCAAATTGTTTCTTCCTGGCCACTTGTAATATTCTCTCCTTAATCTGGGAATTCCAGAAACTGGCTATGATATTCCTAGGAGTTTTCTTTATGGGATCTTTTACAGGAGGTGATTGGTGGATTTTTTCAACCTCTATTTTGCCCTCTGGTACTAAAACATCAGGGCAATTTTCTTTGAGAACTTTCTGGAAGATGATTTGTAGGTTCTTACTTTGTTCGTGGCATTAAGGCAGTCCAATAATTTTAAAATTATCTCTCCTGGATGTACTTTCCAGGTCAGTGGTTTTTTCCATGAGATATTTGACACTGACTTCTATTCTTTCATTAGTTTGGATCTGTTTAACAGCATCTTGATTTCTCATAAAGTCATTAGCTTTCATTTGCTCCAATCTAATTCTGAAGCAATGATTCTCCTCATTCAGTTTTTGAGATTCTTTTTCCATCTGAAAAATTCAGCTTTTTAAGGCATTCTTCTCCTCATTGCCTTTTTGGGCCTCCTTTGCCATTTGAGTCAGTCTGTTTTTTAAGGTATTATTTTCCTCAGTCAGGCTGTTGACTCTCATTTCATAATTTTCTTCCATTGTTCTCATTTCTCTTTCCATTTTTTTCCTGCACTTCTCTTATCTGCTTCTTAATGTCCTCTATGGCCTGTAACCAGCTTGTATTTTCCTTTGAAGATTTTGGTGCAGGAGTTCTGACTTCTCTGTTTTCCTCCTGTTCCATGCTTTGCTTTTTTTTTGTCCCCAAAATAGGAGTGTATTGTTGGAATCTTCTGTCTGCTTTGTTTCCTTTGCCTGCTCATTTTGCTACTCAATACCTTGACTTTTGGGCTTTTTGCCACAGTAGGACTCTTCCAACAGAGAGGGGAGCTTTCATCCCAAATGCTGGGGTTTTCTCAGCTGCCAGAGGTATTAGATGGGTGCCCTCTCTGAGGTCTCCACACCCTCTGGCAAGCTGGACACACACCCCAGAACCTCCACCCTAGACTGCAATCCAGATCCAAGCAGGTTAAAGCAAGAACAATTACCCTTCAGACTGGTTCTTGGTCCCCCTACACTCTGCAGGCCAAGAGCTGAAACTGCCACATGGGGCTGGCTGGCTGTGCCAGCTTCTCAGCGTCTTTTCACCCTGGGGGCAAAATCCACGCACTCCCACTTACTGGTCCCAAACTCCAGACTGTACTGACCTCTCACTTTGTCCTTTGTGTCTATGTGTTGATAATTCTGGAAACGGCCACAGCTGCTGCTGATCTGGATTCCCTCTGGCCAGTGGCTGGTCAGGCCTGCCCTGGGGCTAAAGCCTTGGTTTGGGTCTGGGCTCAGATCCCAGAGAACTGTGCTGGGTTCCTTCTGACCTTCCAGCTCTCCTCTGTGGGAAGTTAACTTCTCTGTGTCATTTTGTGGGTTCTGCAGCTCCAAAGTTTGTTTAGAGTCCCCTTTTTACATGGATTGGGGAGAGTGGAAGCCGGAGATGCGGGAAAGTCATGCTTCTTCTCTGACATCTTGGCTCCACCCCCCAAGTATAATATTTCTAGGAGTTTTATTTGTGGGATGTCTTTCAAGAGGCGATCAGTCAGGGTGGCCAGGTATCACAGCGCGTAAGAACACCGGCTGCACTCTTGAGAAGACCAGGGGATTGAATTCGGGATTCAACACTTAGCACTCACCCAGAAACACCTGGCCATGTAACCTTGAGCAAGTTACTTAACCCCGATTGTTCAAAAAAAATTTTTTTTAAAAAGAGGCCATCAGTGGTTTCTTTCCATTTTTCTTTTATCCTCTACTTCTAGAATATCAACAATTTTCTTTGATAATTTCTTTAAAGATGATGTCTACTCTCTTTTTTGATCATGGCTTTCAGGTATTCCAATCATTTTAAAAATATCTTTCTTGGATCCACTTTCCAGATCAGTGGAATTTCCAGTGAGATATTTCACACTGTGTTTTGTTCTTTCATTGATTTTTATTTATCTTATAATATGTTGATTTCTCATAAAGCCATTAGCTTCCATTTGCTCCATTCCAATTTTGAAGACATTATATTGTTCAGTGTGTTCCTAAACTTTCTTTTCCATATGACCAATTCTGCTTTTTAAGGCATTCTTCTCCTCATTGGTTTTTGGTATATCTTTTGCCATTGACTTATGTTATTTTTAAGGTGTTATTTTCTTCTGTAATTTTGGGTCTCTTTTAGCAAGCTGTTGACTCATTTTTCATGATTTTCTTATTTTCCCCCAGAATTTATTTATTTATTTTTAGTTCTCAACATTCATTTCTACGAGATTTTGAGTTACAAATTTTCTCTCCATCTCTCTCCCCTATCCCCCACCCCAAGATGCCAAGCATAATAAATGCCCCTTCCCCCATCTGCCTTGTCTTTTATCTGTCCTATACCCTCCCTTTCTACCTCATCCCTTACTTTCTTGTAGGGCAAGATGGATTTCTGTACTCCATTGCCTATAAATCTTATTTCCAGCTTGCATGTAACATTTTTTTTAACAATTTTAAAAATTAGATTTCCAGATTCTTTCCCTTCTTCCCTCCTTACCCACTCCTCTGAGTAGACAAGCAGTTTCATAATGGTTAAAGATGTGTAATTATGCAAAACATTTTTGAGGTCATCATAATGTGAAAGACTAAGTATATTTCCCTACATCTTATCCAGCCCCCATTTATTCCATTTTCTCCAATGATCTTCTCCATTTTCATAAGTGTTTTCTTCTGACTACCCTCTCATTCCCACACTCTTTCCTCTCTTCTATCATTCTTCCCTCTTATCCCTTTCCCCCTTCTCTCCTATGGGTAATGGACTTAATTGAGTGTATTTGCTAGGCCTTTTCTAACAAAGTGCAATGAGTTTGCTATTGACATATTATATTTCACCTCCCTATTCTTCCCATCCATTGTAACAAATTTCTCTTGCCTCTTTTATCTAAGATAATTTATGCTATTATATCTCTCCCTTTCACCCCCTCTCAACATATCCCTCTCTCCTCTCAATTATATTTAGTAGATATCATCCCTTCATTTGCAATTAAACCTTTGTCCTTGGTCTATGTATACATATACACCCATACACACACCGATCTATACATATATTTATGTGTATGTATACATATACATACAGACACATGCACATTATATATACTCATACATTAACATATATACATACATGCATATATACATACACACATATTGCCTTAAGTTATCCTCATATTGAAAAATGTCTCGAGAGTTACAAATATTATCTTTCCATGTTGGAAAACAAACAATTCAAATTTACTAAGTTCCTTATGATATTTCTTTACTGTTTACTTTTCAATGATTTTTTGCTTCTTGAATTTGAAAGTCAAATTTTCTGTTCAGCTCTGGTCTTTTCATCAAGAATGCTTGAAAGTCCTCTATTTCATTGAATGTTCATATCTTCCCCTGAATTAATATATTAAATTTTGCTGATTAAGTGATTTTTCTTTTTAATCCTAGTTCCTTTAACACCCAAAACATCATATTCCAAGCCCTTTGATCCTTTAGTGTATAAGCTGCTAGATCTTGTGTTATCCTGATTGTGTTTCCACAATAATCAAATTGCTTCTTCCTAACTTGTTCTAATATTTCCCCTTGACTTGAGAATTCTGGAATTTATCTAAAATATTCTGAGGAGATTATTTTCTGGATCTCTTTTAAGGGTGAAATAGCATATTTTTTCAATTTCTATTTTCTCCTCTAGTTCTAGAACATCAGGACAATTTTCCTCAACAATTGTTTGAAAGATGATGTCTAGCCTTTTTGTTTTGTGGACCATGGCTTTCAGGAATTCCAATAATTTTTAATTTTTTTCTTCTGAATCTATTTTCCAGGTTAGTGGGTTTTACAATGAGATATTTCACATCGTCTCCAATTCTTTTGTCTTTTGATTCTGTTTTGTAGTATCTTCATTTCTCCTAAAGACATTGACCTCCATTTTCTCCATTCTTCATTGGGCTTTTGAACTTCTCTTTCCATCTGGCCAAAGTCAGCTTTTTAAGGCATTCTTCTCCTTATTGGCTTTTTGGACCTCTTCTGCCATGCGTTACTTGATTTTTAAGGTATCATTTTTCTTCAGTATTTTTTTGCATCTTCTTTAACAAGTTGATGACTCTTTTTTCATGTATCTTCTTGCATCATTCTCATTTCTCTTCCCAAATTTTCCTCTAGTTCTTTTACTTGATTTTTAAACTCCTTTTAAATTTCCTCCCTGGCCTGTCACCAAATCATATTTTTCTTGAAGTCTTTTCATGCAGAAGTTTTCCCTTTTTCTGGTTCTGTTTTAATCTTCTTTATCACCAAACAAGGATACTATAGCCTGATTTCTTTTCCTCTGTTTGTTCATTTTCCTAGTAAATTATTTGACTTTTGACTCTTTTGCCACAGTAGAGATCTCCTTCCAGAGTGGACAGTGCTATAGCCCAATTTTCTGGGGTTTTGCCCAGCTGTTGTTAGAGCTACATCTAGGTACCTGCCTGAGAACTGTGAGGTGGACTCCCTCTCAGCAGGCACCACAAGCTCTGCTACTGCAAAACTCCTCCTCACCCCAGGACTGCTTCCAAAGACTGTGACCTGGATGCAAGCAAGGCAAAGCAAGAGTTCTTAACTCAGTGTCAGCTAATACATTCCTACAATTTCCCTCTGATTAGCCACTTTCTCCCCACCATCTGTGTTCCCAGAAATCTGGAAGGATCCTCTGTTCCTGCTGCTTCTGTGGCTGACACTCCAACTGTCACTGCCTCCACCCCAACTAGAGGCAGTGTCCAGACACTCTTCTCTCACCCAGGTCCAACAAGATTTCTTTACTCACCTTTTTCTTTCTTTTTGTCATGTGTAGTTCCAGAAGTCCAGAAAGTGCCACAGCTGCCTCTCATTCTGTTCGCCAAAGTATTCTTCACCCAGTCTGTGCCTCTGGTCTCTGCCAGCATGGTTCATGTGGTACTGTTCTCTGCTCCCAGCTGGGTGTGACAGACCCTTCTTCTGTTGGCTTGGGAGACTGTCTCCTGTGGAAGATTTGTTTCACTCTGTCATTTAATGGCTTCTGTATCACAATTATTCATTTTATCATTTTTTACATGCATGGGAAGTAATTGCGGGGACAATCTAAAACAAGTTCTTGCTTTTGCTTCATTTATTTTTGTTTTTGTAATTATTGCAGAAAAACTTTGAGAGAATAAAAATAATAGACATCAAACATTTTTCCACTTGTTTTTCTGATGAATCTTCATTTAGGGAAATAAAATAAATTTAAAGCATTGAGAATTAAAGAAATGAAGCCCGACTTTTTGACCAACTGCTAAGATACTTTGCACCAAAGCACTGGAGATTTGTTCAAATAGCATTAAATTAACAGGAAAAATCTTTTCATGTCACTATCATAACGGGAAAGCAGATGTCACTTACTTGCATTGTGAGGGAGAAATAAGAATTTTAAAGTTCATGGTAATTGTACAATACATGCTATGTTACTCTTCTTAAATGCCATAGAGGGTAGTTTCCCCACTAGATTCTTAAGCAGCAGGAAAAATACACACACACACACACACACACACACACACGTGCGCACGCGTGTGTTTGCATGTGCAATATGCTCTCCTAGTTTTCCAAGGGTTGACATAAGAAGCTCTCAGGGAATGGGTCTTTTTTTCCTTTTATTTTATTTTAAGTTTGGTTGAGTTCAAGCCTTGGCATCAAAACCATGAGAAAATTGATCAAAGACCTTGAAAAATTAGAATATATTTTAAAATTTTGCTTTGTTGTTGGGTATAAACCCATTAAAACCAAGAAAAACAACATTAAATCCAGCTGTCAACATTATTTTCATGGTTCTATTTGTGACCAGAGAAAATTTTATAGTAGATGTTGTTCTAAGATCATCCAAACAGTAGATTAATGTGAATGCTATCCTACATTTTGCATAAGAATACTTGGATGCAACATGATCTGACATAAACTTAATGATTAGACCAGAGTTTTGAAGAAAAGTAAAGTCAGAAAAGTTACAAATTTGAAGAGGAGAAGGAAGAGTTTAGAATTAAATTTTTAGGTTTTAAATAGTCAGAGTAACAATCTAGATGCCTGAAATTCAGTTATGATTTTAACCACATCAAGATTTGTTTTTGACACAGTAAATATTTATCTTAGATATCTCTCAGCATTTACACTGTCACAAATGAAACACTTATAATAAACCAAGAATTGAAAAATTGAAAAACCAAGAATGAACCAATTATAAAAATGCTCTTATAATATAAAACACTATTACTATTTTCAGAATTACCATTTACCCTCTCAGTTCCTCATTTTTCTCTCTAAGTATAAATATTAAACCTTAAAGAATTGGGATCATCGCTAATTTGAAATTTTGTGTCTGCCCATAAACTTGGTTTATGTCAAACAGTCACATGCTCTTGGGCAATATAGGCCATAATACATAATTTTAAAGTTTTACAATACTACATAAAGTTAAATTCAGCATGTGAGGTTCACAATAAAATCCTGCTTGATTACACAGTCACCTACTGTAAAATGTGATATTAACATGTCAAGATAATTTCATGCACTTCTATCTCCATGCTGATTAGCACAACTAAAATTTCATGCCAATCAACTTTCATAGACTAAAGAAAACTATAATTTCCCCATATCATTGAAACATTTATAAGTATAGATATACATTTTTGCATGACACTCTAATGATATGATGTTTTTGAAAGGAAAATAATTCAACAATATTTGCATTTGGTTATATTTTGAATCCTCATGAGAACAACAAAATATATACACATACATATATTTATATATACATGTATATGTAGATGATAGAGATCTTAAAGATCATGCATAAATGAGTGTAGGTTTGTATATAATATGTGTGTGTTAGTTCATATACAAACACCTTCATAATTGTTTTCACATCTGTGACTTCTGTAATGGGAGTTCATCAGGAAACAAAAGTATTAATATACATTTAAAACTTTTGGTCTTCTGTCATATGTCTAGAGACATTAGGAGGTAAAGTGACTGCCTCAGGGTCACATACAGAGTATGTACCAGAGGTTAGGTTTATACTCAGGACTTCCTAAATCCAAGGCCTTCATTTCCTCAGCTAAACATCATACTGTCTCTCCCTATGAAGATGATATTAATTTCTAGTAAGAACAATACATCATATGATAGAGCACTTGTAGATCACTGAGATCACTATAAGCATACTCATATTTATGCACACAATTTTAATGGTAATGTAATTATGAATTTGAAGATCCCTTTGTTTTGGCAAAAGTAGCAGGTACTTAAACCTTAGTAAGTGAACAAGCCTCTATTGGGGAAACAGAAGGTATGAACTCCTGTCCCCTTGTTACTGATATAACAGGAAATTGGCTGAAGGAAGTAGCTAATACTATGTATATAAGAAAAGCCCCAGAGAGACACAGTCAGAATTTCCTTGAGACTGAGATCTGGTGGTAGAGCAGCTACAGAAAAATGGAGAACTGAGTCCTGAAAATTGTGGTGGTGGAGCTTCTTCTGAACAAGATCCAAGCAGCCCAGTGCCCAGAGGCAGGAGGCTAGGAGATCAAGAACCAGGAGAACAGGTTACTGAAGCATGAGCAGTATGCTGAGATTTTATTTGTTTGTGGCTTGGTTGAGCCTTGAATTCCATGAAGCAGAAATGTTGAAGGAGCTAACATGGACCAGACCCTGTGGACACCAGTGTGGATCAGGACCTGACCAGAGAGCTGGTCAAGGAACTGGTAGCTGTGTGACATTGAAACCAGGTGATAGTCTGGTGAATACAGGTAGAATCTGGGACTATGGAAGGGGATCCAGGGAATCTTAGAACAGGCCCCAAGTCAAGATGAAAAGATCACTCTTTGGATACTGAGTAGTTATGGAATTATAGTTTACTAGTGACCTAAGGGGTGGAGGATGTTGTGTATGATACTTAGTAAGACTTTTGCTGAATAAGTGAATGATTGTACTTTGAGTACTTTGACTATTGTACTTTAAACTACTGATAAGTGACTGATTGCATTAATCAAGACTTTGCCCATGAGTGGAAGACTTTGACTGTGTACTTTGATACTACTGATAAGTGACTGATTGAGTTAACTTAAGAGTGACTATTTTACTTTGAGACTATATTGTTTATATTATATTGTGATTTTTTGTGATAATTTGTAATACAGTGAATGCTGCATTTTGAAATATGCTGTATCTTGATTTTCCATGAATGTTTTTCTTTTGTTATGGAATAGAGTGATCACTATACTGAGTAATCAGAACCTTAAAAAAGCTGTTCACAGTAGCTGTTCTTCTAGAAAGCCTCTGTGCATGGCATTACAACAATATAAGATGCACTTGTATGTGTATATATGTATGTATATATATATATGTGCGTATGTGTGTATATATGAATGTGTATATATGTACATACATATATGATGGGATTAATTTCTGTTTCTTCATAACAACATATAAAGATCATTTCAAATAAGAGATTTACAAAATGTTTTGCACAATAGCAATACCTTTGGAATAAATGCATTTTGCATCTCAAGGTACTACTTTTAAGGGCAACATTTATTTAGATATATAGATTGTTTTTGTTTCCTAAAAATGTATTCATTATTTATATTAACATTGTAATTTTTCCTTGAAATTATGAAGATGAATGTATCTGGCAAATATACCCATGAGTTATTTTTGTTACATAAAGTATTGAGGGGTGGATAGGTAGCACAGCGAATAAGAACACTGACCCCAGAGGCAGGATGACCTGGGATTGAATCCAGGCTCTGATACATAGCACTACACCCTGAAATAACTGGCTGTGTAACCTTGAGCAAGTTACTTAACCCCAATTGTTTAAAAAAAAAAGGATTGAGTTAGAAAGAAAAGAAAGAATTTTTGTTAGGACATATTAGACAAATTAAAAAATAGAGATTTAGTTTACCAGTTACTACAAGAACACATTAATGTATCTAAAATATCTTATAAAAGAAATTCATGGGGGGCACAGCCAAGAGGGTGGTCTAGGAGCAGGACATTCCATGAGCTTCCCCAACAACTACCTCCAATATCTGTAAAATATCACCCTAAACAAATTTTAGAGTTATGGAACACACAAAGGTATAGAAACAAATCTCCTGCTGAAGGCAGCCTGGAAGGCCAACAGGATGGGCCTATCACAGTTATCTGGGAGCTGAGGGCAGTCCCCATGAGTCAAAGTTCTGGCCCCAGGGTGGCTGCAACCAGTGGCACCCACAGCAGAATTCAGGAGAATGAATCCCCAGCAGCTATGGCATTTTCCCGACTTCTCAACCCATAAATGCCATAGCAAAAGTAAAAAAGTCAGTGGAAAAATCTGTTGGAACAAGGTGACCTAAGAGATAAGTCATGCCCCTGCTTCAGGGCAAGAGGTGATAAAAGCATGGCAGCTGCAGCTGCTGCCCTATGTCTGCCTCCAGATTTCCTGACCTGCAGACCATAGAGGAAGCAAGCAACAATTCAGAGGGTATTTGCTCTTGCTTTAACCTGTTTGGATCTGGGTTGCTGTCTTGGATGGTGGTCCTGGGGTGAGAAACACCAGTGTGCCAGTGGGGTAACTGTAGAGAGGGCACCCACCTCAAACCTCTGACAATATTTGTGAAAAATCTATTGATTTGGGACAAAGCTCTCTCCATTATGGAAGCAGAGTTCTACTTTGGCAAAAACTTCAAATGTCAAGTAATTGGCTGGCAAGATGAACAAACAGAGGAAGTACTATCAGCACACAGAATCCTTTTGTTGCGGACAAAAAGGATCAAAACATGGAATGAGAGGAAGACAACAAAGTCAGAACTACTGCATCAAAAGCTTCCACGAAAAATATGAGATCAAGAAGAATTTTGAAAATCAAGTAAAAGAAGTATAGGAAAAATTAGTAGGAGAAATGAAAGGGTTGCAAGAAAATCATGGATAGTGAGTCAACAGTCTGCTAAAGGAGACACCCCAAAATAGTGAAGAAAATAACACCTTAAAAATAGACTAACTCAAATGGCAAGAGAGGCCCCAAAAGTCAAGAAGAATGCCTTAAAAAGTAGAATTATCCAGATGAAAAAGGAATTTCAAAAACTCACTGAAGGGAATATTCCTTCAAAATTAGATTGGAGAATTTGGAAGCTGATGACTTAATGACAAAACAAGATACTGTAAAACAGATCTAAACAAATGAAAAAAAATAGAAGGCAATGTGAAATATCTCATTGGATAAATCACTAGCATGGAAAATAGATCCAGGAGAGATAATGTGAAAATTATTGGTCTACATGAAAGACATCATGAAAAAAAGAACCTAGAAATCATCTTTCAAGAAATTCTCAAGGAAAATTGCCCTGATATTCTACAACCAGAGGGCAAAACATAAATTGAAAGTATTCACCAATTGCCTCTTGAAAAAGATCCCCAAAAGAAAACTCCTAAGAATTTTATAGCCAAATTCCAGAGATCCTAGGTCAAAGAGAAAATATTACAAGCAGCCAGGAAGAAACAATGTGAGTTTTGTAGAAACAAAATTGGGATCACACAAGATCTAGCAGATTCTACATTAAGGGATCAAAGGGCTTGCAATATGGTATTCTAGATGTCAAAGTAGCTTCGATTAAAACCAAGAATCACCTACCCACCAAACTGAGTAAAATGCTACAGGGGAAATTATGGTCATTCAATGAAATAGAGGACTTTCACACATTCTTAATGAAAAAGCCAGAGCTGAACAGAAAATTTGACTTTAAAAGCAAGAAGCAAGAGAAGCATGAGAACGTAAACAGGAAAAATATATCATGAAGATCTTATTTAATTTGAACTATTTACATTCCTATTTGGAAAAAATATATATATATAAGATGAAAAAAAATCATAACTAATGACACTTTTCTCAGTATAAGGATAGTTGAAGGAAATATATGTGTGCATGTATGTGTGTTTATATGTTTGTGTGTATGTATACATGCATTTATCTGTATATATAGGAGCCTGTATGTATAAATAACTATGCTTCTGTGTATATATGTGTGCACGTATACATAGAGAGAGGGTGCAGGATTAGTTGAATAGGAAGGGATGACATCTAAAAAACAAAATTAAGAGGTGAGAGAAAAATATAATGAGAGAAGGAGATAAGGAGAGATAGAAGAGGGTAAATTATCTCATATATAAGGAGGAAGAGAAAACTGTTATAATGGAAGGGAAAATCAGGAAAACAAAAGGTAATGGGTCAACCCTACTCTCATTGAATTTGGCTTAAACAGGTAATAACCTATGCACTCAATTAGATAACTTACCATAGAGGAAAGTATGGGGTAAGGGGATAAGAGTGGGGGTGATAAAAAGGAGGGAAGAATGGTGGTGAGGGTAGTTAGAAGCACTCACTTTTGAAAAGTGACAGGGTAAAAGTAGAAAATAAAATGTGTGGGGGTGGGATAGCATGGAGGGAAATATAGTTAGTTTTTCACAATATATATACTATGGAAACATTTTACATAACTACACATATATAACCCATATTGAATCACTTATCTTCCCAGTAGAGATAGGCTACAATTTAAGAAGGGAAAGAATTTGGAAATCAAAGTTTAAAAAAAAAACAAAACAAATGTTAAAAAAGTGGTTCTTTTTAAAAAAATTCAACTGGTAAATAAGATATATAGATACTGGGAATGGAAATCCATCTTGCCCTACTAGAGAGTCAGAGGGGGCATGGAGGAGGATGTAAGAGAGAGCAGATTGGTGGAAGGGGTATTCAGTAGGATCACTATTTTGTGGTGAGGGGTGGGGGAAAATAGGGGAAAAATTGTTGCTCAAATTCTTTTGGAAATCAATGTTGAAAACAAAAAAAAATTTTTTAAACAAAAGAAATGTATATTCTCATACTTAATATTTAATTAATAAGAGGGTAAAAAGTGTGCTTCAACTAAAAATTTGTGTGACTTATGATGAAATAAATTGTCTTCTTTATAAAAAAAATTGTCTCTGAAATCTCTTCATTCTTAAAATTTTTTTCAAATAACTATTTAAACACTGGAATTTACCTGCTGTGCTTAAAAATAAATTATTTTTAGCTTGTCATCAAGTAATTCTTACACTACAAATTTAAATTATGCATTTATATGCTTTTTGAGTTATTTAAGAAGGTAAATTACTATATAATCTAACTTTCCTTCCATTTTCCTTAGTATTACATCCAAATAGGTCAGTTTTACATAAACAAACTAAACTTAATTATTGCATTAGTTTGACAGACTTGGAAACAGTGCATAAATTGTGAGATTTTAATATGTGAGCTTTGAGTTTTTGTTTAACGGCTATATAAATGTAAGCTTTTATTTTAGCAATAATATTTATTGTGACAAACAAAAGGACACTTTTACAATGTACATGTTACAAAGTTCACATTAGAAATGCATTTCCTTTTGAAATGATAAAAACATAATTACATACCACCGAAACAAAACAGCGAAACATAACAAAGGCAGGGTGATATCTCTCAATGAATAAGTGTAAGGTGATAGAAGTTCTTCTATAACATTACCATGTATGTTTTTACTTCTCTATTGTAAACATAATTCTAAAGATAAATTCATATATTTGTGTGTCTGTGTGTACATACATACATATATTTATATATGTAATCGGTTTACATATATCTGAATATCTGGAGAGGGTCTATGTAACTATTCATTATGTTTTCTTAACATATTGATGTCATATTTTAAAATATTTATGTAATATACATAAACACCAAGACAAAGTAATGGGCCATTTACCTTAATCAAGATAGAATTAAAATGGCATAAGCCAATTTTTAAGTCATTGTGGCAATTCTGTGTATCATAGTAAAAGACACAGAAATAGAGAATTTCAGGAAACCTCATATTTTAAAAGCTTTAGCCACACCTCCTAGAAATCATTTATCTTTAAAATTATAAGTAGCATTTTTATCTTAAATAATTATATTCCTATAATTATAAAAATGACATGAGAGAATGTGGAATCACAATAGCAAGAAGCTACAAAGCTAACATTCATTCCCAAAATTCTTCCAATGAGACCTAGAAAATACACAAGTTCAAATTCTTCTGAGAAAATCCAGTAAATGTCACAGTGAGTTCTTTTCATGATCAAGGTCTACATAGTGAAAAATATTGAAAGATCTGCTCACAATAGGAAGTAGGACTATATGAGAGCATGTGGAAGAATTGAGTACTTCAATGTTCAAGTAAAGGCTTTGCACTATAGCAAGAGGCAGTCCCAGACCTGTAAAAAAAACTACTTAGTTCTTGATAATTTTCAATAGGATTGGAAAATTCTGGGGAGAAGTGTGCACAAGTTGCAGAGTGGGTGTTAGTTTTCAGTAAGAAGGGAGATTGGAATTATATTGAGAAAAAAGGAAATAAAAAAATCAGCGGTAAAGTGCTTTGTTTCAGAGCCATTATAAATGAGTAGACTCTCTGAGATAACTGACAGGTTCTGACTCTTATCAGAATTCTATTATGGGCTGAAAGAAAGCCAGGTAAGGTACTTACAGAGACCAGAAGAGGTAGCAGTATTCATACTTTGACTTGAATTCCACTGTTTTGGAAACACAGAAATTTTGCAGGTCACCACCTGGTCCCTGACATCCTGGAATAACACAGCACTCAATACTTCAAGCAAGCACCAGCAAGACCATTGCATACCATCCCTCTGTAAGTATTGCAGAGGCTGTCTCTAACATCAAAATTCAGAAAGCAGGTTAGGAAAATAGACAAACAGCAACAAAAAAAGAAACTAATTATAACAAGCTGTTATGGTAGAAGAGATACTCAAGACATAAAAATTAGAGGAAGAAAATGACTCCAAAATATTTATAAAAGGGATTATAAATTTGTATGCCTATTATGTTTATCATATTCCAAGGTCTACAAACCCTTAGTGTAGAAGCTGATAAGTCTTTTGTTATTCTGATTCTGCTTCCACAGTACTTGAATTGTTTCTTTCTCACGACTTCTAAGAGTTTCTTCTTGACCTGGGAACTGTGGAATTTGACTAAAATACTCAGGAGTTTTCCTTTTGGCATCCATTTCAAGGGGTGATAATTTAACTCTTTTCATTTCCATTTTCCCTTCTTGTTCTAGATTATCAGGGAAGTTTTCTTTGATAATTTTACGAAAGATGATGTCAAGACTCTTTTTGGTAATCATGGTTTTCAGGCCGACAAATAGTTTTTTAATTATCTCTACTAGATCTATTTTCCAGGTCTATTGTTATTCCAGTGGAATATTTCACATTGCCTTTTATGTTTTTCATTGTTTTGGTTTTGTTTTATAATTTCTTTGTTTCTTATAAAGTCATTAGTTCCCATTTGCTTATTCTAATTTTTAAGGGATTATTTTCCTCAGTGAGCTTTTGGACCTCCTTTTTCATTTGGCCAATCTTATCGTTCTTCTTTTAATTTTGCTTTTTGGTTGGAGGAAGGCAGGGCAATTGGTGTTAAGTGAGTTGGCCAACGCCACATGGTTAGTAAGAGTTAAATGTCGGTAGCTGGATTTGAACTCAGGTCCTCCTGTCTCCAGGGCCGGCATTCTATTCACTGTGCCACCTAGGTGTCCCAAGAACTCTATTTTTTTCTTTTTCGAGGGGGGAAAGTACAGAAATTGGGGTAAAGTTACTTGCCCAAGGTCACATGGCTAGTTTTGTAAGTGTCTGAGGGCAGATTTGAACCCAGGTCTTCCTGACTCTGGAGGCAATGTTCTATTCACTGCACTACCTAGATGTCCCATTCAATTATGCTTTTTATTGCATTATTCTCCATGTTGGCATTTTGGACCTCTTTTTGCCATTTGGGTTAATCTGTTTTAAAAGGTGTTGTTTTCTTGAATATTTTTGGACCCCCTTTAGCAAGCTGCTCATTTCCTTTCCATCATTTTCATGCATCACTTTCATTTTTTCTTCTACTTATTTTACTTGAATTTCAAAATATTTTTTTTTAGTTCTTACATGACCTAAGACTATTTCATATTTTTCTTGGAGGTTTTTGATATCTTCCTGTGGTTGGATGTTTTGATTTTTCTCATCACCAGGGACATAAGAAAATAGCTTTTACAAAGAAAGGAAGCTTCTACATCCTTACATTTCCCTTGTTTGATGATTTATCCAGACAATTACTTGACTTTTGAGCTCTTTGTTAAGTAGAGGGTGTACTGTTCCAAGTTTCATGGATTTTTTACAACTGTTTTAACAAATATCTCTAGGGTTCTATAAATTTTAAGTTTATTCCAAGTGGCATGATCAAAAGAGTGGTGTTTACTCCTTTCTTGGCCTGCACTGTAATCTGTGAGCAATGACAAACACTCTTTTCTGCCTTTGATCAAAGAGGAGGATTGCTTCTCCAGAGCCAACACAACCTCCTCCAAACTAGCACTCCTTCTTGCCCTAAGACCACCACTTCGGGCTGTGACCATATCGGCTGCTAGATTTGCTCACTATCTATAGACCCAAGAGGTCCAGAAACAGTCACTATTGTGCAATTGCTACCACTCTCCTGGAGTTTGGGCTGCACCTATTGCCAGATCGTATTCTTCTCTCATTCAAGTAAGAGAGTTTTCCCAATAAATTTTTAAGTTGTTTTTGACATTTGTGGGTTGAGAAATATGTACATTTCTTTAGATGCCAGTGATTCAGTGCCCTGAGGCCTACTTCAGTCCCATCTTTGCAGGTGCAGCCCATGCTGGCCTGTGCTCTGCTCTGAGTATTGTGTAATAGATCCTTATTGTTGGCCATCCAGATTGTCCTGGGCTAGAAATCTGTTGCACTCTGTCATTTTGTGGTTCCCTACTAGAATTTGTTTAGAGTAATTTTCAAGAGTTTTGAGGGGCTTGGGGTGACAGCTCAAGCACTTCCCTGTTTCTAACTCCACCATCTTGACTCCAAAGCCCAGGAGATACTCAGGCGTAAGGAATCAAACAAGTACTTGAAAACTAGAATTGAAGAAATATAATCAAATGGTTATATTAAAAAATCGAGATATAATAAATCTAGAAAAAATAAGAGAATCTGAAACAACTCATTATTAAAAAAAATTGATCCAGAGAACAGATGGAGGAAAAAATATAAGAATTTTCGGACTATCTGAAAATTGTGATAAAAATCATTTCAGTGCAACATTACAATCAATTAGTAAGGAAAATTGCCCTGAAGTTCTAAAACAAGAAGGTAAAGTATAGATAGAAATAATTCACTGATCACCACCTGAAAGAGATCCTCAGGAAAAAAGAAAAAACCTTACGGAAATTTCACAGCCAAGTTTGAAAATATCCATGGTAAAGAGAAATTTTGCACGCAACAACAACAACAAAAAAGAAACACAAACATACAAACAATTTAAATACTTCCAAAAAACAATCCAGATTTTAAGAGAATTACCACCTTTTACACTAAAAGACTGTAAGTCTTAGATTATTATATATTTAAGAGCAAAGGAGCTGGGGCTTAATACAAGACTAATTTATGCAGCAAAATTGTGTAAAATGCTCAATAAAAAAAAAGATGTACAGTTGATGAAGTGAATGACTTTCAGGCATTTGTAATTAAAAGACCAGAACTCAATGAAAACCTGGTTAAGTCAGATCCATAAGAAACATGAGGAAATCATTCATGATTAATAATAAGGCACTGATAAAGTTTAAACACTTTTATTATCATATGTGAAATGTTAACAGTATTCTTTAAACTATTATACTTACTAAGTTCTTTTGAAAGCAAGTTTGTGAACATATATGCCCCAAGTGGCATAGCACCAAAATTCTTAGAGGAGAAGTTAAGGGAGTTACAGGAAGAAATAGACAGAAAAATACTATAATAGTAGCAGAGCTCAACTACCCCTTATCTAAACTAGAAAAAATCTAACTATGAAAAAAATAGAAAATATTAAATAGGTGAATAGAATTTTATAAAAGTTAGCTATGGTAGGCCTCTGGAGAAAAATTAATGGAGATATAAAGGAATATCCCTTTCTTTCAGTGCCATCTGGCATGTATACAAAAAAACAGTCATGTGTGAGGTCACAAACACATCACAATCAAATGCAGAAAAGCAGAAATATTAAATGCACCTTTCAGATCATGATGCAATGAAACTTATAATTAACAAAAAGACTAAAATTAATTGCAAACTAAATAATCTAATCTTAAAGAATGAGTGGGTCCAAGAACAAAAGATGGAAGCACTCAATAACTTCATCAAAAAATGAAAGTAATGAGACAGCATATCATAATATATCAATGCTTATGTAAACCACACAGAGAAAGAGGTGATCAATGAACTGGGCATGCAACTAAAAAAAAAGCTAGAAAAAGACCAAATTAAAAATCTCCAATGAAATACCAAATTAAAACTTCTGAAAAAAAGAAGAGAGATATTAAAAAAAAGAAAGCTGTTGAACTAACAAATAAAACCAAGCTGGTTTTATGAAATATAAAATTAGATAAGCATTTGGTTAATTTGGCCCAAAGGGAAGCACGAATAGCTCTCAGAGGACTTCTACTGTGGATAGCTTTAAGTTTCTGATCACATAGTGTAGTGTACTCTATATCTATTCAGCATTAAATTAAAGCAACATATTCACAGAAACCAAAGTTCAGCATTCACAATATTAGAGCATAGCAAGTTATCACTAAACTGGCCACATAGTTTTCACCAAAGGGGCCACATAGTGGGTTTATTTTTTTGTTTTCAACATTTATTTCCACGTGGTTTTGAGTTACAAATTTTCTCCCCAACTTTCCCCTACCTAATAAGCAAAAATACAATCCTATTGAATACCCTCTTTTCCCTATCTTCTCCCTCTTTTATTCTCCACAAAGCCCTCTATAATTTTCTAGTGGGAAAGATGGATTTGTATATCCCTGTGACTCTCTATATTACTTCCCAGAGTCATTTGACCTCTAGAATATCATAAGAACTTTCATCCCTTTTTGTAGAAGCTGATGGATCTTGTGTTATCCTGATTATTTTCCCACAATACACAAATTATTTCTTCCTGAATGCTTGCAGTATTTTCTTCTTGACCTGGGAAATCTAGAATTTGACTTCAAAATTACTATGCATTTTCTTTTTGGAATCTTTTTCAAGAGGTGATCAGCAAATTCTTTCAACTTCTATTTTGCCTTCTGGTGCTCAATTATCAGGGCAAATTTGTTTGATAATTTCTTGAAAGATGATGTCTATACTCTTTTTTATCATGGCTTTCAGGTACACCAATAATTTTTAAATTGTCTCTCCTGGATCTATTTTCCAGGTCAGTGGTTTTTCAAATGAGATATTTCACATTGCCTTTTTTTTTCATTTGTTTGTATCTGTTTTATATTATCTTGGTTTCTCATAAAGTCATTGGTTTCCAATTACTACAATCTAACTTTGAAGGGGTTATTCTCTTCAGTGAATTTTTGAAATACCTTTTACATCTAGCAAATTCGGCTTGGTAAAGCATTTTCCTCCTCATGGGCTTTTTTGTCCTCTTTTACCATTTGAGTTAGTCTATTTTTAAGTGTTATTTTCTTCAGTGTTTTTTGGGTCTCCTTTAGCAGGCTATTGAATAGCTGTTCATGATTTTCTTGCATCATTCTCATTTATCTTCCCAATATTTCCTCCACTTCTCTTATTTGATTTTCAAAATCTTTCTCGTGCTCCTCCATGGCTTGTAACCAGTTTATATTTTTCTTGGATACTTTTTTTGCAGGAGTTCTGAATTCACTGTTTATCTCCTGCTCCATGTCTTGATCCTTTTTGTCCCCAAAAATGGATTCTATAATCTGTTTGTTCTTCCTGTGTTTGCTCATATTGTCAGTCAATTACTAGACTTTTGAGATCTTTGCCATGGTAGAACTCTGCTTCCAGAATGGAGTGAGCTATGTTCCAAATTGCTGGGGGTTTTGCAGCTTCCAGAACTATTAGATGGGCTCCCTCTCTACAGACATCACATGATCCGACTCACTGTTCACACCCCCCAGGACCACCACCCAAGACTCCAATCTGTATCCGAGCAGGTCAGAGTAAGAGCAATTACTCTTTGTATGGTCAATTGGTCCCCCTACAATCTGCAGGCCAGGTGATCTTTAAGCAGTCACAGAGGCTATAGTTTCCATGCCTCTGCTGGTTCTCACTCTGGGCTTAGCAGGCAGACTACACTTCCCCGTTCCAAAAATTTTCCACACTAACCTTATACTTTTTCTTTGGCATTTTTGGATTGAGAAGTCTGGAAATCACTACAACAGCTGCTTATTTACTTTCATGAAGTGTGTTCTGGCTGTGTCTCTTCAGACCCTCCATCGGGCTAAAACTGCGGACTCATGTGGGGCAGGGATTGGCTTCCACAGCACTGCAATGGACCCTTCCTGCCAGCCTGACAGGCTTCTTTCAGTGGGATATTTGTTTCTGTCTGTCACTTTGTGGGTTCTGTACCTCTAAAGTTTATTTAGAGTCCTTTTTTTTTAATGTAATGGATAAGGTGGAAGACAGAGTTGCATAGAAGACCTGTTTCTATTCAGTCATGTTCTACTGCCCCAAAATCTTTCTTGAGCTCCTCCATGGCCTGTAACCAATTAATATTTTTCTTCTTACTATTACTTTTTCTTTTTTTTTTTTTAAAGAGGGGGAAGGTAGGGCAATTGGTGTTAAGTGAATTGCTGAAGGCCATACAGTTAGTATTTTTGTGTTAAGTGTCAGAGGTGAATTTTGAACTCCGGTCCTTCTGATTTCAGGGCCGGTGCTCTATTCACTGTTCCACTTAGCTACCTTATTCATATTTTTCTCAGAAGCTTTTGATGCAGGAGTTCTGACATCTTTGTCTTCCTCCCATTCCATGCTTTGATCCTTTTTCTCAAAAGAGGAATGTAAGTTTTTATTGCTGTGCTTTCTTTGATTCCTCTGCTTGCTCATATTCCTATTCAATTACTTGGCTTTTGAGCTCTTTGCCACAGTAGACCTCTGCTTCCAGAGAACAGAGTTTTGGCCCAAATTGCTGGGGGTTTTGCAGTTGGCAGAAATATTAGTTGGGTGCCCTCTCTGCAGTTCCCACAAGGTCTGGCCCACTGGCCACACACCCCATGACCTCCACCCAAGAGAGCAATCCACATCCAATGAGATTAAAGCAAGAGTGATTACCCTCTCCATGGACAATTGGTCCCCCTATGATATGCAGTCCAGGAGCTATGAAGCAGCCATGTGGTGGTGGCTGCACATCTGCCATGCCTCCACAGCTTCTTGCCCTGGGGGAAAGGGCTAGACTATCCTCCTTCTTCCCTCCTCCCCAGTTTCAACCAAGTTCCACACTGACCTTTTACTTGCATTTTGGCATTTATGGGTTGATAAGTCTAGAAAATGCCACAGATGCTTGTGATGCACTACCCTGAAGTCTGTCCCAGCTTGCTGGTCAGGGCCACCCTGCAGGCTAAGATAGGGGTTGGTTAGGTTCCCAGCATACTGAGATCAACTCTTCCTGTAGGCCTGCCAGACTGCCTTCAGCAGGAGATTTGTTTCTCTCTGTCACTTTGTAGATTCTGTATTTCTAAAATTTGTTTAGAGCCATATTTTATAGGTATCTGAGGTGGTTATGAGAGGAGCTCACAGATTTTTCCTTATTATATATGACCATCTTCAAGTTAGTCTATTTTTAAGGTCTTATTTTCTTCAGTCAGATTGTTGATTTCTTTTCATGATTTTCTTGCATCATTCTCACTTCTATTCCCAATTTTTACTCCACCTCTCTTATTTGATTTTCAAAATCCTTCTTGAGTTCCTCCATGGCTTATAAGCAGTTCATATGTTTCTTGGAAGGTTTTGATTCAGGAGTTTTGTCTTTGTTTTCTTCCTTTTGTTCCATGATTTGATCCTGTTTGTCCCCCCTAAAAGGAATCTAAGGTTTGATTTTTGTTCTTCCTTTGCTTCCTCTGCTTTCACATTTTGCCAGTCAATTATTGACCCTATAGTTTTAAAGAAAATATATTATTCAGTAACTTCTTAATTCAATCATCCCTAAGAAGCAAGCCTTAAGGACACAAAGTACAAAGGTAAAATTTCTCTACCCCTGGGTCATAGTGAATCATGATCTTCTCAGTCAGCCCTAAGTATGCAAAGAGAGGTCTTTTCATTTTGACTTGAGGCTGGCTCCCAAACTCCTTGGTTCTTCTTCCATGGCTCCATCTCCTGCCTGAATCTACCTAATCATCACCTGGATTCACAGGTAGGAAGCTCTCAGATGCTTGTCCATCTGTGTCCATTTCCCTACTGAAGCTTACAATGTGGAGTCCACATCAAGACTTTCACAGTCTCTGTGTCTGGGAAAACAAAAGCTTCACAGGGCCAAAATTACATTCATTCACATTGCGAGGACCATCACCAATTCACTATATGCCTGTGAAATAAAGACAGACCCATGTACAAGGTCTGAGAACTACACACAAACTCACAAACAAGGTCTGAGAATTCAAAAGAAATCATCAGTATATTCCTAGGACCTCTGTAACCCTCCTTCAGGACTCCTGTAAACAGACAACAATAAAATCCTCTTTCAAGGCTTCCAGTAAGGTCCCAGGGCATCTGTATAAGTATCACAAACAAAAATCAACACAAACAAAACAACGTTCCCCTCTCAATTCTGCTTTTCCTTAGTTTTGGGCTTCTTCTTATATATGGTTATTAGCATCTCCCTGTTCCGCCCCTTCCTGTTGCATCAGCAAGTTACTCCCACTGTGGGCTTCACAAATTTTGTTTGTTTACAAAGACTTGATATAATCATTGGCAAGGTTCAAAAGAAAATTGAACTGAAACAAGATACTAAATAATTAAACAGCTAAAACTAGGTGCTAAGAATTTCTCGTTTTTGCCATTACATTTGGTTAGAAAAAGAAAGAAGACAAAATTAAAAGTATCAAAAATGAAAATGGTTAATTCACCACCACTGAAGAGGAAATTAAAAAAAAATAATTAGGAGCATTTTTCCCCAATTGTATGCCAACAAATCTGAAAATCTTAATGAAATTGATGAATATTTACAAAAATTTAATTTTCTCAGATTAGCAGAAGTGGAAATAAAATATTGAAATAATTTAATTTATTAAAACAAAGAAATTGAACAAGCCAATATTGAACTACCTAGGGAAAATCCCCAGGTCAATATAGATTTACAATTGCATTCTATCAAACATTTAAAGAAAAATTAATTCAAATATTATATACAGTATTTGGGAAAATAGACAAAGAAGGAGTCCTACCAAATTCCTTTTATGATAAAAAAATGTTACTGACAGCTAAACTGGGAAGGGCCAAAACAGAGAAAGCAAATTATAGATGATTTTCCCTAATGTATTTAGATGTAAAAAAACTTCAAAAGCCATATTAGCAAATAGTTTACAGCAACTTATCATGAGTGTAGTATATGATCATAGTATATGATCAGATAGGATTTATATGAGGAATGCAGGGGTGGTTCAATATTAGGAAAACTATCAGCATAATTAACCGTATCAACAACAAAACTAGCAGAAACCATATGATTATCTCAATAAATGCATACAAAACTTCTGTCAAAATAAAAAATAACAATTTCTATTTAAAAAAAAGAAGAGAACATAGGAATAAATGGAATCTTCCTTAAAATGTTAAGTAGTAATTGCTGCAAAACACAAACAAGAATTACATGCGATGAGGATGATCTAGAAAGATTTCCTCTAAAATCAGGGGTGAAACAAGGATGCCAATTATCACCAGTGTAACACAATGTAATACTAAAAACATTAGTTTTATCAACAAGAGAAGAAAAAGAAATTGTAGGAATTAAAATAGGCAAAGAAGAAACAAAGCTATCACTCTTTGCAGAGGACATGATTACATACTTAGAGAAACCTAGAGAATCAAGCAAAAAACTCATTGTCATAATAAACAATTTTAGCAAATCGATATCATTATATCAAAGCCCATAGAAAGAGATAGAAAGAAAAATTCCACTTGAAGTTCCTGTGGACATTATAAATTATTTGTGAGTCTAACTGCCAAGACAAATTGAGGAATTTTATGAACATAATTACAAAACACTTGCAAACACATGAAGTCAGATATACATAATCATAAAAGAAAACACATCAGTTGCTTCATGTATTGGTGGGCCTAATATAGATATAACAAAAAAGGATAATTCTACCTAAATTATTTCCCTTATACATTGCTCTACCAATCAAACTACAGAAAAATTATTTTATACACCTAGAAAAAAAAATAACTGGATTTACCTGGAAGAAAAACAGGTCCAGAATATCGAGAGAATTCATAAAAAGAAATCCTAAGGACAGTGGTCTAGTCATATCAGATATTAAATTTTATTTTATAAAAAAGCAATCATAAAATCTATTTGTTACTGACTAAGAAATAGATTGGTGGATCAGTGAAATGGGTTATGTACACAAAACACAGTAGTCACTTACTACAGTAATCTGTGTTCAATAAACCAAAGACTTCAGGTGCTGGGATAAGAACTCACTATTTAAAAAAAAAAAAAAACTAGGAAAAGGGAAAGGAAGAACCAGGATAAAGAACAACATCTTACACGATATATGAAAATAATGTGAAAAAATCTAAAGATTTTTACTATAAGCAATCTGGGTGAGCAAGGGATAGTTTCCCAGACAGATTTATGGATAGTGGAGGAATTTATGACTAAACAGGAGATAGAGAACATTGCAACCTGCAAAATGCACGATTTTGATTTCATTAAATTGTAAAATTTTTGCACAAAGTCAATGTAACCAAGATTAGGAAGGATTCAGAAACCTGGGAAAGAATTTCTCCATTCAGTGTCTCTGATAAAGACCTCAGTTTTATATAGAGAGCTGAGTAAAATTTATAAGTATAAAAGTCATTCCCCAATTGTTAAAAGGTCAAAGGATATGAACAGACAGTTTTCAGAGAAAGAAATTAAAGATATTTAGACATACAAAAATGTTCTAAATCATGACTCAGAGAAATGCATATCAAAGCAACTCTGACATACCACATCACACTTATGATATTGGCTAACCTGAAAAAGCAGGAAAATGATAAATACTGTAGAAGATGTGGAAAAATTAGAATACTAGGCATTGTTGGTGTTGTTGTTGACTGAAACAAGTATTTTAGAGAGCAATTTGGAACTATAACCAAAGCGCTATAAAAATGTGCATATCCTTTTAAACAGCAATATCACTTCTAGGTGTGTATCCCAAAGAGATCGTTCAAATGGAAAAAAAGTAACTATATGTTCCAAATTATTTACAATAGCTCTTTTTGTGGGGGAAAAGAATTAGAAAATGAGGGCATGCCCATCATTTTGCGAATGGCTAAACAAGTTGTGGCATATGAATGTAATGCAATGCAAATGTGCTATAAGAAATGATGAACAGGAAGCCTTTAGGAAAAAAAAAATAACTTGGAAAGGTGTGAATTAACTGATGCTTAGTAAAGTGAACAGAAGCAGGAGAACATTGTACAAAGTAACAGCCAAAATGAGCAATGACTAACTTTGACAAACATCTTTTTTTTTTAATATTAGCAGATTTAATTATGCTCCAGGAGGATAGAGTATAGAAAGATTATTATTTTCTTTTTTTAATGCTTTATTAACTTCTGATTTACATCGTTCGTTTCAGCCAGATTTTGAGTTACAAATTTTCTCCCCATTTTTTCCCCTACCACCGCCCCAAAATAGCAGTCCCACAGGATATCCCCTCCTCCAATCTGCTCTCTCCCATATTTTCTCACATTCCCTTTCGACTATTCCAGCAGATCCCTATGCTTCAGTGCCTGTATATCTTAGTTCCCAATTACATGCAAGATGGTATTAATAAAAGTATAGATAGATAGATAGATAGATAGATAGATAGATAGATAGATAGATAGATAGATAGATAGATAGATAGATAGACACAGATATAGATATACACACACACGCATATATATATATATATTTGAATATTTGATTTTAAAACTTTCAATTCCATATTAATTCCCTTCCTTCCTTGTCACCCACCCTTACTGGGAGGATAAGCAGTTCAGTATAGGTTGTACATATGTGGCTAATGCAAAACAATAACATAGTAAATATAATGTAAAAGACTGATGATATTTCCCTTCCTCGTATCCCACCTCCCACTTGTTCTATTCTCTACTTTAATCCTGTCTCTTTTCAAAAGTGGGTGCTTCCAAATTTGTTCTCCCCCCCCGCCTGCCATCCCTTGCATCATCCCCCCTCTCATCCCCTTCTCCCCCTATTCTCCTAGAGTGTGAGATACCCTGGTTAGTGTGTATTTCACTCCCTCCTCAAACAACATTCAATGGGAATAAGGTTGGACCATTCCCTTTTGCCTTCCTATTCTTACCCTCCATCGTAACCATTTTCCCTTGCCTCTTCTGTATTAGATAGTTTACCGCAATCTGTCTCTCCCCATCTCCTCTCATGATATTCCTCCCTCACCTCTTAATTTCACCTTTCAAGTATCATCCCTTCCTGTTAAATTGGTCGTGCCCTCTATATATGTATACCTGTGAACATATATGCACACATTCACATATGTATTCATATGCCCATATACCCTCATATATATATATATAATTTCTACTTCTAATCACTCCAACTACTGAGAAAATTTTCATAACTTACAATTTTTGTTTTTCCATGTAGGAATGTTAATAGTTAAATTTTGATAAGTTCCTTATGATTTCTTTTCCCTGTTTACCTTCTCATGCTTCTGTTGCTTCTTGTATCTGAATGTCAAATTTTCTATTTAACTCTGGTTTTTTCGGCAAGAATGTTTGAAAGCCCTCTAATCCACTGAATGACCGCATTTTCCTCTGAAACTTGATACTCAGTTTTGTTGGGTAGGTGTCTCTTGGTTTTAATCCCACCTCTTTTAACTCCTTAATAATCCTCTGGAATATCATATTCCAAGCCCTTCTATCCCTCAGTGTAGAAGCTGCCAGATCCTGGGTTATCCTGATTGTGTTTCCAAATTAATTCAAATTGTTTCCTTCTGTCTCCTTGTAATAGTCTCTCCTTATTCTGGGAATTCTTGAACCTGGCTATAATATTCCTAGGAGTTTTCTTTTGGGGATCTTTTTCAGGAAGTGATCAGTGGATTCTTGCAACCTCTATTTTGCTCTCTGGTTCTAAAACATCAGGGCAGTTTTCTTTGAGAACTTCCTGGAGGAGGATTTCTAGGTTCTTACTTTGGTCATGGCTTTCATGTAGTCCAATAATTTTTAATTATCTCTCTTGCATCTATTTTCCAGGTCATTGGTTTTTCCCATGATATATCTCACATTGCCTTCTATTCTTTCATTTGTTTGGATCTTTTTAAAAGCATCTTGATTTTTCATAAAGTCATTAGCTTCCATTTGCTCCAATCGAATTCTGAAGCACTGATTCTCTTCAGTGAGCTTTTGAGATTCTTTTTCCATCTGGCAAATAAGGCTTTTTTAAGCATTCTTCTCCTCATTGCCCCTTTGAATCTCTTTTGCCATTTGAGTCAGTCCCCAGTCAGGCTGTTGACTCTCATTTCATAATTATCTTGAATTGCTCTCATTTCTCTTCCCAATTTTTCCTCCACTTCTCTTATCTGCTTCTCAAGGTCCCTTATGGCTTGTAACCAGCTTATATTTTCCTTTGAAGCTTTTGGTGAAGGAGTTCTGACTTCACTGTTTTCCTCCTGTTCCATGCTTTGCTCCTTTTTGTCCCTGAAATAGGAGTGTAATGTTGTAATCTCCTGTCTGCTTTGTTTCCTTCGGCTCCTCATTTTGACACTCAATTACTTTACTTTTGGGCTTTTTGCCACAGTAGGACTCTGCCACCAGACAGGGGAGTTTTCATCCCAAATGCTGAATTTCTCTGTTGCCAGAGGTATTATATGGGTGCCCTTTTTGAGGGCTCCCCACACTCTGGCAAGCTGGACACACACCCCAGGAACTCCACCCTATACTGTAATCCAGATCGGAAAAGGTTAAAGCAACAGCAATTACCCCTCAGACTGGTTCTTGGTCTCCCTACACTCTGCAGGCCAGGAGCTAAAGCTGCCATGTGGTGCTGGCTGACTGTGCACACATCTCACCCACTTCTCACCCCAGGGGTAAAAGCCAAGCACTCCCACTTACTGGTCCCAAAGTCCAGACTGTACTGACCTCTCACTTTGTCCTTCGCATCTATGTGTTGAGTCCCTCCGGCTGGCAGCTGTTCAGGCTCGCCCAGGGGCTAAAGCCTCGGAGTGGGGCTGGGCTCAGCTCCCATAGTGCTGTGCTGAATTCCTGCCGGCCTGACAGGCTATCCTCAGCAGGAGGTTAGCTTCTCTGTGTCATTTTGTGTGTTTTGAAGTGACAAAGTTTGTTTAGGGTTTCCTTTTAGATGGATTGGGGATGGTGGAAGCCGGAGCAGTGTGGGGTTCCTGCTTGTACTCCACTATCTTTGCTCTGCCCCCTCACAGATATCTCTTCTTTGCAATGCAAGGATCCAATACAACTCCAATGAAGTCATGCGGCTTACACTAGATGACAAAATGAATTCCAAAAGGATAAAGCATCTATGAAAAATCACAGCATAAAAATGTAGAGGAGAATGTATAATAGTGTCTTTCAAAATCAAAGATGAGAGAAATAACATAGTCCTGGAGTAAAACAGTCACTCAATTTAATTCAAAGAGTCACAAAACAGTTACTATTAAGTTAATTCAATCAGTCACTTATCAGTAGTATCAAAGTACACAGTCAAAATCTTCCACTCTTGGGGCAAAGCCTTGATTAAATCAATAAGTTACTAATCAGGAACAATAGTTAAAGTACTGAAAGTGCAATCAGTCACTTATTCAGCAAAGTCTAACTAAGTATCATACACAAAATCCTCCACCCCTTAGGTCACTAGTAAACTATAATTCCATAATTACTCAGTACCCAAGGAGAGGTCTTTTCTTCATCTTGACTTTGGGCCTATTCTCAGGTTTCCCTGGATCCCCTTCCATGGTCCCAGATTCTACCTGGGTTCAATGGCAGAAAGCTCCCAGTTCCTTGACCAGCTCTCTGGGGACATCCTGCTCCACACTTGCATTCACATTGTTTTGTCTGTGTCAGGTCTTCACCATTTCTGCTCCAAGGAATTTAAGTCTCAACTAAGCCACAAACAAAGTCTCAGCATCTTGGTCATACTTCAGTCACCTGGGCTCCAGGCTCCAGTTTCCAGGCTCCTGGGCTCCTGTCTCCTGGCTTCCTGGCCTCCTGGCCTCCTGGCTCTGGGTTCTGGGCTCCTGGGATCCTGTTCAGAAGAAGCTCCACAAACACAAGTTTTCAGGAATCAGTTCTCCATTCTTCTGTAGCTGTTCTGCCACTAGATCTTGGTCTCAACGAAATTCTGACTGTGCCTCTCTGGGGCTTTTCTTATATACACAATATTACCTACTTCACTTCCTTCTGCCAAACCCTTCCTGTTACATCAGTTAACAGGAGACAGGAATGCATACTTTCTGTTCCCCCAATCAGAGGCTTCATCAGTTGCTAAGTGTTAAATACCTGCTACTTTTGCTAACACAAAAGGATCTTGAAATTCAAAATTACATTACCATTACTACAACACAAAAAAAGTTAATAAAATAATTTTCAAAAGACAAAAATATATACTATCAAATACATTCACTACATCTTGAAATCTTCAGGAAGTTTCATCTTTATCTCTCCTCTCCTTAATGAATTAGTTTTTTTTAAGGTATCTGTGTCTCTTTTTCTTTTCTTCTGGTTTTATTCTTTCTTAAAGCAATTGGGGTTAAGTGACTTGTTCAAGGTTTTACATGGGCAGGTGTTTCAGGGTGAGTGCTAAGTGTCTGAGCCCATATTTGATCCCAGGTCATCCCGACTCTGGGGCTGGTGCTCTCACTCGCTGTGCTACCTGGCTGCCCCTGGTTATATTATAAGCACCTGGCAATCTCTCTTCCAATCTCATCACTTAAGTAAAACTTTTCTTCTCCCAAAGTTACCAATGGTCTCTTAATTGCAAAATCCTGAGATCTTTTCACAATCTCCATTCTTCTTGATGTCTCTGTAGAAGTTGATACTGTTGTCCATGGTCTCCTCTAAAGTCGTCTCCTGTCTAGGTTTTTATTGAACTGCTCTCTGCAGTTTCTCCTATGCTTTGTGAAAAAAAAATATTAAACTACTCAAAAACTTAATTTAGAAATCTTCCTACACTCTCAATGAAATTACTGAATGAAAGAAGGATCTCATATATACGAAAGAATTTAAAAGAACAATTTTTTTTATTCTAGAAATAAATAGAAACAAAATGAACATCTGATAATTAAGGAAAATTGAACAAATTTGAATATATGGATCAAATGAAATACTGTTATGTCATAAGTGACAAAAAATATATGGAATATACAAAAACTTAAAAATACTTGTATGAACTGATGAATATTCACATAAACAGGGCTAAGGGAGCAATATGAAATACTACTACAGTAATGGATATATATATATATATATATATAGAGAGAGAGAGAGAGAGATATAATTATAGATATAGAAGGAAAAAAATCAGGAATCTTGGATTTGAATACTGACTCTGTGAAACCTTGTTAAATTCACTTAATTTTTATGAACACCTCAGTTTTCTCATGTGTAAAATGAAAAAATTTTGACCAGATGACTTCTCAGACCTCAAACAATTCTAGATTTATGAAGTCAAAGATTCACTATTTTCCTAACCAAAGTTCATTCCATAGAACATGATCATTGGATCTGGAGTTAGGGAGACGGGAATTTTAAATGCATCTTCATAACATTTTAGACATGTGAACCTGGGTATGACACTTAGACCAAGTTTCCCATGTTTTAATTGGCTGAAAAGATGGTATATTTCTCTGTGATAATATGAAGATAAGATGAGATGCACATTGTAAAATTACTCATGTATAACTTACATTTTATTTTTTTATTGCTATAATTACTTATTATAATCTAAAATCCACCTATCTCCTTTGGGGGAAGACATAATGGACTATAAATTCACTTGTTGCATCTACTCTAGCATGTGGCGATTTTAATGGTTAAGTTGCTTAAATGTTTTCCATTGTTGCAAAGGAGAATTCAGGGGCAGGTAGGTGGTGCAGTGAATAAAGCAGTGGCTCTGGAGTCAGGAGGACCTGAGTTCAAATCCGGTCTCAGACACAACACAAAATGTGTGACCTTGGGCAAGCCACTTAACCCCAGTTGCCCTACCTCCCCCACCTCCAAAAAAAAAAAAATAGAATTCAGTAATCGAGGGCTTTTAATGTGTGTGTGTATGCATATGTATATATGTGTGTCAGTGAGTGTATACAGACATATATACATACGCACATTTATTTATATGCATGCTTAGATATGTATCTATTATTTGTATATAATTATTATATATAATATAATACACATTAGTATATATTATCTCTACATATATAATGAACAGAAATGTATGATATATTATGCTTTGTGACATATAATATAAAATTTGTGTCTACATATACATATATTTGGAAGATTCATTAGTTTTTTTTTTTAATTGTACCTAATTGTTCTGACATTATTTGATTTGATGTTATCTCGAGCTACTCTAAAGCCTTGTGGCCAGTATAGATGGCGAAAGATTTCTAATCTCACTCAAAATAGAGTTTCCTTTCTTTTAAAAAGGAAATTACTCATTTAGTTTTTCTCTAAAACAAAGGTCAAAACTTCTGCTCAACAATTTCTTGATGATTCATCAACAGCCATTGAATGCCATACAGTAATAGAAATTATTGGATGAAGTCCATCCAAAGTAAAGAAAAATAATGTTTTATGTGTGTCATTTTCTATAATATAAATCTTTATTTCTTCAATCGTGTATCATTTTGTCAGTAAAAGTATTTTTACATATATACCTCCAATTTGGGCATTAGTTTATAGTATATATACACACATCCATATGTATGTATGTGCATATATATATGCATGTATGTGTATACACATGCATGAGCATGTGTGTATCAACTACTGTAATGATACAGTATGTCATATAATATAATACAATATTACAATATTGTATTATTAATACAATAAAATAATACAATACAAAGAAGAAGTTTCAATAGACTGGGATAAGATAAATAAAAATATTTTAGAATTGTCTTTCATTTTCATTTTGATATAAAATTTTCTATTATTATTTACTATAATAATTAATCTAATGATTTGTTTTTCATGAATTTTTTTAATTATTAGTTTTCCAAATCATTATTTAACTCTGAATCTGGTTCTTACTTCAGTTAAGGGAAATGAATGAAAACGATACTTCATAGAGATATGTTGCTTTAAATGTAAAAATGTGCATCATTTTCTATGCTTACTAAATCATTATAATCAGTTCTACAATACAACAATTATATAAAATCTATTTTAGAAATTCCACCAGTAAAATTCCATAATCCTTACATCAATAAATTGTTTTACAAACTTGTCTGAAGGTATAGAATTGCTCGTTTTTTTTTTTAATTCCCATATTCAGTCACTACCTCTGCTTTCAAATTCCTTATAAATTTAAGCTCCTTTGATTAAATGCATTCAAAAGTTCTTCTCATATATTTATATTCCATTCAATTTCATATCTGAGGAATTATCTTTATAAAATTAATAAAAAAAAAATTCCCAAAAATTCTTTGGCAGTACCTAACGACAAAATGTGAGCCTCAGTTCTCCAAGTTTATGGCAATGGAACACAAGCTTTTGCAGTTTCTATCAAATTAAAATATGTTTAAATATGGGCTTGAATATCTAATTAAATTTTAATAAAATTTTACTTATTCATTGATTTCGTGTAAAAATGATTTTAATTTGAGTTCCAAATTCTATCAGGCTTCTTTCCTTTCCTTTTCTTTCCCTTCCTCCTGCCTGAGATAGTAGGCAATCTGATTTAGGTTGTACATTAGTAATCATGTAACATATTTCCATATTAGTAATTTTGTGGATTGATGGTGGAGAGAGGAAGAGAGGAAGAGAGAGAAAGAGGAGAAGAGAGAGAGGCAGAGACAGAGAAAGAGAGACAAAGAGAGAGACACAGATATAGAGACAAAGAGACAGAGAGAGACACAGAGAGATGAAGAGAAATAGTGTGCTTTGATCAATATTCAGATGCCATAAGTTCTTTCTTGGGATGCAGATAACCTTTTTTATCATGAGTACTTTGGGATTCTCTTAGATCATCGTATTACTGAGAATAGTTACGTCATTCACTTTTGTTCATTGTACAATGTCACTTTTATTGTGTACAATGTTCTCATGGTTCAGATTCTACCTATATTCACCAAACTGTCACCTAGGTTCAATGGCAGACAGCTCCCAGTTCCTTGACCAGCTCTCCGAGAAGGTCCTGCTCCACACTGAAGTTCACAGTGTCTGGTCCATGTCAGCTCCTTCACCATTTCTGCTCCAGGGAATTCAAGACTCAACCAAGCCACAAACAGTGTCAGCATCCCAATCATGCTTCCTCAGTCACCTGGGCTCCTCGGCTTCTGGATCCTAGTTTCCTGGCTCCAGATTACAGGATCCTGGGCTGCTGGCTCTTGGCTCTTGGGATTATGTTCAAAAGCAGCTCCACTACCACAAGTTCTCAGGAAATTCTGGCTCAGTTCTCCATTCTTCTATAGCTGACTGTGTCTTTCTGGGGGCTTTTCCTTATATACACGCAGCATTAGCTTCCTGTCTGAGCCTGGATTCGATCCCAGATCATCCCGAATCTGGGGCCCTTCCTGTTAAATCAGTAACAGGAGAGAGGAGTTCATACCTTTTATTTCCCCAACAGAGGTTTGATCAGTTACTAAGCACTAAATACCTGCTACTTTGGCTAACACAAATGGATCTTCAATTCCAAAATTACATTACCATTACATTCTTAAAAATGTAATTTAAAGAATATACTTTTATGTTTTATATAAACATGCTGTTTACCCTGAGATGAAGTCAAAAGAGGATCATTTATAATAAGATATCTTTTTTTTCTGATTTTGTAGGTAAAGTGAATAAAATAATATTTGAAATGTTTCTTATGGCTGCTTGTTTAGCATTTTACTTTCTATATAGTTAAAGTCTTAATAAAACATGAAAACCTAGTTTTCTCATAAGCAAAATTTAGGTGTTGGATTCAATGATTTTTAAAATGCTCTCGTCTCTGAAATCATGATCCTTGTTCTTATCCTTTGCAAGTTCCTCTTTAGGAGTAAAATGAATTCCCTCAAAAACATAACTTTGAATGTCTCTAGACCTCATTCATACTTGGTCCCTGATAAGTTTTTTTGGCTTTATTAATTTGTTTGTTTACTTTTAGTTTACAAGGTTTAGTTCCACAATCCCTTGAGTTTCTAATTTTCTCCCCTCATTCTTCTCCCCCCACCCACCACCCACGGCAACATTCAATCAAGTATAAGATATGCAAATAATTTCACTTTCTTTCACATTAGGCAACAGTCATGTTATAAAGAAAGATTGAAATAGATGGAATGAAAAATGGGAAAGGGGAAAGAAAACCAAACAAGAAAAACGAAAGAGAGCAGGTAGTTTTCTTCAATTTGCATTCAACCTCTGTTCTTTCTAGTTCTTTCTCTGAATGTAGATGTCTCTCTCCATCATGAATCTATTGGAATAGACTTGTAACTCTGCATTGCTGAGAAGAGTCCAGCCTATCAAATTTGGTCCTCAAATATGTTTTGTCTGTAACTGTGTACAAATTTCTCCTGATTCTACTCTTACCACTCAGCATACTTCATATAAACCTCTCCATGGAAATATGCAGTCTATCTGCTCCTCAATTCTTATGGTACAATAGCATTCCATTACATTCATATACCACAACTTGTTTAGCCATTCCCCAATTGATGAGTATACCCTTGATTTCCAATTATTTACCACCTCAAAAAGAGCTACTATAAATATTTTTGTACATATGGGTCCTTTTCCCACTTTTATGATACTTTTGGGATACAACAATAGAAGTGGTATTGTTGGTTCAAAGGGAATGCACTTATTTATAGGTCTTTGGGAATAGTTACAGAGTGCTCTCCAGAATAGTTGAATCAATTCATAACTCCACCAACAATGCATTGGTGTTCCAATTTTTCCACATCCTCTCCAGCATTTGTCATTTTTATGTTTTGTCATCTTAGTCAATCTTGCCAGTGAGATGAGGAACCTCAGAGGTTTTTTTCTTTCCCCAGCAGCTGTAGTGGTTTCTAGAATTATCAATCCATAGATGTTAAGGAAAAAGTGAGAGGCCAGTACAGTGTGGACTTAAGTATCCAGTAGTTGGTAGTGTGGTCAGCCATTATCCCCTGGAGGGGGAAACCACTGAGGAGCTGTGGTCACCTGCCTCCATGTGGCAGAATCAGCTCCTGGCCTGAAGAAGGTAGGGGGATCAAGCAACAAGTCTGAGTGGTAATCGCTCTTGCTTTAACCTGCTTGGATCTGGATTGCAGTCTAGCGTAGAGGTCCTGGGGTGTGTGACCAGCTTGCCAGAGATTGTGGAGCCTTCAGAAATGGCACCCAAAGAATACATTCAGCAGCTAAGAAAAGCCCAGCATTTAGGACAAAATTCTGCTGTCTGGTAACAGAGTCCTGCAATGGCAAAATGGCCAAAATTCAGGTAATAGAGTGGCAACATGAGTAAACAAGGGAAGCAAAGCAGACAGAGGAATCCAACATTAGATTAAATTTTGGGGAACAAAAAGGATCAAAACATGGAACAGGAGAAAGACACTGAAGCAAGAACTCCTGCATCAAAGATTCCAAGAAAAGTAAGAAATTGTTACAGGATATAGAGGAGCTTAAAAAGGATTGTTTAAATCAAATAACAGAAGTGGAAGAAAAGTTGGAAAGAGAAATGAGAATTATTCAAGAGAATTATGAAATGAGAGTCAAAATAATGACTGAAGAAAATAACACTTTAAAAAATAGACTAACTCAAATGGCAAAAGAGTCTCAAAAAGGCAACGAGGAGAAGAATGCCTTAAAAAGCCAATTTTGCCAGATGGTAAAAGAATCTCAAAAGCTCACTGAAGAAAATCATTCCTTCAGAATTAGATTGGAGCGAATGGAAGCTAGTGACTTTATAAAAAATCAGGACACTATTAAACAGATCCAAAGAAATGAAAAAAATAGAAGTCAATGTTAAATTTCATTGGGAAAACCACTGACTTGGAAAATACATCCAGGAGACATAATTTAAAATTTATTGTACTATGTGAAATACATGATCAAAAAAAAGAAACTAGAAATTATCTTTCAAGAAATTCTCAAGGAAAATTGCCCCAATGTTTTAGAAGCAGATGGCAAAATTATTTTTTATGGTTCTATAAAGTAATTTTTCTTAGATTGTTTGGTATTGGTATGGCCCTAAATATATAATTTAATTTAGATAAAATTGTCATTTTTAATATATTACCTTGACGTAGCCCCGGTGAAAGAATCCCCAGATCACCTCCTGAAAAAGATCCCCAAAATAAAACTCATATGAATATTATATCCATGTTCTGGAATTTCCAAATCAAGGAGAAAATACTACAAGCAGCCAGGAAGAAACAATTCGAATATTGTGGAACACAGTCAGTGTAACACAGGATTTGGCAGCTGCTACCCTGAGGGATTGAAGGGCGTGGAATATAATATTCCAGAGTTCAAAGGAGCTGGGATTATAAAAAAGAATCACCTACCCACCAAAATTGAATATCACGTTTCAGGGGAAAATATGGTCAATCAGTGGAATACATGACTTTCAAACAAAAATTCAAATTCTTGCTTAAAAAACCAGAATTGTATGGAAAATTTGACAGTCAGTTACAAGAAGCAAGAGAAGCATGAGAAGGTAAAAAGTGAAAAGAAATCAAAAGGAACTTATCAAAGTTGAAATATTTTCATTCCTAAATAGAAAAATGAATATTGTAATTTATGAAACTCTTCTCAGTATGAGGATATTTGGAGGGAATAGAAATATGTGTGTGAGTTTGTATGTGTGTACACACACAAATGCATATATATATGTATATGTATATATATATATATGTGTCTATATAGGAGGGTATGTGGGCTAATGAATATATATCTTCATGTGTGCATATAGGAGTACAGGTATACATAAATAGAGGGCACAGAACCAGCTTAATGGGAAGGGATGATATTTAAAAGGTAAAATTTAGAAGTGAGAAACGAATATAATGAATGGAGATGGTGAGAGACAGTTTGGGGTAAACTATGTCATATATAAGAGGTAAGGTTAAGTGGCTACAATGGAACGAAAAAACAGGAAATCAAAAGGGAATGGGTCAAACTTATTGTCATTGAAGTTGGCTTAGGGAGGAAATAACATACACACTAAATAAGGTATCTCACCCCACAAGAGAGTAAGGGGGAAGGGGATGAGAAGAAAAAAATGGAAGTGAGGGCAGAGTTGGGGAGAGGGAAATTGGAAGCACCACTTTTGAAAAAGGACAGGATCAAAGAAAAGAATAGAACAAGTGGGAGGTGGGATAGGAGGGAAGGAATTACAGTTATTCATTTACAATATATATCTACTATGTAAATGTTTTACATTGCTATACATAAACAACCTATATTGAATTGCCTATCTTCCCAGTAAAGGTGGGTGACAAAGGAGGAAGGGAATGAATCTGGAATTCAAAGTTTTAAAATCAAGTGTTTCATATACACACACACAAAATACATACATGTGTATACATATATATCCATATGCATACACACATATATTAATATCAAAATTATTTTACATTTAATTGTGAAAAAAGGATATACTGGGGCATAGAGATCCACCATTCCCTACTGGAATAGTCAAAGAGGGTATGGGAGAATATAGGTAAGAGATCAGATTGGAGGAGGGGATATCCAGTGGGACATTTTGGGGTGGTAGATAGTGGAAAAATCGGGAGAAATTTTGTAACTCAAAATCTTATGGAAATGAATGATGTAAGTAGAAGTTAATAAAGCATTTGATTTAAAAAAAAACAGCTTTAAATGTGATTTCTCTTTCTACCTCTGGCTGTTGGATTTAATTAGAAATATAAAAGAATTACAAGGATTTACATGGGTTTATTTTATATCCTGCAACTTTGTCCTTGATTATGTTTATCTTCCTCAGTATAGCCTCAGAACAATTAGCTAAACAACATTTAAAATAAAATGTGTAAACTTCATTGAAAGGGAAAGTCAAATACATTAATCAAAATAAGTTGGACCAACTATTCCAAAGTACAACTGATCATGCAAAAGTTAGTACAGTACTGTTTAATGGGCAGTGAATTTGAGTCAAGAGTACCTGGTTTTAAAACTGATCCTTTATATTTATTACCTGTCTGACCTTATGCAAATTGCTTAATGTTTCTGGGTCTCAGATTTCTAATATATGAATTGAGAGATTTGGGTTAGATGGCTTATAGAGTTCCATCCAATGTTAAATTTGTGATCTTAAGATGGAATAAGTACTTCTGCTGCATGCCTCATTCATTTTTTTCAGCAAAAATAGAGACTACAAGCCTCAAGAATCTTGCTAGATAAATACTTTCAAGAAACAACCTTCCTGGGGGGCAGAAACAAGATAGGCATGTGTGATAGTAATGGCAATTAAAGATTCCCCTGTATTGGCTTGGTTTTCAAATTGATTGTGTTAAAACCCAGAGTTTGTTAATCCCACCTGTGGGATGGGCTTGTTGATGTGAAAAGAAAGTCCTGAACTGGGAGGAGCTGGTGAGGTAGATTTGGAGAGACACTAGAGAGAGGCGGAAGATCTTTTTTTGGAAGCAGCACCTCGTGGAGAGAGAGAGACTAAGAGAATTGCTGGTGGCCGCTTTGAATTGCCCTGGACTTTTGAGACCTGCCCCCTGAGCTGCCAAGGACTGAGGAGACATGGCTGTTTTGCTGGTACTTTGTCTGTCTGTTTTGATGTTATTTTGCCAGATTTGTCCACTGGTGAAAGACTGTCCTGTTGAAGAAGTCCTGGAACCTGGCATTTGGTTAAGAAGGCCTGAGACTGTCCTGCAGAAAGAGAGTGAATACTGTCCACTGGTGAGGGACAGTACTGTTGTTGCAGGGGTCTGGGAGCCTCCAGGAACTAAGATTGCTGAGAACTTGCCTCGTGTCAAGATGAAGAAAAGACCTCCATTTGGGTATTAAGTGCTGTGTTTAAACTTGATGTAACTCTGGGGTAGATTCAATTGTGATCCAGGGGTGGGGAACTTTTGACCTTTTTGTGTTCTATGGTTGAGCAAATGAATGTATTTTACTTATGTTTGGAAACTAATCTCCATTTGAGAAGAGGGGCTTTGTGGTGGACTTAATTAAGGTATAGCCTAGGGGTGGAGAAGTATTTAGAACAGAGACTTTGTAATTGATTGAATGATTGGAAGGTCCTGGGGTGGGGTAGTACTTGGAGATTATTTAATCATACTTAGTAAATACTGTATTTTGAATGATGTCATGTTTTGATCTTCTCTGTTCTGGGTTTGTTACTGAATAAAATAGAGAGCACCTATGCTGGTATTTTGAACCTGGGAAGTTGCCTTCTTTTGGCATTACATTACAGCATGGAAATAGGAAAACTCTGTGAGTGCCCCCCTAAACCACCTCAAATTCCTATGAAATATTGCAATAAACAAATTTTAGAGTTGAAGAACCCACAAAATAACAGAGAGAAGAAAATATCCCACTGAAGGCAGCTTGGCAGGCCTACAGGAAGGTGCCCATGGCAGCATGGTAGTAGCTGAACCCAGACTCACTTGAGCCTGAGGTTTAATCTCAGCTCTGCCCCAACTAGCAATGGCTGGAGCGGACCTCTGGAGAGTAGATCACAGGCAGCTGTGGAATTTTCCAAAAATATCAACTCATAAATACCAAAGTCAAAGTAAAATTTCGTTATGGATCTCTGTCGGAATTTGGGGGGGAACTAGGAATGTGGTTCTCCCTCTGCCCCCAGAGCAAGAACCAGCAGAGGTGGGGAAGCTGTGCTACCTCCTCCAAATGGCTGCTTCAGAGATACTAGCCTGCAGATCATGGCGGGGGTGGGGGGGGAGGCAAGGAATCATTCAGAGTATAATTGCTCTTGCTTTAACCTGACTGGATCTGGACTGTGGTCTTCAGTGGAGGCCCTGAGGTGTGTGACAAATGAGGCAGAGCATGTGTGATTTGTCAAGATGGAGCCCTCCTAAAAGCTCTGGTAGCTGTGAAAACCCAGTGATTTGGGAAATGGTCTCCCTTCTGGAAGCAGAGATATACTGTGGCAAAGAGCTCAAAATTCAAGTAATTCAGGAGCAACATGGGAAAACAAAGGAAGCAAAGCAAGCACAGCAATCCAACTTTAGATTTCTTTTCTGGGGACAAAAACGATCAAAGCATGGAACAGGAAGAAGATAATAAAGTCAGAATGCTTACAACATAAGTTTCCAAGAAAAATATGAAATGGCAACAGGCCATGGAGGAGCTCAACAGAGATTTTGCAAATCAAGTAAGCAAAGTGGAGGAAACAATTGGGAAAATAAATGAGAATGATGAAGAAAATCATGAAAAGAGAGTTAGCAACCTGACTGAAAAAAAAATAACACCTTAAAAATAGATTAGCTCAAATGGAAAAAGAGTCTCAGAGAGCAAACGAGTTGAACAATGTCTTAAAAAGGCAAATTTACCAGATGGAAAAAGAACTTCAAAAGGTCACTAAAGAGAAATATTCCTTCAGAATTAGACTGGAGCCAATGGAAGATAATGACTTTATGAGAAAACAAGACAGAATTAAACAGAATTTATTTTTAATTAAATTATATTAATTTTCTTATTAATATTTCTTATTATGTTATGAAAATATATAATAATTAATGATAATATTAATAAAATATTAATTAATTTAATGTAAATAATATTTATAATATTAAACAGAAACAAACAAATGAAAAAATAGAAGGCAATGTGAAATATCTCATTGAAATAAACACTGACTTGGAAAATATATCCAGGAGAGAATTTAAAAATTATTGGATTACCTGAAAGCCATGATCAAAAAACCTAAAAATTATTCTTCAAAATTATTTCAAGGAAAATTTCCCTGAAAATCTACAACCAGAGAGCAAAATAGGAATTGACAGAAATTCCCCATCACCTCTTGAAAAAGATCCCCAAAAGAAAATTCCTAGGAATATTATAGCCAGGTTCACACGTTCCCAGATCAAGAAGAAAATTTTACAAGGAGCCAAGAAAAAACAATCCAAATATTGTGCAAACACAATCAGGATAACACATAATATAGTAGCTTCTACATTAAGGGACAGACGGCCTTGAAATACGATATCCCAGAGATCAAAGGAGCTAGGATTAAAACCAAGAATCACCTAAACAGCAAAACTGAGCATGTTTCAGGGGAAAATATGGTCATTCAATGAAATAGAGAACTTACAAGCATTCTTTTTTTTCAAATTCTTTATTAACTTCTGATTTAAAATCAATCATTTCCCTCAGATTTTGAGTTAAAAATTTTCTCCCCATTTTTCCCATATCCAACGACCCAAAATAGCAGTCCCACAGGATATCCCCTCCTCCAATCTGCTCTTTCCCATATTTTCTCCCATACCCCTTTCGAGTTTTCAAGTGGATCTCTATGCCCCAGTACCTGTATGTCTTATTCCCAATTACATATATAATAGTATTAATAATAGTATATATATGCGTGTGTGTGTGTCTTTATTTGATTTTAAAACTTTGAATTCCAGATTCATTCCCTTATTCCCTTGTGACCCACCCTTACAGGGAAGATAAGCAGTTCAGTATAGGTTGTACATGTGTGGCTAATGCAAAACAATAAAAAAGTAGATATATTGTAAAAGACTGAATATATTTCCCTCCCTCCTATCCCACCTCCAACTTGTTTTATTCTGTACATTGATGCCATGCCTTTTTAAAAGTGGGAGCTTCAAACTTCCCTTCCCTTCAGTCTGCCCTCCTTTCCATCATGCCCCCTCTCATACCCTTCCCCCCTTATTCTACTGGAGGGTTAGATACCCTATTTAGTGTGTATGGCATTTCCTTCCCTAACTAAATTCAATGATAATAAGTTTGACCCATGGCCTTCTGCCTAACTATTCTTCCCCTTGTAATGGGAATGCAAATTTGGAAGATCTTCCATTCCCATTACACCCCTCCATTGTAATCATTTTCCCTTGCCTCTTCTATATGAGATAGTTAAACCCATTCTCTCTCTCCCCATCTCCTCTCATTATATTCCTCTCTCATCTCTTAATTTCACCTTTTAAGTATCATCCCTTTTTCTTAATTTGATCTTGTGACCTCTATCTATGTATATCTGTAAACATATAAACACACATTCACATATGTTTTCATATACTCATATACCCTCAAATATATATAAATATATAAACATATACATATACTGTACATACATATGTGTGTATAAATATATACATATATGTATGTATGTATGTATTCCCTTCAACTACTGAGAAAATTTTCATAAGTTACAATTATTGTTTTTACATGTAGGAATATTTATAACTCAACTTTGTTAAGTTCCTTATGATTTCTTTTCCCTGTTTACCTTCTCATGCTTCTCTTGCTTCTTGTATCTGGATGTAAAATTTTCCAGTAAACTCTGTTTTTTTCAGTAAGAATGCTTGGAAGCCCTCTATTACACTGAATCATCATATTTTCCTCTGAAACATGATACTCATTTTTGCTGGATAGGCGGCTTTTGGTTTTAATCCCAGCTTCTTTGACCTCCGGAATATCATATTCCAAGCCCTTTGATCACTCATTGTAGAATCTTCCAGATCCTGGGTTATCCTGATTGTGTTTCCATAATATTCAAATTGTTTCTTGCTGGCTGCTTTTAACATTCTCTCCTTAATCTGAGAATTCCCGAAGCTGGCTATATTATTCCTAGGAGTTTTCTTTTTGGGATATTTTTCAGGATGTGATTGGTGGATTCTTTCAACCTATATTTTGCCCTCTGGTTCTAAATCATTAGGACAGTTTTCTTTGAGAACTTCCTCAGGAGGATTTGTAGGTTCTTACTTTGATCATGGCTTTCAGGTACTCCAATAATTTTAAAATTATTTCTCCTGTATCTATTTTCCAGGTCAGTGATTTTTCCCATAAGATATATCACATTGCCTTCCATTCTTTCATTTGTTTGGATCTTTTTAACAAAATCTTGATTTCTCATAAAATCATTAGCTTCCATTTTCTTCAATCTAATTCTGAAACAATAATTCTCTTCATTGAGCTTTTCTATCTTCCAAATTTGGCATTTTAAGGCAGTCTTCTCCTCATTGTCTTTTTGAACCTCTTTTGCCATTTGAGGTAGTCTATTTTTTAAGGTGTTATTTTCCTCAGTCAGGCTGTTGACTCTTATTACGTAATTTTCTTGCATTGTTCTCATTTCTCTTCCCAATTTTTCTACCAATTCTCTTATCTGCTTCTAAAGGTCCTCTATGGCCTGTAACCAGCTCGTATTTTCCTTTGAAGCTTTTGATGCAGGAGTTCTGACTTCCCTGTCTTCCTCATGTTCCATGATTTGCTCATTTTTGTCCCCCAAATTGGAGTCTAATGTTGGGATAATCTCTCTGCTCTGTTTCCTTTGCCTGGTCATTTTGCCCCGCAGTCACTTGACCCTGGGCTTTTTGCCACAATAGGACTCTGCCACCAGACATGGGAGCTTTCGTCCCAAATGCTGGGGTTTTCTCAGCTGCAGGAGGTATTAGATAGGTGCCTTCTCTGAAGTCTTCACATGCTCTGGCATGCTGGACACCCACCCCAGGACCTCCACCCTAGACAGCAATCCAGATCCAAGCAGGTTAAAGCAAGAGCGATTACCCCTCAAACTGGTACTTGGTACCCCTACACTCTTCAGGCCAGGAGGTGAAGCTGCCAGGTGGCACTGGCTGGCTGCACAGGCCTCTCAGTGGCTTTTTGCCCTGGGGGCAAAAGCCAAGCACTTCCACTTAGTGTGTCCCAAAATCCAGGCTTCACTGACCTCTCACTTTGTCCTTCCCATCTATGTGTTGATAAATCTGGACATGGCCACAGGTACTGCTGATCTGGAGTCCCTCCTGCTGGCAGTTGGTCAGTCCTGTCCTGGGGCTAAAGACTTGGCATGGAGCTGGGATCTGCTCCCTGAGCTCTGAGCTGGCTGATTCCTTCTGGCCTGCAGGGCTGTCCTCAGAGGGAGGTCAGCTTCTCTGTGTCATTTTGTGGGTTCTGCAGCTCCAAAGTTTTTTTAGAGGTGCCTTTTTACATGGATTGGGGAAGGTGGAAGCCAGAAGAGCTGGGAGGTCCTGCTTATGCTCCTCCATCTTCTCAAGCATTCTCAATAAAACAATATTTGAATCAAAAATTTGACATTGAGATAAAGGAAAAAGAGAAGCCTGAGAAGGTAAACATGGAAAGTAAATCACAAAGAACTTATCATAATTTGACTATTTACATTCCTACATAGAAAAACGATAATTGTAACTTTTAAAACTTTCAGTAGATAACGGTTACAATGTAGGGGAAGAACAGGAAGGCAAAAGACAATTCGTCTACCTTACTCTCCTTGAATTTGGCTTAGGGAGGAAATAACTTACACACTCAATTGGGTATCTTGCCGTAAAGGAGAGTAGAGGGGATTAGAGGGGGGATAATGGAGGGCATTGCAGGGTGTAGGGGAGGGTAGTTAGAAGCACATACTTTTGAAAAGGGCAGGGTCAAAGCAAAAAAGAGAACAAGTGAGGGGTGGGATTGTATGGAGGGAAATGTAGTTAATCTTTCACAATATATGCACTATGGAAATGTTTTGTGCAACTACACATGTACAACCTATATTGAATTGCTTATCTTCCCAGTAAGGTAGCATGATGAGGGAGCTAGGGAAGAATCTGGAATTCAAAGTTTTAAAATGAAATGTTTAAAAATGTTGTTTTTGTTATTATTATTGTTATTATTATTACTATTATTATTATCATTAACATGACAAGGGGAAATAAGATATGCAAGTACTTGGGTATGGACATCCATCTTGCCCTACCAGAAATTCGTAGGGGGATAGGGAAGTATATAGGAGGGATAAGATTGGGGAAGGGGTATACAGTGAGATTGCTGTTTTGGGATTGTGGGTAGAGGAAAGATGAGAAGAAAACTTGTAACTAAAAATATTGTGGGAGTGAATGATGTGAACTAAAAATAAACATAAAATTTAATTTAAAAAAGAAACACCCTTAACTCATATAAAAGTCACGTTATCAAAGAGAAATCATGCTATCATGTAACAGTTTCCATATTACCTTCAATCTTTTTTTTTTCTATTAAAGCCAGAGCTAAATTCTAGTTGGCCGCTAGACTAAGCAGCTAATTGTGGCATCCTAGGCCACCCTTAGTGCCCATATACTCAGCAATATGGCATAAACACAACCTCCTGGAAGTCTCAATCATGAAATTCCAAAAGAAGTAAAAGACAGAAAATGCTGTCTCATCTTTTAAAAGACTCGCCAAAACTATCGTCATCCTGCCGCAAGTTTCATAGCTCTCCTTTATAGTGACTCCTTTGTAGGATATTCAGCTTGTCCCTTTCATATCTCATTGTTGACTAAAGTTATGCAATTTAAAGGAATGAGGGCAAAAGGTGCTCAGTAGAATATATTATTATCATTAATCTAGAATATTAATCATATAATAAATAATCATATAAAATAATTATAATAATAAATTAATAGTAAATTATTAATCTACTCATTTTTATATTCTTCTAAGTAACTATTTCATCAAGCGCTCCACAACTTATATCCTTTGCCATTCTTTTACTCATCATTCTATAAATATGATAAAGAATGTACCCAGTGCTCTCAACGCCCTTTTTGTACTTTAACTTCTCTAAAATCCAATGTAGCCAGTGTAATACCCATCTATTCTCTCTTTATCTCTGCATTGACCAGTTTATATTTCCTTTCCACTAATGTTTGTCTTTAATATCTCAGAGTTAGAAGCACCTTAGAATTCATATAATCTCTCTTGTATAATAGAAACTGCCACTGAAAAAGGAATCAAGTGGTTATTTGTACAATACTTAGTAAAGTAGAGTGAAGATAAACCAGTTAGACTGTGAGACACCTCAATACCCTTTTGCAGATACAGGAATGGGAAAGGTATTTTTCCCTTACTGTTTCTTTCTGTTTTTGTTTTACTGATCAAGCTAAAATCTGTCTCTAAATCTTCCCCTCATTTTTCTTTTATCTGACCTAAAGGAGCAAGCACAATAATCAAATTTATCTTCCATATAACATTTTGAAGTGCTTTAAGACAGATTTTATATACCTATTATGTTTTCTTTTCTCCAAAAATGTCTCACATTCTCTCATCATCTTGTTCTTTATACTCTGAAAGTATTCCAGTTTTTCATTTTCCTTTCTTAAATCTTAGGTCTCTATGTGAACACAATCCATATAAAAACAGTACATAGATCATTGCAATGTTGCATTGTAATGTCCCTCATTGAGAAGAACTATGCCTCAGGGCAGCTAGATGCCACAGTGAATAGAGCACTGGCCCTGGAGTCAGGAGGACCTGAGTTCAAATCCATCCTCAGACACTTAACACTTACCAGCCCTCTGAACTTGGATAAGTCACTTAACCCCAGTTGCCCTGCTTTCCGCTCTCTAAAAAGCAAAACAAATCTAAACCAAACAAAATCAAAACAAACTAACAAAACATTATGCCTCCCTTATGGCAGCTTAAGAAACAGTTAGATTTTCTTAATGCTGTTATGACTACAGAACTTTTCATATGCAAATTATTGATGGTAGTGCATTGAAATTTCCCTATCATGCTGTTACTTATTCTTTCCTCTCAGGGTTTTTACTCGGAAAGAACTTGTAAAAAAATTTTCTTGACATGGGCAGCATTTTCCATCCAATGTTCTTAGGACGTGTCTTGGATCCTTGCATTGAGAGGAAGAGATAATTTATCAAAATTAATCATCACACATTGTGCCTCTTACTGTGTACAATGTGGTCCCAATTCTGCTCACCTTACCTAGCATCAGTTCATTCAAGCCTTTCGAGTTTTTGTTTTTTCCGAAATACGCTGGCTCATCATTTCGTATAGCACAGTATCATTACTTTATATTTATATACCAGTACTTGTTCAGCCATTCCACAAATGATGGACATCCCCTCAATTTCCAGTCCTTGGCTACCATATAAAGAATCGCTTTAACTATGTTTGTACATGTGGGTTGTTTTCCCACTTGTATGATATCTTTTGGATATAGACCTAGAAAAATGGAAGTGGTATTGCTGTGTCAAAGGCTATGAACATTGTTATTGCCTTTCAGAGATATTTCAAAATTGCTTTCCAGAGTGGCTCGATCAGCTCACAACTCCACCAACAATGAAGTTATGTTCCATTTTTCCTACCATCTTCTCCAGCATTTATAATTTTCCTGTTTTCTCATGTTAGCCTGACTGATAGGTGAGATATGCCACCTCAGAGTTTTTTTGATTTTCATTTTTCTAATCAATTTGGACATTTTTTTTCATATGACTATTGACAGTTTTAATTTATTCCTCTGAAAACTGCCTGTTCATATACTTTGACCATGTATTGATTTTGGAATGATTTGTATTCTTGTAAATTTGACTCAGATCTGTATATATTTTAGAAATGAGGCCTTTGATGGAGCCAAGATGGTAGAATAGAAGCACGACCTTCCTGCGGCTCCGACTTCCACCTTCCCCAATACATGTAAAAAGGGGACTCTAAACAAACTTTGGAGCTGCAGAACCCACAAAATGACACAGAGAAGCTAACCTCCCACTGAGGACAGCCCGGCAGGCTGGCAGGAATCGGCCAGCTCAGCGCTCTGGGAGCCCAGCCCAGCCCCATGCCTAGGCTTTAGCCCCAGGACAGGTCTGACCAGCAGCCAGCCAGAGGGACTTCAGAAAAGCAGCAGCTGTGGCCGTTTCCAGATTTATCAACACATAGATGAGAAGGACAAAGTGAGAGGTCAGTGCAGTCTGGACTTTGGGACCAGTAAGTGGGAGTGCCTGGCTTTTATCCCTGGGGTGAAAAGCTGCTGAGACGCCTGCACAGCCAGCCAGTTCCACATGCCTCCTTCAGATCCTGGCCTGCAGAGTGTAGGGGGACCAAGCACCAGTCTGAGGGGTAATCTCTCTTCCTTTAACCTGCTTGGATCTGGATTGCAGTCTAGGGTGGAGGTTCTGGGGTGTGTGTCCAGCTTGCCAGAGAATGTGGAGACCTCAGAGAGGGCACCCATCTAATACCTCCTGCAGCTGAGAAAACCCCAGCATTTGAGACGAAAGCTCCCCTGACTGGTGGCAGAGATCCCTCCTCCACATTCATCTTGACTCATTAACATTCATCTCTTTATCCTATTGAGGTATAGAAGAAGACACACAGCCTTCCCTGAACTTGACAGCAGGCTTCTTTAAATGGACAGGGTCTCTAACTTTTGTATCTCTGTTATCCATTTTTTTTTGCAGATTTGAAGCCATCTGTTCCCCTATCAGTATCCAAAGGTCTAAGCAACTCTCTTGCTGAATGACAACCTCAAAATTGTATGACATTGCAAAACTGCCAGATTTATGCATATAACACAAACTTAATTGTGGAATAAAGAAAATAACAATAAAGTGGGCAATATAAAGAAAATATGAGTTCTAAATACAAGTACTAATTCACTGAAAAGAAATATGCTACAGTTTTTATAGATATCAATAACTTTGCCCTTTAGGAATTATGGCAATGATACTTTAGATGCTGTATGGCTAATAGTCACCTATGATCCTAACCCAGTGAGCTTATACTCTAATTAGTTTTCAAGCATGAGCCAAATTCACCTTGGAAATGCATCATATTTTCCTAATAGTTTTTTAAGTACCTAGAAGCCATCTGTTTATGCTAATCTGGTGAATTGTAGGCTTAATTTCACATTTGGAAGGGGATCAGGTCCATGTACCTATCTATGCTTTAACCTTCTTATGACCACCCCTGACTACAGAATAATGTTGTACCTATGTGAAAGGCAACACACTTCTAGCACAGAGTAACCATGGGTTTTAGCCACATACTCCTGACTTTACGGAAAGATATATTTCCAGCAGAACAGATGGTATGCTACTTCTTAACTTTCTGTAACTCTGTTTCATAGATTTTTCACACACTTTGGCTCTTTCTGTGCTTTACTTTTTATTGTGCAAGGGCATCATAGAACCATCTGTGCTGCTCCATGCTGACCTACTTGCTTACTGATGAAAGCAAAACACTATTTAGAACCAATTCTGGTCATAACAAAAATCTGTCTATCCACAATCAATTGGTGACCATTGTCATCTGTGAGCATAAATAGGACTAATCAATAAAACCCCTAAAGTTGTATCTATGCTCTCTCATTTCATCAAATATGATCACACTATCACTTTGAGAAGATTTTACTGTATTTTCTTTTAAAAATCTATTAGATCTATTAAGTCAAGGATGACTGAATTTGGAAACTTCAGTCAGTATATTGAACCATTATTACCAGTCTTATCAATTTAGTTCACTTTGTAGAAATAAACATAATACAGGTGATCTCTATATTCTATCTGGTTTGCTAAAGATACATTATTATTGGTTATAATCATGAGGTAATTGTACACTTTATCCTTAAAATTAAGAACATTTTTTGGTCATAGAAACATATATGATATTACCATATTTCAAATTAATTATGCATGTATGTATCTAGAACCCATGTATAAAATGCAAATAATCTGAAAAAATAGTAAAATTGGATGCTAATTACTTTTAAATTAGAGAGATATTGTGTTGCATTTGTGATGTATAATTGCGATTGGTGCAGATGAGTATAATGAACATTGATTAAAATTTCTTATTCCTTAAGGTGTTATGTAGCTATTTGCATACAAAATTAACCAGTTTAATTGACTTAGTAGATGGAAATGAAACGCAATTAATTATATTTAACAGTATCTGTACATAATTAATAACTATAGAGGTGATTAAATTTAAAATGTTTGGTACCAATAATATGGAAGCCTGGGGAAATCTATAGATTTTGTTTTCTATTGGGGTGACCAACTTTTTCTTATGTATATTAAAAATCTCCCCAAACAGGTAAAGTTTTTTTAAGCTTGATTTTTTTTTTGCAAGAAGTACATTTTTTTCATATTCAGAATGAATCACTGTGATGGGGAAAATAGTATTTAGAACATATAGAACTCTGTCTGAAGTATGATTTATCAGAACATAAAAGGAAATCATTTTCTTGTCTCTCAATGGTACATTTGAATCAGATTTCTTTTTTCCAAAAAGCAATGAATTAGCAAGATTTAATCTCCGTTTCAGGTAGGGGTTTTCCCCTCTGCCTCTGTCCTACAAAACAGAATTTGGTTCACCTTTGTTGCCAACCATTTCCTGACCATTTTGTAGTTACTATGTATACTCCATTCAAAGCTAGAGAAATGATTCTTAATTATCACCATTATAAAAACAGATTTTTAAAGGGAATAGTGATTACACACCATCTGGAACTGTACTCCAGCTGTAAAAAAAATCAATGGATAACTCCAGTATACAGTATTTAATTTTTTTCATGAACAAGGTTTGGTCAGGGGGGGATATATTGTTTCAGGCTCAGATATTTTCAAATAAGCTTAGAATGTGTGTGTGTGTGTGTGTGTGTGTGTGTATAACTACACTTATATGCATATATATATATATATATGTCTGCATGTGTCTAGAAAATTTAAAATACAATAAAATATTTTCACTTAAAGGGGTTTTAATTGGGTGCAGATTAATTGGCTACACCACATAAATTACTATCATAGAATAGAAATAATAGAATTGATTTAAAATGTCCAATAGAGTAGTAGAAATTCTTCACGTAGGCAGAAAGATAAAGAAAAAGTAAACAAATGCTGCAAAGATGGGAATAGATAAACACTCTATCATGGACTTCTCAGAGCAATTAAAGATCTGGAGAGTTCCTCTGAAAGCAACCATGCCCTGTTAGTGCTTGTTGAAGTACCTTTGGCTCTGTGTTTCCTGGCAACAAGGTCTTTTGAGACTACTGTTGGGGACAAACTGGTATTAAGCAATCTTCCATGTCTGACAACCTGGCATGGTTTCTAGTGGTTGAGGTAAAAAAAATATTGTACTTTGCCCACAAAGCAAAATGTACTTGTCTTGCTCCTTCCATTGCTATTTCCTATGCTGAAGGTCAAATGATGTTGAAAATTAAAAACTAAATATTTATAAACAGGATTGAGGGGAAAGAAAAGAGTAAAAGAAGATACAAGGAAAACCCAAGAAAAGGACTTTGTAAGTGTAATGTTTTTGTTAAGTGACCATTGTGATTATGGGAGAGGTAAAATATTCCTTAGAAAAAGTGCAATAGAAGTGACCGCAACTTAATGACCTTAATATAGTGGGGGCAATGCAATCAATTTACAAGATAGTTGTTGACTTTTTAAGATTTACTTTATTGTTGAATAGAACATTTTTCCATATGGAAAATGAAGGCAAAATTATATATTTTTGTGAACTTTCCAGTAATGCTAACAGCATTAAAAAATCCTCAACATGATTCACATATCATTTTATTTCCACTCGTCTCATTCATTTTTCCTTTATTCATTGATAAAAAGATTCTTTATTACCTATTACCATTTATTATCAGAAAACTCCAAATGAATATTCAGAGTCATATCCACTTAGAAAATATCCAGAAAACTGGCAGGAACACTCATCTCTGTGACTTCAAATCTGGCCTCAGATACAAGCCATTTGACCCTGATTAAGGCACTTAGCTATATTTACCTGATTTTCTTAATTTGCAAAATGAGTTAGAGAGGGAAATGATGAACCACTCCAGTACCTGTGCCAATACAATGTCAATGGGCTTAGGAAGAGTAAGACATAACTGAGCAGCAAAACAACAAAATCATAAATTTGAATGACTAGTGATATATTAAAACAAACAAACAAACTTTGTATTTTAAGTAAAACTCATCCTTTATTGCTGGATTTTGTCATAAAAATAACATGTTCAGAAAATCATTTTACTCATAACGTGCAGTCTATAATAATATTTACTACTTTAGATATGGAAAATCAATATCAACATCTCACAATAAAAACTAGGATTTGTAAGAGGCATAACGTTTACAAAGTGCTTTCTTAACAATGCAGTATAGTGTTTGCACTATTACCTCTAATTTAAAGGTACATATCCTATATCTCAAAGAAGTTCAAGGCCATCTGACATTTATTTGTTAAAGTCTGCATATGAACCCATGTCTTGGCTTCTAAGTCTAGAGATACTAGAATAAAATTCTGAATATTGTTAAGAAAATAAAAATAAATAGTGGTATGATTCAATTTCCCCTAACTTTAGAGATGAGAATAGGTAGCCTAAGAAGGATAAAACTGACTTGCCCCAGCTCATATAAGTAGGAGACATGGAATTTAAATCCAAATTTCCTAATGTAGTGTTTTTTTTTCAAATGCTTTATTAACTTCTGATTTACATCATTCATTTCCTCCAGATTTTGAGTAACAAATTTTCTCCCCGTTTTTCCCTTACCCACTGCACCAAAATAGCAGTCCCACAGGATATACCCTCCTCCAATCTGCTCTCTTCCATATGTTTTCCCATGCCCCTTTTGAATTTTCCAGTGGATCTCCACGCCCCAGTGTCTATATATATTATTTACCAATTACATGTAAAATAATATTAATAAGAGTATGTATATATATATATACATATATTTGAGTATTTGATTTTATAACTTTGAATTCCAGATTCATTCCCTTTCTCACTTGTCACCTACCCTTACTGGGAAGATAAGCAGTTCAGTATAGGTTGTACATGTGTGGCTAATGCAAAAAAAAATAACATAGTAGATACATTGTAAAAGATTGACTATGTTTCCTTCCCTCCTGTCCCACCTCCCACTTGTTCTGTTCTCTACTTTGATCCCGTCCCTTTTCAAAAGGAGGTGCTTCCAACTTCCCTTGCCCCCGGCCTGCCCTCCCTTCCATCATCCCCCCTCTCATCCCCTCCCCCCATTCTCTCGTGGATGGTGAGATACCCTATTTAGTGCGTATTTCATTCCCTCTTCAAGGCTATTTCAATGGGAATAAGGTTGACCCATTCCCTTTTGCCTTCCTATTCTTCCCCTCCATTGTAACCATTTTTGCTTGCCTCTTCTGTATGAGATAGTTTACCCCAATCTGTCTCTTCCCATCTCCTCTCATTATATTCCTATATATATTTTCTATTCCCTTCGACTACTGAGAAAAGTTTCAATTATTTTTTTTCCATGTAGGAATGTTAATAGTTAAACTTTGATACATTCCTTATGATTTCATTTCCCTGTTTACCTTCTCTTGCTTCTTGTATCTGAATGTCAAATTTTCTATTCAACTCTGGTTTTTTCAGCAAGAATGCTTGAAAGTCATCAATTCCACTGAATGACCATATTTTCCCCTGAAACATGATACTTCATTTTGCTCGGTAGGTGACTCTTGCTTTTAATCCCAGCTCCTTGGACCTCTAGAATATCATATTTCAGGCCCTTCAATCCCGCAATGTAGAAGCTGCCAGATCCTGGGTTATCCTGATTGCATGTCCACAATATTCACATTGTTTCTTCCAGGCTGCTTGCAATATTCTATCCTTAATCTGGGGATTCTGGAACCTGGTTATAATATTCCTAGTTTTCTTTTAGCTATCTTTTTCAGGATGTGATTAGTGGAGTCTTCCAACCTCTATTTTGCCTTCTGGTTCTAAATCATCAGGGCAGTTTTCTTTGAGAACCTACTGGAGGATGATTTCTAGGTTCTTACTTTTATCAAGGCTTTCAGGTAGTCCAATAATTTTTAAATTATCTCTCCTGGATCTATTTTCCAGGTTAGTGGTTTTTCCCATGAGATATTTCACATTGCCTTCTATTCTTTCATTTGTTTCTATCTGTTTAACAGCATCTTGATTTTTCATAAAATCAATAGCTTCCATTTGTTCCAATCTAATTCTGAAGCAATGATTTTCCTCATTGAGCTTTTGACATTCTTTTTCCATTTGGCAAATTCGGCTTTTTAAGGCATTCGTCTACTCATTGCCTTTTTGAGACTCTTTTGCCATTTGAGTTAGTCTATTTTTAAGGTGGTATTTTGCTCAGTCAGACTGTTGACTCTCATTTAGTAATTTTCTTTCATTGTCCTCATTTCTCTTCCATACTTTTCCTCCACTTCTGTTATCTGCTTCTTAAGGCCCTCTATGGACTGTAACCAGCTAGTATTTTCCTTTGAAGCTTATGGTGCAGGAGTTCTAACTTCACTGTTTTCCTCCTGTTCCATGCTTTCCTCCTTCTTGTCCCCAAAATAGGTATCTAATGTTGGAATCCTCTTTCTGGTTTCTTTCCTTTGCCTGGTCACGTCACCCCTCAGTCACTTGACCCCTGGGCTTTGTGCCACAGTAGGACTCTGCCACCAAACAGGGGAGCATTCATCCCAAACGCTGAGGTTTTCTCAGCTACAGGAGGTATTAGATGGGTGCCCTCTCTGAGGTCTCCACAAGCTCTTGCATGCTGGACACACACCCCAGGACCTCCACCCTAGACTGCAATCCAGATGCAAGCAGGTTAAAGCAAGAGCGATTACCCCTCAGACTGGTGCTTGGTCCTCCTACACTCTGTAGGCCAGGAGCTGAAGCTGCCACCTGCAGGGGTCTCAGAGGTTTCTCGCCCCGGTGGTAAACACCAAGCACTCCCACTTACTGGGTCCCAAGTCCAGACTTCACTGACCTCAATTTGTCCTTCACATCTATGTGTTGATAAATTTGGAAATGTCCGCAGCTGCTGCTGATCTGGAGTCCCTCCTGCCAGCAGCTGGTCAGGTCCCTCCTGGGTCTAAAGCCTCAGGGTGGGGTAGGCTCCTCTCCCAGAGCGCTGAGCTGGCTGATTCCTGCTAGCCTGCCAGCCTGTCCTCAGTGGGAGGTTAACTTCTTTATTTCCTTTTATGGGTTCTGCAGCTCCGAAGTCTGTTTAGAGTCCCCTTTTTACATGGATTTGGGAAGTTGGAAGCTGGAGCAGCTGGGAGGTCTTGTTTCTACTCTGCCATCTTGACTCTGCCACCCCCTCTCCCAAGAAAGTTTGTATGTTTTTCTTACTGTGCCACATTACTTCATCTTTTCCACTCCAAAACTAACTTAGTAGTCTACTGTAGATAAGAGTAATAAATTCCATACTTAAAGACCTCTAGAGATGCAGAACTCTTTATAAAGTCAACATGATAGCCCAAAACTATATCTTTCTCAGTTGGTATAAAGCCAATCATGAGCAACTTTCTTGAGTACTGCTACTGTGAATAGCTTCAAGGTTCTGATTATGTAGTATAGTGAACTCTAACTCTATCACTAAAATGGCCATATAGTTTTCACCAAAGTGGTCGTATAGCTTTAAGCAAAAGATATCATTCAGTGAGAACATAACTCCCTCTTTAAGGCACACAAAGGACAATCACTCAGTGAGTCCATAAATAAAGTTTCCTTAAGGAGGCTCATCTCCTTATTGGACACAAAGTACCAAGTTCAAAGTTCTCCACCCTTAGATCCCATTGTCTTAATTCTCAGTCAAAAGGTCTTCTTTCTTCTTAACTGGAAATTAGTTTGAATTCCTGTTTCATATTGAAGCTCACAGTGTCTAGTCCCACTCAAGTCCTTCAAGTTTCTGTTCCTGGGAAGACAAACTTAAAAAAGTCATAATTACACTCATGAACATTGCTGGCCCCATCACCAGTTCACTTTCTGCCTGTGAAATCAACACAAACCCCAAAACAAGGTTTGAGTAATCAACACAAATCATCAATATATTCCCAGGGCCTCTGAAAATATAAGTAAGACACTCCTCCAGGATTTCTGTGAGCAGAAAACAAGAACATCCTCTTTCAGGGCTTCTGAAATGGCAATAAGGTTCTACAACATCAATACCCTCTATCAGCAGAGGAATCTGAAAAGCTAACATCAAAACAGACAGACAAAATACTGGCACCACAGCTATACTTTCTCCCAGTTCTCCTCTCTCCTCAGTTCTGCTCTCTCCAGCCTGGGCTTCTCCTTATATATGGTCATTAGATCCTCCTTCTTCCACACCTTCCTGTTTCTTCAGCAACAGGGGTACACAAGTTCAAAGACTTGATGTAATCATGGGCAAGCCTTAAAAGAAACTCGAACTGAAACAAGCTAAATAATTAAGTAGCTGAAACAAAGTGTTACAAACTTCTTTGCTGACCATTACACTTGTACTCTATCATTACTTCTAATTTGATACTTAGCAGGCTTATCAAATCACCATGTAGTTCTTCCTGAGACTAATGTTGCATTTCCATAAGCAATCTTATAATCGCAAATCGACGTGCTCTAAGATAGTATTCTTCATATTTTTGCTAGAAAGCATATGGTATATTCTGTTATCAATGACTGTATTTTCTTTCCTCCACATAGGTAACATCATCAAAGAATCTGAAATTTTCTGATTTTTCTCTTACATTTTATCTATAACCCATATGACAAGAGGTCACCAAAAGTCTTCCAGAATGCAGTGCCCATTGCATCCCAAAATATTTTCTAACCCTTAAAGTGTTACACAAATTCTAGCTACTATAATTATCATTACTATCATAAACACAATCAGAATCATGTCTTCTTCCCCTCCTCTTCCTTGTCCTCATCCTCCTCATTTTCCCCGTCTTCATCCTCGTCCTCGTCCTCCTCCTCCTTCTTCTTCTTTCCTCTTTCTCCTCCTCCTCATAGATGCCCCATTGCAATTGAAAACTCAATATTTTCAAAGTGGAATTCAGTATTTTATCAAAAATCACACTTTTCATAAAATCCCAATTTCTGTCAAAGCACAATCTTTACAGCACCTTATGAAGCATTCTTGATTCTGTCTCTCCCTGAATGCCAATATCCAACCAGTTGCCAAGTCTAGTCAATTCTACCTACAGAAAATCTTTTGAAACAATACCCTTTTATCTAGTCTCTACATAGGAAACTAAAACATTTATATCTTCATTAATTATTTCCTGGGCTAATTAAAAAAAAAACCTTCCTATTTGAATTTTTTTGGTCTCTAGCAACTCTCCCTTTCCACTATTCTCCCACATAGGAGCAAAGCAGAAATTCTTAAAGTACAGGCCTGACTAAGATGCTTTTATAATTTCTTTGCTTTTTATTAGGATAATATAAAAACTCCTCCGTTACTTATAGTCTTTCAAAGTTCATCTGTTCTTAATCTTCCCAGAATGATCTAACATTACTTTCTTTCATATATTACACATCTGGGGCAAAAAATTGTCTATTTAATGTTATTTATATATGACATTCTATCACCTACCACATTACTTTTACACAAGTTCTGCTATAAACCTGAAATTCTCTTCCTCCTAACTTCTGCTTTAGAGATCCTTCATTTCCTTCAAAAACACAGCTTAGGCATCACCTTTTATGAGAATCATTTTCTGATGTTTCCAGACATTGATATCTCTGATATATTGTTTATGTTTACTCTGTATATATTTTATATATACATAACTTTGCACATATTGATTTTATATGATAGAATATTAGCTTTGTGAAGTTAGTTGTTCTTTCATTTTTTTTGTCTTCACAAAGACAAACACTGGCAATCTTTTGTATTACATTAAACAAATTTTTATTGAACTGATTTTAAAGTTCTTAATAAACTTTCTGTTCTTCACATCATCATTGACATGATCTCAAAGTTCTTAATCTTTGGTTGGTACAATTTCTCAGCATAATAAAAGTTAAAGACAACAAAAGGCTGAAAGTTTGAATTAAATACCTCAGATGTAGTTTGATTAGGACAAAGCATGGTGCAACTATACAGTATGCCTCTCTTATGGCAAATCATCTATTTGTACCTCCTAATCAGGTTTCTCATAGGAAGTCTTGCCACATTATTAATTCATTGAGACTTTTGTTTACCCAGATCTTTTTTAGACAAAATGCAACATGGCCCAACTTTCTTCCTGGAATGATGAAGTCATCTTATCAAACCCAAGTGTTAGGGCACTTAGGTGACAGAAAGGGTAGAGTACTGAGCCTCAGTCCTTTACTTGCTGTGTGAATCTGGGCCAGGCACTTAGCCTGTTTCCCATATTTGCCTCACTTTCTTCAGCTATACATTTGAAAAAAAAAATAACCCCTACCTCCCAGAGATGTTATTTATAAAACTCTTAGCACAGTACCTTGCACATAGTAATTACTGTATAAGTACTAGCTAGTACTAGTTGTAGTAGTTTCTGTAATAGCTGCTGTAGTAGTAGTAGTAGTAGTAATATTTTTACATGTTTTATGGAATTTAAAGATCCCCTTGGCTTGGCTTGGTTTTGGAGTTACATGTTAAAACCTAGAGTTTGTGAATACCACTTGTGGGGTGGACATGAAGAGAGAGAGGGCTGAAAGGGGAGGACCTGGTGCTATGGATTTAGAGAGAAGGCCAACGCAGGGAGAGGCAGGAGAACTTTTGGGGAGCATCACTGTGGAGGCAGCAAGAGAGGAGAATTGCAGGGAGCCAGAGTTTCTGGTAGAGAGAGAGAGAGAGAGAGAGAACTGTCAGCTGAAGCCACCTTGACTGCTTAGGGCCAGTTGCAGCTGTCCTGGACTCTTGAGAGCTGACACCCAGAGCTGATGATAAATGAAGAGACGTACCTGTGATGCTGGTATTTTGTCTCTCTGTTTTGATGTTGTTTTGAAAGATTCTTCTGATGTTTAAAGACAGTGTTGTTGTTGCAGAGGTCCTGGTACCTTGCTGTTGGTTAAGGGGTCCTGAGACTGTTCTGCAGGCAGAGAGTAAGTTGATGAAGGCATTGGCAGTGTATACTGTGTCTTTGTTAAGCTTTGTCTCCCCAGGAAAATAGATTGCTGAGAACTTGCCTCACCTCAATATGAAGAAAAGACCTCTCTTTGGGTATTAAATGCTATTATGATATCTTAACCTTGTTGTAGCTTAGGGGTAGATGGCCTTTGTGCTCCCCACTGACCATTTTGAGAAGGTGCTTGGGTTTAACTGATGATAATTATAATTCAGTTGTGATGCAGGGGTGGTAAACTTTTGACTTTTTGTGCTCTGTCACTGACCAGATGAAAGTACTTTGTTTATGACTGGAAAATAATTTCAATTTGAGAACAGAGACTTTGTGACTGAATGAATGTACTAGCAAGGGTGGGTATGTTGACTGTATACTCTGTGATTGAATTAAGATCCTTTGTGATTGAATTGATAACTTGTTAAATGACTGAGTTACACTCTATTTTGATTTTCTGTGTTCTGGGAGTATTTTGCCTTAATTTGTCAATGAATAAATGGAGAGTTGCTATGATAGTATTGCAAACATTGGAAGTTGCCTTTGCTTGGCATTATACATGTGTAGCTGTTGAAAATTATATTATGGTATGTTCCTTATAGTTTTACCCTATTAGGTTTTTTGTTTAATTTTTTTCTTTATTCTTGATTCTGTCATAATTAATAACCATTTATTTTCTCAGACTACACATGAAGCAGGGCTCATTAATAACCATCATGATTACTAACCATTCTTGCATTGTCACATAAAATTTAATAATCATTCCATTCATATCTTTATCTAAATCTCTAAGAAAACCTTTAGATACTGCTGTTCAGTGATTTCAGTTTTGTCTGATACTTTGTGACCCCATTTGGGGTTTCCTCCAGTTCATTTTAGCCCTGAGACAAACAGGGTTTAGTGACTTTCCCAGGATTCCACAGCTAGAACTGTTTAAGGACAGATTTGAACTCGAGAAGTTTTGTCCTACTAATTATAGGAGTAACACTCTATCCACTGCACTACACAGAAGCCATGAAAATTTTTTTAGATAACTGCACAGAAAGAAAAAAGTTTACTTGGGAACTTTACTAGAATTCTAGAAGACAGCACCACTACCACAGGATGAGAGGTTGTAATAGTAATGGGATATAAAGATCCCCCTGTATTGGCTTGGTTTTCAAATTGATTGTGTTAAAACCCAGAGATTGTGAATACCACTTGTGGGATGGATTTGTTGACTTGAAAAGAGAGGGCTGAACTGGGAGGAGCTGGTGACAAAAAAATTTAGAAAGACACAAGAAAAGAGAGAGGCAGAAGAACTTTTTGGAAGCAGCACCTTTTGGAGGCACAGAGAGACTGAGAGGATTGCAGAGGGCCACTTTGAATTGCCCAGGATTTTGAGAGCTGCCACCCAGAGCTGCCAAGGACTGAGGAGACATGGCTGTTATGCTGGTACTTTGTCTGTTTTGATGTTGTTTTGCCAGATTTGTCCACTATTGAAAGACAGTCCTGTTGTTGCAGAGGTTTGGGGACCTTGCTGTTGGCTCATAGCTACTGAGAATTTCTGCAGACAGAGAGTGAATTCTGTCCACTGGTGAAGGACATTCCTGTTGTTGCAGAGGCTTGGGTACCTTGCTGTTGGTTCCGAAGCCCTGAAGAAGGATTTTCTTGTTGTATGTTTACAGAAATCCCGGAAGAGGGTTTAGCTGTTTTCAGGGGTCCTAGGACTGTTCTTCAGACAGAGAATGAATTAATGAATTTACTGGCAATGTATCTTGTGGCCTTGCTAAGCTTTGTCTCCCCAGGAACAAAGATTGCTGAGAACTTGCCTCTTGTCAAAATGAAGAAAAGACCTCCATTTGGGTATTAAATGATGTGCTTAAGCTTGTTGTAACTCTGGGGTAGATTCAATTGTGATCCAAGGGTGGGGAACTTTTGACCTTTTTGTGCTCTGTGATTGAACAAAGAATGCACCTTACTTATGATTGGAAAGTAAACTCCATTTGAGAAGATGGGCATTGTAATGGACTAAATGAATGTACAGCCTAGGGGTGGAGTAGTCTTTAGAAGAGGGACTTTGTGGCTGATTAAATCAAGTTAATGTCCAGGGGTGTGGTAGTACTTGGAGATTATTTAATCACACTTGGTAAATGCTGTATTTTGAATTATGCTATATTTTAATTCTATCTGTTCTTAATTTGTCACTGAATAAAATGGAGAGTACCTATGCTGGTATTTTTTACCTTGGGAAGTTGCCTTTGCTTGGCATTACATTACAGAGGTGTCCCAGCAAGTCAGCAACAAGACCCGTCAGAGCAAGTTTACATCCCTATATGAGTAAATGATATTTGTACCTCTTGAGGACTGTATCATTGTTACTACATTTTGAATGAGTATGCTTAGGCAGTAGGTGGGGATATAAGTTAAATTTGATGCAATGATAAAAAAAATATTAACTAAGTTACCCCCCCCCCTCAAAAAAAAAAAGGATTGTCCTAGGAGAAGAGGAAAGGAGACAGAAAAAGGTAAAATGCATCACATGAGGAAGCACAAAGATTTATTAAAGTAGAGGGGAAGAAAAAAGGCAAGAATTATCTGAACCTTATCACCATCACATTTGATTCAAATAAGGAACAACATACATACTCAGTATTGTATAGAAATGTGTCTTACCATATAAAAAGTAGGCGGAGAAAGGGGAAACCAAAAAGAGGGGTGTATAGAAGGGAGGAAAGAAATGACAAAAGAAATAGTAGGGGAAAATTAAAGAATAGGGAGGAGGACTGATAGAAAAGACTTTAGATTGAGGGAGGAAATGGTCAGAAGCAAAACATTAGTGAGGAGTGTAAGGGAGAAAGAAAAGAGAAAAGCATAAACACTGAAGGAAATATGATGGAGAGAAAGAAACAGAGAGTAATCATAATGGTGAATGTGAATGGAATGAACTTTCAAACAAAGTAGAAATCAAGAGTAGAGTGGATTAAAAAACAGAATCTTCCAATACATTTACAAGAAACACATTTGAAGCAGAGAGATATACACATAGTAAAAACAAAATATTGGAACAGAATATACTTCAGTTGAAGTAAAAAAAAAAACAGTGGTAGCAATCCTGATCTCAGACAAAGCAAAAATAAAAATAGATCAAATTAAAAGAGTTAAGAAGGATACTACAGCCTCCTAAAAGGTATCATAAACCATGAAGTAACATCAATGTAAAATACATGTGCACTAATTCATACGACATACAGATTCTTAGAGGAGAAATTAAATGAGGAATGGGAAGATATAGAAACCAAAACAATACTAGTATATCAGCAATGCAATATTCACAATGCCTATAGCAATTACAGATATGCTGATGTTGTTATCAATCACAAAATATATCAGGCTTTCTATAGGGGGGATAAAGAGAGAACATTTATTAAAATACCAAAAGACTGAGTCCCCAAACCAGAAAGTCAAAGCCATCAGAGTAGTTATAAAAATGGCACAGGTAGATAAAGTAGACAACAACCACATTCTCAAGCCTTTAAAACAGAACAGGCTACCTTAGACAAAGTTCTTCCTCTCCCCACTGACAGCAACTACTCAGCGTCCAGGAAGAGCACTCCTAGCAGCTCTGGCCCCTGGCAATCTTCAGCAGGAGTCCTTGGCAGAAATTCTGGCTGGTTCAAAAAGGGGTTTGTGCCTGCACCTCCACCTCGGGACTACCACTACCACTGCCACTGCCTCTGCCACTGCCACCGCCACCGCCAGTCCCTGCAGGAACTCTTGCTTGGCTTCCGCTTCCTCTTGCCCCACCCCTTCCTGCTATGTCAGCAAGTCCAATGGGGCATGGAAGACCTTTAAATAAAATAACCCTTACAACTAGTAGAAGGCCTCAATCACTTAGAACTATATAAATTCACCCCAAAATAAACAAGAAAGAAGTTAACGAGATGGAAAGAATTTTAACAATTTAAGGCATGTTTGATCTCTGAAGAAAACTCAAGTGGGAAAGAAAAGAATATCTCTTTTGCTGCACAGTTCACAGAAACCACAGAAAAATTGACCATGTGCTAGGGCATAATTCAGTGCAGAAAAGCAGAAATATTAAATATATCCTTTTCAGATCACAATGCAATAGTAAAGGGTCATGGAAAGATTCACTGGTGGGTATAGCCAAGATTGTGTAGTAAAAGCAGGAACTTCCTTGAACTTATGCCCCAACCACCTCCAATACCTGTAAAAAACAACTCTAAATTAAAAATTTAGAGCTCTTTTATTAGAGCTCTCTTTAGAGCTACATAACTCACAAAATTTCAAAGTTAAACACACATCCAGCTGAAATCAGATTGGCAAGTCAAAAGAAAAGGTCCATCACACAGAACTTGGGGCAGAGAGCAGTCCTGTGTGAATCATGCCAGTGAAGACTAGTGGTACAAGTGGACCAGAGACCTCAGAGGACCACATCACTGGCAGTGACAATTTCTATCTTCTGAAGCCATAAATGTCAAAAGAAACTAAAAGATCAGTAGGGAAAATCTGTTGGACTAGTTTGTTAGAACAGCACAGTCTGGCCACTCACTCCAGGATGGTGGACATGGAGGTGGCTGCAGGTACTGTGGCAGTGAAGCACATTGTGGGGGATACAATAACAAGGGACTGATTAGAGGGCAAATGCAGGAATCACTTTTCTGGCACTCAGACAGGATTCTCTTGCTTTCCCTTGCTGGGATCTGGGTCTCAGGCTCTGGTGATGGTACTAGTGTAAGGAGAGCTGGTGTTACATAATTTTTTGTGTCTGTGGATAGGGCATCCCTGTAACAATTCTGAGGTAGGGACCTAGAAGAATCTCTGTCAACAGCTACACAAAACTGGAGAATACTTGGACACAGCACTCTCCATTCTGGAAGCAGAGTACTACTGTGCCAAAGAGATCAAAAGTCAGGTAATTTGCCTGTAAAATGAACAAACAGAGGAAGAGAAATTAGGAAATAGAATCATTCTTTGATGACAAAGAGGATCACAACAGAGAACAAGAAGAATGCAACAAAGTCAAAACTTCTGGTTCAAGAGCCTCCAAGAAAAATGTAAAGTGGTTGCAGGACATGAAGGAATTCAAGAAGTATTTTAAAAATAAAGTAAGAGAAGTAGGGGAAATTGGGATGAGAAATGAGAATGTTTCAATGAAATAATGAAAAAGGAGTCAACAGCTTGCTAAAAAAAAGAGCCAAAAAAACCCTGAAGAAAATAATATCTTGAAAAATAGACTAACTCATATGGCAAAAAAAAGGTCCAAGAAGGGAATGAGGATAAGAATGCCATTAAAAAGTATTGCCCAGATGGAAGAGGAATTTCAAAAATTTACTGAAGAGAACAATTTCTTCAAAGTTAAATTGGGACAAATGGAAGCTAAAAACTTTATGAGAAATCAAGATATTATAAAACCAAATTAAGAAGAATGAAAAATAGAAGGCAATGAGATATATCTCATTGGAAATACCACTGATATGGGGAAAACTATGCAAGAGAGATGATTTAAAAATAAATGGATACCTGAAAGTCATGATCAAAAATTAGCCTAGACATGATCTTTCAAGAAATTTTCAAAGAAAAATACCCTGATACTCTAGAATCAGAGGATAAAAGATACATTGAAAGAATTCACTGTTAGAGGAGAATCCAAGATGGTGGAAAAGATGCACAAACGTTGCATGAGCTCCCATTGCAATCACTTCCAGTACATGTAAAACAAAAATGACTCTAAACAAATTTTATACTTAAAGAAACCACAAAGTGACAGAGAGAAACAAATCTCCCACTGAAGGCAGCCTAGCAGGCCAACAGTAATGGTTTACTGAACCAAGCTGGGAGCTAAGGGCAGTCCAGCATGAGGCATGAAGTTCTGGCCCCAGGGTGGCCATGACCAGTGGTTGCTGGAGCAGACTTCACTACAGTGAATCACCAGCAGCTCTGACAGTTTCCAGACTTCTCGACCCATAAAAGAAAAAGGAAAAGGTCAGTAGGGAATGCATTTGGAAGAGGGTAACAGAGGAGCATGATCTGGCCACTGCTGCCTGGGGTGATAAGTAGCTGTGGCTTGGAGGCTGCAACTACTACCCCATAGCTGCCTCCAAAGCTCCTGGCATGCAAATTGTAGGGGGACCAAGAAAATATATAGAGCGTAATCACTCTTGCTTTATCCTGCTTGGATCTGCATCTCACGCTTGGGTGGTAGCTCTGAGGCCAGTGTGCCAGAGCCTGTGGTGTCTGTAGAGAGGGCCCTCCTCATAGCTCCAGCAATTGCAAAATTCCCCGGGCTTTGGTAGAAATATTTCTCCATTCTGGAAGCAGAGTGTTACTGTAGAAAAGAGCTCAAAAGCCAAGTAATTGACTGGCAAGATGAGAAAACAGAGGAAAGGTAATCAGACCATAGATTCCTTTTTTGGGGAAAAGAGGACAAAGGTAGAGAACAAGAGCAAGACAACAATGTCCTGCATCAAAAGCTTCCAAGGAAAATATATACTCGTTAAAGGCCATGGAGAACCTCAAGAAGGATTTTGAAAATCAAGAAAGAAAAGTGGATGAAAAATCGGCAAGAAAAATGAGAATGATGTAAGAAAATCATGAAAAGCAAGTTAACAACCTGATTGAAGAAAATAACACGTTAAAAAACAGACTAATTTAGGGGCGGCCAGGTGGCTCAGCGAGTAAGAGCACCGGCTCCAGTGTTGGGACGACCTGGAGATCGAATCCTGGGCTCAGACACTCAGCGCCACACCCAGAGATAACTGGCCGTGTAACCTTGAGCAAGTTATTTAACCCCGATTGCTCAAAAAAAAAAAAACAAAACAGACTAATTCAAAAGGAAAAAGAAGCAAAAAATAAAAAAAAGCCAATGAGGAGAAAAATGCCTTAAAAACCTGAATTTGCCAGATGGAAAGGAGAATTTCAAAAACTGACTGAAAATATTTCCTTCAAAATTAGATTATAGAAATTTGGAACCAAATGACTTTGTGAGAAATCAAGATAATTCAAAAAAATCCTAACAAATGGAAAAAAAAAACAGAAGGTGATATGAAACATCACATTTGAATAAGCAAAGTCCTGTAAAATAATTCCAGGAAAGATAATCTAACTATTATTGGACTACCTGAAAGCCATGATCAAAAAAAAGGAGTCTAGACAACATCTTTCAAGAAATTATCAAGCAAAATTGCTGTGATACTCTAGAACCAGAAGGCAAAATAGAAATTTAAACAATTCACCAATTGCTTCTTGAAAGAGATCCCAAAAAGTAAACTCCTAGGAATATTATAACCAAATTCCAGTGTTCCCAAATTAAGAAGAAAATGCTAAAAGTAATCAGAGAAAAATAATTTGAGTATTGTGGAAACACAATCAGGATAACACAAGACCTAGCAACTTCTACATCAAGGGATCAAAGTGCTAAGAATATGGTATTTTGGAGGTAAAAGGAGCTAGGATTAAAACCACAAATCACTTACCCAATAAAATTGAGCATAATGCTCCAGGGGAAAAATATCATCATTCAATGAAATGGAGGACTTTCAAACATTCTTGAAGAAAAATAAAACAAAGTTGAACAGAATATTTGACTTTCAAATACAAGAAGCAAAAAATAAAACATGAGAAGGTAAACAGGAAAAATAAATCATAAGGATCTTATTAAAGTTGAACTATTTATATTCAAACATGGAAAAACAATAATTGTTATTTGTAAGACTTTTCAGTATGAGGATAGGTGAAGGGAACAATATGTATATCTATATATGTGTGTGTGTTTGTGTGTGTATACACACACACATACATATATGTATACATTCCCATATATGAATATATAGATAACTCTATGTGTATATAAATATATATGTGAACATGAACATATGTATTTACATGCATACATAGAGATGGCACAGGATCACTTGAATAGGAAGGCATGATATCCAAAAAATAAAATTAAGAGTTGAGAGTGTAATTCATTGGGAAAAGGTGAAAGGGAGAAATAGAGTAGGTGAAATTATCTTATATAAAAGAGGAAAAAGAAAGCTGATATAATATAGTGGAAAAGCAGGAAGGTCCAAGGAAATGGGTCAAGCTTACTCTCATTGGATTTGACTTAAGGAGTAAATAACATACACACTCAATTGGGTATCTTACCCTACAGGATAATAGGGGGAAGTGTATAAGGGGTGCTGTTAGTAGGAGGGCAGATTGGGGGAGAGGGTAGTTAGAAGTAAACACTTTTGAAAAAGGATAGTGTCAAAGGAGAAAACAGAATAAGTAAAGGGTAGGATAGGATGGAGGGAAATATAGTTAGTCTTTCACAATGTATCTACTATGGAAAAGCTTTGCGTAACCAGACATGTTCAACATATCTTGAATTGCTTAACTTCCCAGTGGGAGTTGTTGAGGAGGGAAGAAGGGAAAGAATATTGAAATCAAAGTTATAAAAAGAAATGTTTAAAAAAATTTCCACATACAAGTAGGAAATAAGATATTGAGGCACTGGGTGACAGAAATCCATCCTGGCCTACTGGAAAGTTAGTGGGGCATGGGGCAGGATATAAGAGAGAAGAGATTGGTGTAAGTGGTATTCAGTCTGCTTGCTATTTTGGTGTGGGTGGTAGTGGAAAGATGGAGAGAAAAACTGTAACTCAATGTCTTATGAAAATGAATGCTGAAATTTAAAATTAAATAAATATATTGGAAACTAAAAAAAAAAAGAATTAACTGATAACCTCTTCAAAAATATCCAAAAAAGAAAACTTCTAGGAATATTATATTCAAATTTCACAGTTCCCATATATGGACATTCAATGCAATAAAGGATTTTCAAGCCTCCTTGACAAAAAGACGAGAGCTGAACAAAACAAAATTGCCTTTCAAATATAAGAAGCAAGAGAAGCATGAAAAGTTAAACATGAAAGAGAAATCATGAGGAAGTTATTAACATTGAACTGTTTACATTCCTACATGAAAAGACAATATTTGTAACTCTTGAGACTTTTCTAGGTATTAGGATAGAAGAAGGGAATGTTTGAGTGTGTATTTGTGTATATTTGTATATGCATATTTGTATGTATTTGTGTATGTATGCATATGTATATGTGTATGTGTGTGCTTATGTAATTATGTATATGTGCGTGTGAATGTATACATAGACAGAAGACACAGGGAAAGTTGAAAATGAAGGGATGATATCTAAAAAATAAAATTCAGGGCAGAGTTAAGAGGGCCCAGTAGAAACAGGACTTCTGCATGGTTCTTGCTTCCACCCCCTCCACTTCATGGAAAAAAAAAATGATTCTAAACAAACTTTGGAGCTACACAATCCAGCAAAAGACAGAAAGATGCAATGTTCCCACTGAAGAGAGCCTTGCAGGCCAGCAGGAAGGGGACAGCTCAGAACTCTGGAAGCTGAGCTCAGCCCCAACAGAGCCAGAGATTTTAGCCTCAGGGCAGACACAACCAGCTACCAGCTGGAGGGACTTCAGATCAACACCAGTTGTGGTGATTTCCAGAACTATAAACCCATAGATGCTAAGGACAAAGTGAGACATCAGTGCAGTTGGGACTTTGGCAACCAGGAATTTGGGAATGTGGCCCGGGCCTTGCCCCTGTAGGGAGAACCAGGTGGGGCGTCCTGGCCATGCAGCCACCACCATGTGGCTGATTTGGAATTCCCTTGCAGCAGATTGTAGGAGGACCAAGAAACCAGTCTGAGGGGTAATCAATCTTGCTCTAACCTGCTTGGATATGGATTGCTGTCTAGGGTGGATGTTCTGGGGTTCTAGAGTATGTGGAGGTTTCAGAGAGGGCAGCCAACAAAAAGTTCTAGAAGTTATGCAAACCTCAATCATTGGGACAAAGCTCCCCTGTGGGGTAGCTTAGTTCTACTGTGGCAAAAAAGATCAAAAGTCAAGTAATTTAGTGGCAACATGAGCAAGCAAATGGAGTTAAAGCAAGCAGAGTAATTCAACATTAGAATCCTATTTCAAGGACTAAAGGATAAAAACATGGAATAGGAGGAAGAGAGTGAACTCAGAACTCCTGCACCAAAAACTTCTAAGAAAAATATGAACTGCTTACAGTCCATAGAGGAGCTTAAGAATTTTGAAGACCAAATGAGATAAGTGGAAGAAAAATTGGGAAGAGAAATGAGAACGATGCAAGAAAATTATGAAATGAGAGTCAACAACCTGACTGAAGAAAGTAACACTTTAAAAACATACTAACTCAAATGGCAAGAGAGGCTCAAAAATACAATGAGAAGAAGAATGCCTTAAAAAGCTGAATCTGTCAGATGGAAAAAAGAATCTCAAAAGCTCACCAAAGAGAATCATTCCTTCAGAATTAGATATGAGTAATTGGAAATTAGTGACTATGAGAAATAAAGATATTATTAAACTGATCCAAACAAATGGGAAAAAAAGACAATGTGAAATATCTCATTGGAAAAACACCTGACCTGGAAAAGAGATCCAGGTGAAATAATTTAAACATTATTGGATTAACTCAAAATCATGATATTAAAAAAAATTGAAATCCTTGAAGAAATTCTCAAGGAAAATTGCCTAATATTTTAGAACCAGAAGGCAAAATAGAGGTTGAAAGGACCCACCAATCACCTCCTGAAAAAAGATCCCTAAAGGAAACTCCTAGGATTACTATAGCAAAGTTCTGGAGTTCCCAGATCAAGGAGAAAATATTACAAGCAGCAAGGAAGAAAAAATTTGAATTTTGTGGAAAAACAACCAGGATAACACAGGATCTGGCAGCTTCTACTGTAAGGGATAAAAGGGGTTGGAAAATGATATTCTGAAGATCAAAGACGGTAGCATTAAAACCAAGAATCACCTACCCAGAAAAAAATGATTATTATATTTCAGGGGAAAATATGGTAATTCAATGGAATAGAGGATTTTCAAGCATTCTGGAGTAAAGGAAACATAGTTGAATAGAAAATTTGACATTCAGATATAAGACCAAGAGAATCATGAGAAGGTAAAGAGGAAAAAAAAGCATAAGGAAATTGTCAAAATTGAACTATTTACATTACTACACCGAAAAATGATAATTGCAACTTATGAAACATTTCACAGAATGAGAATATTGGAAGGGAATAGAAATGTGTATGTGTATATATGTGCATGTATATTGTATAAATATGAATACATATATACATATATATTTCTTTATAGGAGGGTATATGAACATATCAATATATATGTGAGTGTGTGTGTATATATATATGTGTGTGTACTGGTATACATAGATAGAGGGTACAGGACCCATTTAATGGGAAGGGATGGTATTTAAAAAGTGAAATTAAGAGGTTAGAGAGGAATGTAATGAGAGGAGATGGGGATCGACAGAGTGGGGTAAATTATCTCATATAGAAGAGGCAAGGGAAAACTGTTATAATGAAAGGGTAGAACAGGGAAGCAAAAGGGAATGAGTTAATCTTATTCTCATTTAATTTGGCTTAGAGAGGGAATGATATAGACACTAAATAGGGCATCTCACTCTACAGGAGAGTAGGGGGGAAGGGGATGAGAGGGGAAATGATAGAAGGGAGGTCAAGCTGCAGAGGGGAGGGAAGAAGGAAGCACCCACTTTTGAAAAGGGAAAGGATCAAAGTAGAGAATAGAACAAGTGGGTGGTAGGATAGCTTGAAGGGAAATTTTTTTGTCAGTCTTTCACAATATTATCAACTATAGAAATATTTTGCATAGCAACACATGTACAACCTATATTGAATTGCTTATCTTCCCAATAAGGGTGGGTCATTGTAGCAGCAAGCACCCCAAGCGTCCTCAGGATTTGCAGCTACCACAGGTTCTTGGATCTGCTTTGTTAAAGGAAAGCAACTCAAAATGGGTTAACAAGCTTACTTTAATCAGTCAGACATATATCGTTTACCTTGTTCAGGAGAAAAGGTCAGCACCCTGAACCTCAAAGTATACAGGCATAATTATCAAGACAGAAACATCAAGTAGACAGATTTCCAAACTGTCCAACCATTACATCCATACCCAGTCAACATCTGGGTTTCCACATTCTGGGTTTTTCAAAGCCGGGGGACTCTCAACAACGGCTTCCCAGAATTCAGATCAAATCACAAAACACTTCTCAAAGTGAGTCCCAAAACAAAGCTACACATCAGGGCTTACATACCCTTCTCCTGGCTCAGAGAATGTAACAACCTTATTGACTCACTGGCCAATCAAGAAGTATCTACTGAAAAACAAGCCTCCCTCCCCAGGCTTCTGGTGCACTTTAGCCTAGGGGCAGGGAAGATCTTCCAAATTTGCATTCCCATTACAGTCATGAGGGAAGAATGGAAAGAATATGGAATTCAAAGTTTTAAAATAAAATGTTATATACACATAAATGCATATATATATATATATATACCTATATATAAAAATAACTATTATTTTACATGTAACTGGGAAATACAATATACATGAACTGAGGCACAGAGGTCCACCTTGCCCCACTGGAATGTCAAAAGGGTACATGGGGGAAGATATGGGAAAGAACAAATTAGGGGAGGGGATATTCATTGGTATCACTGATTTGTGGTGGTGTGTAGGGGGAAAATTGCAATTCTAAATCTTGTGGAAATGAATTATGTAAACTAAAAAATAAAAAAGGAGAAAAAAAATTAAGATGTGAGAGAGGGTTATATTGGGAGAAGGAGAAAGAGAGAGATAAAAGAGGCTAGAGAAAGTTTTCACATAAAACAGGCTAGAGAAAGTTCTTTCAAAAGAGGGGAAGAGCAGGGAGGTGAAAGGAAATGAGATAATGTTACTCTCATTGGACTTGGCTTTAGGAGAGAATAACATACACAGTTAATGGGGTATCTTACCCTACAGGAAAGTAGGGAGCAAAGTTAAAAAATTTATACATAAAAGCATGGGAAGATTGGAAAAAAGGGCAATCAGAAATAAACACTTTTGAAAAGGAGAGGGAGAAAGGGGAAATAGAATAAATGGTGGGGAGTGATAAGATACAGGCAAATATAGTTATCTTGCACAGTATGACTGCTATGGAAATGTTCTCAATAACTTCACATGAACAACTTATATTGAAATGCTTGCTTCCCAGTGGGGATGAGTGAGGAGGGAAGAAGGGAGTTAATCTGGAGCTCAAAGCTTTAAAAACAAATGTTAAGACACTATTTTTACATGCAACCAGGAAATAAGATATACAGGAAATGGGGTATAGAAATCCATCTTTACCTTCATGAAAGTAAGGGTAAAGACGTTGGCAAGGAGAGGAATGGATATGAGGGAGGGCAGATTGGGGGGAAAGTGTATTCAGTATACTTCCTATCATGGGTGGGAGGTAGGGGAATGATGGGAAGAAATTTGTGACTCAAAATCTCTTGCAAATGAATTTTGAAAACTCAATGTAAACAAAAACTAAAATTTAAAAAAAGATACACCAAATATGAATGGAAAACTAAAAATTTTAATCCTACAGAATGAATTGGTAAATGACAAATCACAGAAAGAATCAATAGCATCATCAAAGAAAATAACAACACACCAATACTTATAAGATGCAGGTGAAGCAATAATCAGGGGAAATGCTATAATTCTAAATGCTTACATGAGTAAAATAGAGAAAGAAGATATCAGTAAATTGGGTACACAATAAAAAATAAAGGTAAAAAAACTAATTTTAAAATTTCAATTAAATGAAAAATTTGAAATAAAAAATAATCAAATTGGAAATTAAGAAAATTGAAATTCCCCACAATATTGAAATAATAAATAAAACTAAAAAGTGAGTTTATCAAAAAATAAAATACATAAATATCAATTAATTTGATTGAAGGGAAAATAAATAAGAGCATCAAATATGAAAAAGGTAATTTTACAGCATCAATGAAGAGAAAATTTTAAAAAAGCAACTGGGAGCTATATTGCTCAATTTTATGCAAATAAATCTGACAATCTAAATGAAATGTACAAATATTTACACAAATATGCATTGCCTAAATAAAGAGAGAATAAAATATTGAAATAACCCCATTACAGGAAAAAAAAAAGTTTGAACAAGCTGTCAATAAACTTCTTAAGAAAAAGATCTCTAGGCCTTCATGGATTTTCAATTTAATTCTATCAAACCTTTAAAGAATGATTAAATCCAATTCTTTAAAGTAATTTTTTTTAATTTAAATAAAGTAATTTTTAAATGATTAAATCCAATACTTTAAAGTAATTTTTTTTAATTTAAATAAAGTAATTTTTTTAAATGATTAAATCCAATACTTTCCAAAAGAATGATTAAATCCAATACACAAATTATTTTCAAAAATAAGTAAAGGGATCCTGTCAAATTCTTTCTGTGCTATAAATATGGTGTTAATAACTAAACTTGGAAGAACAAAAACAGAGAAAAAAATTATATACCAATCTTTCTAATGAATATAGATGGAAAAATGGTAAATTATATATTAACAAATAAATTATAGAAATTTATCCAGAGAAAAATATACTATTACCTCATGAGATTCATAACAAGAAGGCAGGCTTCATTTAATATTAGAAAACTGTCTGCATAGTTGACCATATTTATAACAAAATTAACAGAAACCATATGATTATCTCATTAGATGCTGAAAAATAGCTTTAGACAAAATACAACAGCCATCCCTATTAAAATGGTAGAGAGCCATAGGAATAAAAAGAAATTTCCTTAAAATGATAAGTTGAATCTATCTAAAACCATCAGCAAGCATTTCATGTAATGGGATTAAGCTAGAAGCATTTCTGATAAGATCAGGAGTGAAGCAAGGATTCCATTATCACCATTGTTATTTAACATTGTACTTCCAAGCATAGTTTTAGGAATTAGGGTAGAGAAGAAAAAGAAATTAAAGGAATTAGAATAAGCAATAAGGAAGCAACACTATCACTCTTTGAAAAAGATATGATATTATACTTAGAGAATTCTAGTGAATCAACTTTAAAAATTACCTGAAATAACAAGCCACTTAAGCAAATTTTCAGGGTATAAAATAAACACACATTAATTATTGAGATTTCTATATTTTACTACCAAGGGTCAGTAGCAAGAGATAGAAATAGAAATTCCATTGGGAGTAAATTTGGACAATATAAAATATAATCTGCCTCTGAAAATAAACCCAGGAACTATATAAAAACGTTAACAAAACACTTTTCACTCAAATCAAAGCTCATCATAATATTTGGAAAAATACTGGTTTTTCATGTGCAGGTTGAGCTAATATAAAAAATGACATTTATCTCTAAATTAACTTGTTTATTTACTTCTACACTAATCAAACTGGCAAATAATTATTTTATGCATTTTGAAAAATATAACAAAATTTATCAGTAAGAGTAAAAGGTCAAAAATATCAAGGAAATTAATGAAAAAAAAAAGAAATGAAAAGGAAAATGGCCTAGCTATGGTAGGTCTAAAACTGTATTATAAAGCAGCAATGTTCAGAATTACTTGATACTGGCTAAGAAATACAGTGGTGGATCAGTGGAACAGATTAGTTAATGCAAGATACAACAGTTAATAGCTATAGTAATCAATGATTTGATAAAACCAAAGCCTCCAAATTCTGGGATAAAAACTCAGTATTTGACAAAAACTCATAGGAAAATTGGAAAACAGTATGGTAGGATAGAACAATATCTTACACCATATATCGAGACAAACTCAAAATGGGTACACGATATAGACAGTGATAGCATAAGTAGATTAGGAGAGCAAGCAATAGTTTACCAGTCACATGTATGACAAATGGAAAAATTTTGACCAAACAAGAAATAAGAGAATATTATGAAATACAAAATGTATAATTTTGATTACATTAAATTAAAAAAAAAAGATTTTGCACAAACCAAGCCAATGCAACTAAAATTAGAAATTAAGCAGAAACCTGGGAAACATTTTTTACAGCCAATGTCTCTGAAAAAGGCCTATTATCTACAATTTATAGAGAAATTAGTTAAATTTATAAGAATACACATTATTCTCCAATTGATGAAGGTTCAAAAATATGAACAGTTATGTTTCAGAGTAAGAAATTAAAGTCATCTATAGTCACATGAAAAAAAATACTCTAAATCACACTTGATTACAAAAGTACACACCAAAATAACCCTGAGATATCACATCACAGCTATCAGATTGACTAACGTGACCAAAAAGGGAAATGTTGGAAAAACTGTGGAAGAAATGGAACACTAATATTTTTTATTAAAACAAACAGAAATACTGATGAACATGAACTGTTGCTGAGGGAAGTGAGCAGAACCAGGAGAACACTGTAACAGTAAAATTGTGGCATTACCAAATTTAATAGACTTAGCTTTTTTCACCAATGCAACAATCTAAAGAATTCTGAAAGACTTTTGATGGATAATGTTATCTACATCCAAAGAAAGAATTATGGAGTCTGAATAAACCTGAAAGCATACTATTTTCTCATGTTTTTTTTTCTTTTTGTTCTGATTGTCCTTTCACAACATAACTAATGTGAAAATATCTTTAATATGATTGTACATTTATAGACTATATCAGATTGCATGCCATTTATTGGAAGGGTAAGAAGGAGGGGGAGAATTTGGAACTCAAAAACTTATAAAAAGAAATGTTGACAACTAAAAAAGAACAATTTTGGAAAACATAAAAAAGATAAAATGTTGAATAAAAGTTTAATAGGACTCAATTACATTAAATAATATTAGAAATCAATAATCATTAAACTATTTAAAGTTGCTACACCAATACAAAAATGAAAGATAAATGAAAGGAAAACTTTATCTACAATGTGCTATGTACTATGCTAGTTGCTTGGGGATCTAAATACTAACATGAAATCATGCTTGACCAAATATGGTATATAGGAATGGTGATTAGAGAAGAGAGTTTCAGTCTGTATAATCACTGAGCTGTATGAAGTATTCATAGAGCAGGCAGTGGTAATCACTTTAAGCTCTACATATTTGGAAAATAATAAATTTAAGCTGCAAATTCTGAGCTATTATGTTAAATATAAACTGTATGTAGCAGAAAAATCAATATTATAATAATAAAACAGATAAAATGTATGATTAGCTATAATTTTACAAATAATTATTCAAAATTACATATTTGACATTCCTTCATCTCTTGGACGAACTACTTTAAAAAATAAATGAATTAAAGCATACTCATCTTTTGGCAGTTATTTTCTGACAATTAGGAAAAGAAGGGAAGAAAGCTCAAACATTCAATAGGAGTTCAAAAGTTCAGGACCAGTTTCTGTGTCCCTTAGAGACCTGGGAAACGAGGAGGACATAGGGCCAATTTAGAATCTGGATGCTTTTCCTGGAATTCTGAAAGGAAACCTAAGAATAATAGCATTACCTCCACAAATCCAGCTGGGTTCTATTTCCTACAGAGACATGGATTGAGACTAGTAACTCCAGTGTATCACCAGTACACTGAGAAAGAAACTGAGGATTGAGATAGAGGGTGAAGTCTCCCACTAGCTATTCCACCCTGTAAAGCTGCAACAACAGAATCTAGACAGGAGAGGGACAATACTAAATAAGAGTCATCCTATTAATACGAAGGTGTGAAGGAGTGGAAAATTAATTTCTCATAAAATCCCTAAGGAAGAATTGAACTTAGAAATATGAGTAAACCAAAATAATCAAGATTTCCACCTTCTTAAAGCACACACACACACACACACACACACACACACACATTTCACTTGACTCTTCTATTCCTTAGGCTTTTATTTCACATTTCTCCTTTTTAAAGTGATACTTATATGTGTGTGTGTGTGTTTGTGTGTCTATGGTTCAACACTTTGTTCCTTTTATTTTATTACAAAATTGGGGTTAAGTAACTTGCTCAAGTTTACACAGGCAGTTATTTCTGGGTGCAGTGCTAAGTATCTGAGCCTGGATTTGATCCCCAGGTCAAGATGAATAAAAGACCTCTCCTTGGGAATTGAATGCTGTGACGATATCATATCCTTGTGGTTTAATGGTAGATTGCCTTTGTACTCTCTACTTCACCTTTGAGAGGGTGTTTTGTGGTGATGGATGGTATTGTAATTCAGTTGTGATGCAAGGGTGAAAAACTTTTTACTTCTATGCTTTGTGACTGACCAAATGTATATACTTTGTTTATGATTGGAAACTAATCTCCAGTTGAATAGAGAGAAGACTTTTGGGTTGACTAAATGAATATGCTTCCCAGGGGTGGAGTAATTGAGAATGTACTAAATGACTGAGTTACCCCATATTTTAATGTTTATTTTCTGTGAATATTTTGCCTTATTCTGTCACTGAATAAATGGAGTTTGCTATGCTCCTAATATGAACCTGGAAGTTGCTTCTGCTTGACATTATAGATTCCTGACTTACTTGTCTCTGGCTTGCTTTGTTGAGCTCTAGTCATTCAGAGGTTAGAGATCAGATGAGCTTGGACAATATTTAAAATTATTTTGTTAAAGATAAATGACATGAAGAAGGTATTTTCTTGACTTGCCCATGAATTGGATTGGAGGAAGGGTTATGTAAAGTCATAAGCCTTTCTGTGTCCTCCAGAATCATTGGGGTCTACCTGCAATACAAAACTCAAAACAAATGGAGATGACCTAGGAAACAGTGATCAACCTTTCCCTCTGATCAATCGCAATCTGAATAACATGAAATTAAATCAGTAGAAACCGAACCTAAAAGTGACTTGACATTTTTACCAGGTAACTTTGAACAAATTGAACATGATGTTCATTAAATATGATGGGAAAATCTTTATTAAAATAAAATTAAAATATAATGTTAATATATGTTTTTCCTAGTCAATATGTGGAACCCAAGGATCCTTATATAGGTTTTAATTAGGTTCAATTTGACTTTTTTACCACCAATATATACTATACACAGGTACTATTTCTGAAACAAATTCATTTAGCTTTTTTGCCAATTCTTTTTTTGCCTTTTTTTCTTTTCTTATTTTTTCTTTTTTCCTCTTTTTTTTTTTTTTGCCTTTTGGAGGGCAATTGGGTTTATGTAACTTGCCCAAGGTTACACAGGTAGTTTTTTTCTGTGGATGTTAAGTGTCTGAGGTCGGAAGTGAACTCGCATCCTCCTGACTCCAGGGCCAGGGATGTACTCACTGAGGCACCTAGCCATCCCTGCCAAGTTTTCTTAATACAAACAGTGTAATGATCCTTATTTCTCTTTTAACTCTCTTCAAATATGACCAATACTTATAAAATATCTGTAAAATTGTAGCATTTATAAAAATCTATGTGATATTATTATTATTATTATTATGGCTGTACCCCTTATTAAGTAAGGTGATAGAGAGTATTGACTTTAAAAGGATAAAACTTACATTTCTTTTGTGAAATATCATTTCTTTTCCCATTTAACCAGTGTGGAAGATTATTTAAAATTTCAAGGTTTTAACAGCACCTTTCTTTCTTTGATATTGAACCATTTTCTCTTCAACTGAGGCAAATCCTGTTAGCTTATCTTTTGTCATCATATTGGATTTTTATATCATAACAGAAATATTCTCACTACATTTCTATTTCAATTGAAGTGCCCTGAGTAAGGAATGGGAGACCCCTAAATGTAATGGAATTTCAATTTCTGTCACTACACAAATTCTTTCACTGGGGGAACTCTATTTCTACCTCTTCCCATTAAAAAAGAAAAACCTACCTAAAACACTATCTTAGAGTAGTTATTTTTCCTCAGGGAAAATCAAAGGATCAGCAATATATATTTTGCTTTAACTTTCTACTGTGCTCAAAGACTTGCTTTTCTATTTCTTTATTATTTTTCCTTGTCCTTTTTTCTTGTCTTCCCACCCCCTCTGCCACTGAGTGTAAGAAAATCATATATCTCTCTTTCCTTTTGGTGAAGTTGTCACTTGGATATGTATCCTGGGCCTGAGGGATTTTATATTTGCTTCATTGGTGAAACTGACTTCTGGCTATAAAATTATAGATCCCAGAGCTTTTTGTTGAGTGAACTTGAGAGTAAACCAATAGCTAAAATATTTAACAGTGTTGAATAAGGTACAGATAACATGTTTCAGTTATGATAAAGAGGATCTCACTGAGTAGAAATTAGCTAAATAATATGGTTGCATTATATACTCTTCATTGGTTTTATAGTGCAGCTTTCCTACCAAGGCATTTTATCAAGTGAAATGTTATAACACAGACACTATGTGGAGGAATATGAAATATTTTTGTTAGTTCTTTTTTTAACATGCACAAATAACCTGAAATATCAGACAAGGTAGTTTTTATTAAACGAAAGGATGTTCATCAAGTCAAGTTTATTTTGTTTGTTCATTCATTTGTTTATTTTCCCCAGGGAGTCTTATTACATCTTTAGTTGCCAAGAAAGATCTGTAAGGGAATTATTTGCAATTTGCCCATTCTAGCAACTCTTTCTATTCATATTTCAAGTTTAATTGAACTGTTCTCTGAAAATAACTAAGGAAAGTCAAGGAACCTTAGATTATTAAAGCAGGAATAAGTGAGACATTAATTGTCTAAAGTATACTTTCACCTTACTCTACTCATATACAAACAAAGAAACAAATCCCTATACAAGCAGTTAAGATCATGAGATATACAGGGGTGAGCGACAAAAGTGGTAATGGTTTTGTAACAGAAGTATATCAGGGAAGAGTATCTCATCAAATTCTAGTAGAAAGCTAGAAGGGATGGGGCTGAACTTGGAATTAAGAAGACCTGAGTTGTTAAAATTGCCTCGGATAATTTCTAGCTATCATTTAAGTTATCTCAGCTGTACTTTCCTCATCTGTAATATGACAATAACAATTGTAACTAAATTGTAAGATTGCTGTGAGCATCAAGTGCTGTAATACTTGTAGAGTACTTTACAAACCTTAAAGCACAATGCTAATCCTATCTATTATCATTAGAACTGTCTCTATCTGTCATCCATTCATTAAAAATAACTATGTGTATTACTTAATAAAAAAAAAATTGCTATTTAACAAGCATCTGCTATGTGCCAGACACTGTGCTAAGCACTGATAATATGAAAAGAGGCCAATGAGATTCATTGTACTGAAGCAGGTCACAATCTAAATAAACAGGAGAGGGCTAGGTTATGAAGTGCCTTGACTGACACACAGAGGATTTAGATTTTATTCTGATGATTATTCTGATAAGAAGTCACTAGATTTTATTGAGTTGGGACTGACATGGTCAGACCTGTCCTTTAGGAAAATCACTTTTGTGGATGAGTGGAGGATGGATTGGAATGGAGAGAGATTTGAGGCAGGAAGACACACCAGGAATCTTTTTCAATAATGCATGTATAAGCTGAAGAGAGCATGCACAAAAATTGGGGGGAGTATAAGAAGAGAGAAAGGAACATAATGGAGAGATATTGCAAAGGTGAAATAGGGAGACAATGAAAGCAGTTTAGATATGAGTGAGGGTGGGTTGGAGGAGTTGAGAGATACTTGAGTTGATGAGCCTGAGCTTATGAATTTGAGGAACTGGGCAAGCAGAAATACCCGTTATGGTAACAAAAAAGATGGCGGTGTGAAGAGAGAGTTTAGAGGGACAGAAAAAAATGGCCAATCTAATCAAGTTCAATATTTCTGAAAGGCAGTTAGGCAATACAAAATGCCATATTAGAAATTGGCAGAATGAAAAATCTTGGAGAAGAATAGGGGGATTTTAGAATAGTCAGTATAGAGATAGTAATCAAATCCATGAAAGCTGATGAGAACACCAAGAGAAGAAGCAGAGGTAAGAGAGAAGAGAGGCCAGGATAGAATCTTGTAAGAAGATTGGAGGACTTGATCTCTATGAAGATTTCGTAAAGATTACAGGGGAATGGTCATAGAGGTAGGGAAATCATAAAAGAGTGGCATCCCAAAATTTACATAAAAAGGGTGTATGAAGAAGGAATGAGTTACAAATAATGCAAAATGCTGCTGAGTTGTTGAAGAGCATGAGGGTTGAGAAAATGTCGTTAGATTTAACAGTTAAGAGATTATTAGTAACTTTGGAGAGATCAATTTCCATGGAAGAATAAAGTCAAGAGCCAAACTGTAAGAGGTTAAGGGGAGAGTTAGAAGAGAGGAAAGTTCATGCATAGGCATAGATTTTTTTCTTTTTTACTGTTTCAGCTACTGGGTCCTGTTGGATCCTGTGATTCCCTAATATTTGATATCTCTTTCTTGTCACTTATAATATATTTACCTTGATTTGATAGTTCTGAAATTTGACTATTTTGTTCCTTGGGTCTTTTATTTTACTAAATATTTCCTGAAGTTATTGGCAGATTCTTTCCATATCTATTTTGGCCTCTAGTTGCAGAACATCAGGGCAGTTTCCATTGATAATTTCTTGAAAGATGCTGTCCAGGTCCTCCATCTGATCTTGTTTTTTGGGTAACCCAATAATTCTGACATAGTCTCTTTGGCTGTTTCTAAATGATTTTATTTTTTTAAAGTCATATCATATTCAGGTCTACCCCCAAACTTTCTTCAAAACTACCGAATTGCTAAGACCAATTTTGGATGTATGGTTTACATTTTAAGTACAAAAAAAAGTACTCTGCCTGTCCTTATTGAATTCTGTGTAATCATTCTTTCCCATGTGCCTTATGTTTCTCTTGACTCTTGTATATTAAATCTTCTAATTAAGTACATCTTTTATTTTTCTTTTTTTAATGAAGTCCTGGAAGTCTGACTACTGAGCAAATGTCAATTTTTGAAAAAATTCAGGATAATGCTTAATTTTGTTAGGTATGATATTTTTGACCGGAACCCCAATTCTTTTTTCCTTAATATATAGAGGTCTCTATGACCTGTGGTACTATAAAATCTCCTGCTAGGTTCTGTGTGATTCTAATTTTGGCACCACTATAATTATATTTTTTCTTATTGTTCTTAATATTTTATCCTAGAATTGGGGGATGTAAAACTTGACTATGGAAATACTTTACATTTTCCTCACAGGATCTCTTTCAGGTGGTGATCAGTAGATTGTTTCTATTTCTACTTTCCCCTCTTGCTCTAATACTTCATCACAATTTTCTTTAATTTTTTTCTTATATTATTGTATCCAGATTCTTTTATCTGATCAGAAGTTTACAATAATCCTACTATTGTTATTCTTTATTTTATTGATTTTTTTCTCCAGATCTCTTGTTTTTCTTATATTTCACTTTCTCTTCCATTTTTTTCATTCTTTATATATATATATATATATATATATATATATATATATATATCTTTATATATGTTTTATTATCTCTTATACATTCTCTGGTTTCCCTTCACTCAGTTCTTTATGTTTGAGGTGGGTGGGTTGTTTAGCTTTATTAGAAGTAAGGGACTTAAGAACTCATGGAGTCTACAATGGCAGAAGAAGTGGGTTGGATGGAGAAAGTTTAAATGAGACTAACTCTAAGGGGAGGATATAAGGGGTTCCTCCAAGTTCTAAGGCAGGGGAGGAGAGGAATAAGGGGAAAATTGGAAATGTGGATAGGCAGGATGGGGTCTGAACTCAAAATGGGGGAATAGCCGGAGAAGGCTCACAAGGGAGTTTTTCAGGACATTCAAGCAGTCATCAGTGCCCCTTTCAGTTGCTCATAAGTGACAAACATCACTACATTACAGGACCTGAAGCAGAGGAAAGAAGGCATGAACCCTTTGTAGGAGGCTTAGCATCCCTCCTTCTGAAGCTTGGTGATGATGCAATGGTCAACACTGGCATACTGACTCAGGGCAGAATTCATGTATCTCACACTGACCATGTCCACAGGGGAAATAATGATGGTTGTGCAGAAGCCAGCTCCAAAAGCTAATGTGAAGTGGCAAGAAAGATCATCAGTCATGGGGTGAGCTTTCAGGAGGATATTTTTGATGCGATCTTAGATCACCAGCTCTGCATAGTTGACAATAGCATTGCTGGCAACATTGAGTGAAGTTCCTTTCCCTAAACTCCGAAGGCCCTCCTCTCTGATGATAATTTCATAGAAATAGACTGTACCCTGGTATCTCCGGTTGCCACCTCCATGAGTTTGGGCCTGTACACATATCTTCACCACATCGGTAGGTTAGGCAACACCCACTGCCAGTGCCTCTGTGGTGCAGACTGCCAGGGGATGGCTACTTATTCCTGCATGCCCTAATCCCTTGGTGTAGAACTGCTTAAAAGAGTCATAGAGGCCAATTTGGACAGAGGAAAAAATTATCTGGCATTGCAACCGAGCCACCAGTACAGGATGCCAGGGGCCTCCATCTTGACCATGATCTGTGCCCATGACATCCTGATACTAGGCAGTGGTAAAGGAAGCTTGGTTTGCCCACAAGCTTGATCCTTGAATTAGCAGATGGACTTTGGGAAAGTTATGAGGTCAGTGATGCAGGTAATGGTGCCAGCCCCAAGAAACTTTACAGTAACTGTAGGCTTAAAACCAACCATGATTTGATTCTGGTTACTTCCCAGGAGGAAGAGGAAACATGGAAAGATAACTTCCACTTATTGAGCAACATAAGAGAGGAAATATTCCTGAGTCTTGACCTAGAATGTCTCACAATGATGGCATCTTGATCAAACTTCTCTAAAAGTGTCCCACTCTTCAAAATTGTTCATGCTCATCATGTACCACTTCCCTTGATTTTCCATTGAAAGGTATTGGGAAACTGAACAGATAATATGATCATATATGTGCCCAAGACCATAGAAGAAAACATTAGGAGGTGTTGAGGTCATAAGGCTTGTGGCAGAATCTTGTGTCCAGAGAATTGGAGCACTGCCTAGTGGTCTCTATTCTGGATCATTACAAGGTCTCAGCCTTGGAGGAGGTTAATGCACACACTTAGGAGTGTCATTCATTTCTAATTTTCAAGGTGTCATTTACTTCTTTAAGATTCTGAATCTTTTTTCTTCTTATTTTTTGATTTTCTTTTCATCAATTTTTTTTTCTTCGACTGGTCTTATTAAAAAAATTCCTCCATCTCTCTCATTTGATTTTTAAAGTATTTTTTTTTTGGTTGTCAATGAATTCTTTTTGGATAGGTGATAAGATGACTTAATCTTTGGGTAAAAGAGGGTTTCTTTGCTTCAATATCCCCCTCTGAAAAAAAACACCAATCTTCTCTATTCCCATAGTAACTTTTTTTTTTTTAAGCAATCGGAATTAAGTAACTTGCTCAAGGTTACATGGCCAGTTATTTCTGGGTGTGGTGCTAAATATCTCAGCCTGGATTTGATTCCCAGATCATTCCGACACTGCAGCCAGTGCTCTGACTCACTGTGCTACCTAGCCGCCCCCCCATCCTTAGTAACTTTATATGGTTGGATTCTTTCTCCTCAGCCTGGCCATTTTTTTTTTAATATTGCAGTAATAGTTTAACTATTTGTAATTACCTCTAGTATAGGGGTATGGGAACGCTGCCTCTGGCCTCAGATCTTCAGTTTTTCCATCTAGCTTAGAAACAAAATCAAACCTCAAGCCTCCTTTAAGTGCTTAGAATCAGGGGCATTCTGCCCCATTACTTCTGCTCACTTCAATCGTGTGCTGGTCTCTTCTCACCCCTGCTGCTCTCTGCAGCACAGGTAGGTGTCATGTTTCCTATCAGCAGAGATTCTATAGATAATCCCCAGATCAGAATTCCTCTCTTCTCACTGTCCAGCAGTAAAAGTTCCTGTGGCTGGGGCTGAGAAAGTCTCCCACCCATATACACCCAGGTTTGCTGCTTGTTGTTTAAGTGAATCCTAGGCTAGAGGTGTTTATTCTTCACGGTAACCCAAACTTTCTAAGCTATATTTTTGAAAAATAGAAGAAGTGACTTTCATTTTTTCTCTCACTGAGGTGCTATGTACTAATGCTCAGCCAATAGTCCTATAACGGTGCCATGATCTAACATTCACCCCTGAATCTTCAAATTCAAAGTTACCTGGTAAAAAGGTCAAGTCACTTTTAGGTTTGGTTTCTAGTGATTTAATTTCATGTCATTCAGATTGTGATTTATCAGAGGGAAAGTTTGATCACTGTGTCCTCGGTCATCTCCACTTGTTTTGAATTTTGTATTGCAGCTAGACCCCAATGATTCTGGAGGACACAGAAAGGCTTTTAATTTTATATAGCTATTCCTCCAATCCACTTCATGGGCAACTCAAGACAATATCTTCTTCATGTCATTTACCTTTAACAAAATAATTTTAAATTTTGTCCAAGCTCATCTGATCTCTAACCTCTGAATGACTAGATCTCAACAAAGCAAGCCAGAGACAGGTAAGTCAGGAATTTATAATGTCAAGCAGAAGCAACTTCCAGGTTCATATTAGGAGCATAGCAAACTCCATTTATTCAGTGATAGAATAAGGCAAAATATTCACAGAAAATAAATATTAAAATATGGGGTAACTCAGTCATTTAGTAAGTTCTCAATTACTCCACCCCTGGGAAGCATATTAATATAGTCAATCCAAAAGTCTTCTCTCTATTCTACCGGAGATTAATTTCCAATCATAAACAAAGTACATTCATTTGGTCAGTCACTGTAGCGGCAAGCACCACAATCCATCCCCAGGGTCTCTGCCAACACAGGTTCTTGGATCTGCCTTGATATAGGAAAGCAACTCAAAATTGGTTAACAAGCTTACTTTAATCAGTCAAATATGGATCCTTTACCTAGTTCAGGGGAAAAAGTTCAGTACCCAGAACTTCAAAATATACAGATAGAATTATCAAGACAGAGAAACAGATTAAGTAGACAGTTTCCAAACAGTCCAACCATGATATCCCTACCAAATCAACATCTGGGTTTCATCAACATCTGAGTTTTTCAAAGCCGGGGGGCTCTCAACCACAGCTTGCCAGAGTCTCAACTGATCAAATCACAGAACACTTCTCAAAGTGAGCCCCAAAACAAAGCTACACATCAGGACTTAAATAGCCTTCTCCTGGCTCAGAGAGGACTTAAATAGCCT
>NW_027185860.1:5490540-5563629 GCF_028583685.1 Petaurus breviceps papuanus
AGGACTTAAATAGCCTTCTCCTGGCTCAGAGAGGACTTAAATAGCCTTCTCCTGGCTCAGAGAATGTAATAACCTCATTGACTCACTGGCCAATCAAGAAGTATCTACTGAAAAACAAGCCTCCCACCCCAGGCTCCAGGTGCACTTTAGCCTAGGGGCAGGGAAGATCTTAAAATTTTACATTCCCATTACAGTCACAAAGCATAAAAGTAAAAAAGTTTTCCACCCCTGCATCACAGCTGAATTACAATACCATCCATCACCACAAACACCCTCTCAAAGGTGAAGTAGAGAGCACAAAGGAAATCTACCCTTAAACCACAACAAGGATATGATATCATCACAGCATTCAATTCCCAAGCAGAGTTATTTTATTCATCTTGACCTGAGGCAAGTTCTCAGCAATCTCTGTTCTTGGGGAGACAAGGGTTAACAAAGCACAATATGCATTTCCAATGTCCTCATCAATTCACTCTGCCTGCAGAACAGTCTCAGGAAGACTGACAACTTCAGCAAGACCCTCTTTCAGCATTTCTGGAAACATACAACAAGAAAATCCTCCTTCAAGGCTTATGAAACAACAACAATTTTCCAGGATCTCTGAAACAACAGCACTCTCCTTTACCAGCAGAAGAATCTGTCAGAGTAACATCAAAAGAGACAGAAAAAAATACCAGCCCCACAGCAAGGCATTGTCCATTCTTGGTAGCTCTGGGTGGCAGTTTTCAAAAGTCCTAGCTAGCTCCAGCAGGCCCTCAGCAACCCCCTCTCTCTCTCTCTGCCTCCATGATGCTACTCTAAAAAGTTCTTCTGGTATCTCTCTCCTTGGGCCTCTCCATCCATGGTACCAGCTTCACCCAAGTTCATCCCTCTCTCTTCACATCAACAAGTAAATCCCACAAAGTGGCATTTACAAGCTCTGGGTTTTAACACTTAACCCAAAAAATCGGCCAATGGAAGGAGATCTTTAAATTCCAACTTCATTACAGAATTAAAAACCAATTTAATTTCAGAGTGAGGAAAACACTTGCAAGTAAAATGCCCCTTACAGAGAAAAAGGACTTACTTGCTTATGGAATAAGAAAGGACTTTAGCCATGAAAACCACAAAGGGCTGGTCAATAAAAAGTCATTCTTGGTCCTTGAGTAAATAGTTCCCACAGCAGCTCCATGCATGTAGGCATTACTTGGGGAAATTAAAGGTGTTCCTAGCTTTTGTGGTTACAGTCTCCAAGTTCTTAGAACCATTGAGCCTTGTGGTTGTCTCAATTTGTTAGGGGTGTTTAGTGCTATAAACAATCAGTATGGTACAAAACCAGCATTAGGGTGATGGGAACAGGAGTGCCCTAACTTGTTCAGTTCACTTAGTAGTTATAAGCACAAGGATTGTTAACACATCAAAAGATGTGATTGATCACTTGCAGCTGCAGCATATTTTCTATAGCCCATGCTATCAGGTCATTATCTCCTGGGAAATAGTTAAGCAAAAGCAAATATAACTAGTTACACATTTAATAGTCAAACAGTTAATCATTACATGAAATATGAAAGTAATAACTTCCAATTTTGGGATGTTGTTGTGGCTGAGATCATCCAGAACATGAGCTCAAAGGTTTTTTGTTATGCCAAACCCAGGGCACAGCTTGCTTGCTGGGCCTTAAATCTGGAAAATAGGGTGTCACCTAGTATCTTGAAAATTTCCCAAAGCTGTCCAATAAATGAGAGACAAGTACATGCCAAGAGGCTATGAGAAGCCGCTTGGGACAGCACAAGATGTTTCTTAAGATGCTTGTTCCTTGAGAGGTCCTATTGGAGAAGTTTGTCCCCAATATCATTGTTAAGTATGGTTTGCTTGCAAGCAGAAAAGAATGTACAGAAAAATACCAAGGCACACTTGAATCAAGGCCTTGGGGGTTGGGCACACAACAAAAGAAAAGTGGGGGGAAATAAAGACATATTGAGCCATCATTTGGGGTATTATGGCAGCTGTTTCTTATTTGGTTGTCAGCTGCTTTTCACCCACAGCTTCCCCTCACCCACACATCATGTTGTGAGCTTCATTGTATCCCTGGGGATATGCAGAAACACTTGAACTCAGCCTTAGCCTTGACCTCAGCACACACCAGCGAGCTCCAGCTCAGCACCAGGTGTTTGACAGCATCATATAGCCTCTAACTGACAGAACCAGTAGCCACAGCACACAAATCCAGTAACCACTCCCCTAGCTCTCACTATGAGAAGTAAGGGTCAGAGCCCCTGTGCCCTAGAAGCAGAGGTATACCGTAAAAGACAGGAAATGGATAATCCCAATGGGCTAGAAGCACATCAGAAAAGTAAAAGCAGAGACATAGAATCCTAATATGGAGACTGGGAAAAACAAAATATACAATCAGAAGACGACATTATTGACATTATACACACACCTGAAACTTCAAAATGGAATATGAATTGTTCTCAAGCCAAAAAATCACTCTTAGAAAAGGTCAAGAAGGATTACAAAAGACAAATTAGAGAGGTAGAAGAAAAAGTGACCAATTATTTTAAAAATACAATTTGCAAAGTGGAAAAAGAAACATCACTGAAGGGAATGACTCCTAAAAATTACCATTCCTCAAATAGAAAAGGAGGTACAAAACCTAACTGCAGAAAATAAATCCTTGAAAGTAAAAATTGGCCAAAGGGAAAAAAAATGTAGAAAAGCTAAATGAAGAAAATAATTCATTACAATTTAGAATTAGACAAATAGGAGTGAATGACTCAATGAAGAATCAAGAATGAGTCAATTAGGGGCGGCCAGGTAGCACAAAGAGGAAGAGCACCGGCTCCAGTGTTGGAATGACATGGAGATCGAATCCTGGGCTCAGACACTTAGCACCCACCCAGAAACACCTGGCCGTGTAACCTTGAGCAAGTTACTTAACCCCAATTGCTTAGGGGCAGCCAGGTGGCTCAGCGAGTAAGAGCACTGGCTCCAGTGTCAGGATGACCTGGAAAAAATCTGGGCTCAGATACTCAGCACCACACCCAGAAATAACTGGCCGTGTAACCTTGAGCAAGTTACTTAACCCGATTGCTTTAAAAAACAACAAAAAGAAAAAGAATGAGTCAAACAAAATCTAAACAAGAAAAAAATGTAAAATATCACATTGGAAAAACAACAGAACTGGAAAATAGATGCAGGAGAGGTAATCTAAATATTATTTGGCTATCAAAAAGCCAAGATGAAATTAGTAGCCTAGAGAGTATGTTCCACGAAATCATCAAGGAAAACTGCCTTGAAGTCCTAGAGCCAAAGGGTGAAAGAATTATCAAAAGAAACTGCCATTCACTTCCTGAAAGAGATCCCAAATTGCAAACACCAAGTAATATTGTAGCCAAATTTTAGAATTATCGAGTAAAAAAAAATGCAACTAGTAGGCAGAAAGAAACAATTCAAATTTTATGGAAATATAGTAAAAAATCAAACAGGAACTTGGCATTCCTACATTAAAAGATCAAAGTCTTTTGAATATGATGTATCCTAAGAAAAAGGAGCTTGGACTACAACCAAGAATCAAGTATTCAGCAAAACAGAGCATAGTCTTGCAGGAAAGGAGATGTACATTCAATGAAATAAGGGAACTCCAGATGTTCCTCATAATAAAAGGCCACAGCTCAATGGAAAATTTGATCTTCAAATACAAGAATCAAGAGAGACATAAAAAGGTAAACAAGAAAAAAAGAAACAATAAAGGAAGTGCTATTCAATAAGAGCAATCTGTTCACATCCATTTATGGGAGGATGATACCTATTACACTTGAAAGTTATGTATTTATTATGACATTTAAAAGGAATATACATAGATAGAGGGTGTGGGTATACATTAACTGATTTGCTGATTAAAACAAAAACATAAGTAAATGGTCTAAAAGACTGTAATGGGAAAAGAAGCAAGGAGAAGGCAGAAAAGGGTAAAGAACATCACATGAAGAGGTACAAAAACATATAATAAAGAGAAAGAAGGCAGGGAAATGCATATGGAGTTTTAATCTCATTGGTTTTGGTTAAAAGAGAGAATAACAGAGTTAAAATGTAAGAATCTAACTTGCCCTAGAGACAATAGGAAGGGAAAGGGGAACAAAAAGGAGAGCATGGATAGACTGGAGTAAAGAAGAAGTATGGCAAAAAGGGAAAGAAAACGGTGTGGGCCTGATAGAAGGGAGGGAAGATTGAGGGAGGCAGTCATGAAAAGCCAAAATCTTTTGAGGAGGGAAAGGGAGAAATAAAAACAAAAAAGGGTTAAATAGGATGCAGAGAAAGACACAGTTACTGACCATAACTTTGAATGTGAATGGGATGAACTTTCCCATAAAATGACATGGATAGCAGAATGGATAAAAAAAAATAATCCTACAATATGTTTTTTATAAGAAACATTTAAAACAGGGTGATACACATGTAGTAAAGGTAAAAGCCTGAAGGAGAACATATTATGCTTCAGCTGAAGTAAAAAAAAAATAAAGTTAGGGGTAGCAATCAAAATACCAGACAAAACAAAGGCAAAAATAAAGCTGGTTAAGAGACAAGGAAGGAAACTATATCCTGCTAAAAGGCACAGTGGAAATGAAGTAAACATGTATACCCCAAGTGGTATACAATTCAGAATCTTAGATGAGACCTTAAGAGAATTGCAGTAATAAATACACAGAAAAACTATCCTAGTGAGGGACCTCAATCTCCCCTTCTCTGAACTTGATAAATCTAACTTCAAATAAAAAAGTTAAGTAGGTGAATGGAGTTTTAGAAAAGATCGTTATGGTAGACATCTGGCAAAAATTGAAAGGTAATAGAAAAGAATATGCATTATTCTTAATGGTACAGGAAACATATTTAAATTTGACTATAAACTAGCATACAAAACTCCATAATCCAGTGCAGAAAGGCAAAAATATTGAATGTGTCCCTTTCTGATGATGATAAAATAAAAATCTTATGTAATAAAGGGCCATGGAAGCATAGAATAAAATCTAATTGGAAATTAAATAATCTTATTCTAAAAAAATGAGTGGGTCAAACAACAAATCACAGAAAACATCAGTAACTTCGTTCAAGAGAATGATGATAATGAGACAACATACCAAAATGTATGGGATGTAGCAAAAGTGATTTTTAGGGAAAGTTTTATGTCTCTGAATGCTTACAAGAATAAAATAGGGAAGTAGGAGATCAATAAAATAAGGATCCAACTGAAAAAGTTGGAAAAAAGATAAAATTGAAAAACTTCAATATAATACAAATTAGAAATACTGAAGACCAAAGGGGAGATTAATACAATTGAAATTAAGACTATTGAGCTAATAAATACAACTAAGAGCTGATTTTATTAAGGAACCAATAAATTGATAAAGCTTTGGTAAATTTAATTTAAAAAATAAGCATGAAAACCAAATTACCAGTATCAAAAATTAAAATGGTGAATTCACATCCAATGAAGAAGAAATTAAAACAATAATTAACAATTATTTTGCTCAGTTTTGTAAATAAAGTTTTGAGAAAATCAATGAAAATTTACAATAATATAAATGGCTCAGATTAACTGAAAAGGTTGTGAAATATTTAAATAACCCCATCTCAGAAAAAGAATTTGAACAAGTCATCATTGTATTCACTAGAAAAAAAAATCTCCAGAGCCAGATGGATTTAACAAGCAAATTCTATCAAACTTTTAAAGAGAAATTAAATCTAATATTATATAGACTAATTGGAAAAATTAGTGAAGGAATCCTAACATATTTGTTTTATGATGCAAATACCATAATGATAACTAAACCAGGAAGATTCAAAACAGAGAAAGGGAATTATATACCAATTTCTTTAATGAATATAGATGCAAAAATTTTAAATGAAATATTAGCAAAAATATTATATCAACTTATAATGGGAATAATACACTTTGATCAGGTAGGATTTATACCACTCTGGCAGGGATGGGTAAATATTAGGAATCTTATGAGCATAACTAATCATATCAATAATAAAAGTCACAGAAACCATACAATTATCTCAATAGATGGAGAAAAAAAACTTTTGATAAAATACAACCAGAATTTCTAATAAGGACACTAGAAGGCTTAAGAATAAATGGAGTCTTCCTTAAAATATTAAGTAACATCTACCTAAAATCTTCAAAAGCATTATATGTAATGGGGATAAATTAGATGCAATTCTTATAAGATCTGGGGGAAACAAGGCTGTCCATTATCATCCCTACTTTTCAATATGTTACTAGAAATGTTAGCTTTTGCAATAACAGAAGAAAAAGAAATTGAAGGAGTTATAATAGGCCAGGAAAAAAACCAAGGTATCACTATTTGCAGGTGAAATGATAATATAGAAAATATTATAGAATTATAGAGTAATATATTTAATCCAAGGGGATCAAGTAAAAAGCTGTTTGAAATAATACATACCTTTAGCCAAAACTGCTGTATATAAAATAAATCCACAAAAATCTTTGGCATTCCCATATATTACTAAAAAAGCCCCACAGTAAGAGACTGAAATGGAAATTCCATTTAAAGTTACTGAAAACATTGTAAAATATTTGGGAGTCTACCTGACAAAACAAACCCAGGAACTATATGAAAACAATTACAAAATACTTTTTACACAACTAAAGTCAAATCTGAATAACAGGAAAATATCATTTCCTCATGGTTAGGCCAACCTAATAAAATATAAATTTCAATTTTACCTAAATTTATTTACATATTTAGTGCTATACAAATCAAATTACCAAAATTATTTTATGCTGTTAGAAAGAAAAAAAATAGACAAAGGGGTAAAGTCAAGATGGCGGAGAAGAAGCAGGACATCCCCAGGGCTCTGGATTCCACCTTCCCAGTCCATGTAAAAACAGGACTCTAAACAAACTTTGGAGCAGTAAAACTCAGAAAATGACACAGAGAAGCTAACCTCCCATGGACAGCTGGGCAGGCTAGCAGGAATTTGCCAGAGTAGTGCTCTGGGAGCCTAGCCAAGCCCCAAGGCAAAGCTTTAGCCCCAGGGCCAGCCTGAGCAGCTGCCAAAGGAGGCACCCCAGATCAGCAGAAGCTGTGGCTATTTCCAGATTTGTCAACACATAGATGTGAAGGACAAAGTCAGAGGTCAGTGCACTCTGGACTTTGGGACCCAGGAAGAGGTAGTGCTTGGCTTTTGCCCAGGGGGCGAGAAGCCACTGAGAAGCTGGCACAGCCAGGCAGCTCCACATGGCAGCTTTAGCTCCTGGCTTGCAGAGTATGGGGGACCAAGCACCAGTCTGAGGAGTAATCGCTCTTGCTTTATCCTTCTTGGATCTGCATTGCCATCTAGGGTGGAGGTCTTGGGGTGTGTGTCCAGCTTGCCAGAGCATGTGGAAACTTCAGAGAGGGCACCCATCTAATACCTCCAGCAGCTGACAACCATCCCCAGTGTTTGGGATGAAAGCTACACTGTCTGGTGGCAGATTCCAACTGTGGCAAAAAGGCCAAGGGTCAAGTGACTGAGAGGTGGCATGACCAGGCAAAGGAAACAAAACAGACAGAAATTTCCAACATTAGACGCCTATTTTGGGGACAAAAATGAGTAAACCATGAAACAGGAGGAAGACAGGGAAGTCAGAATTACTGAACCAAAAGGTTCTAAGGAAAATACAAGCTGGTTACAGGCCATAGAGGACCCTAAGAAGCAGATAAGAGAAGTGGAAGAAAAATTGGGAAGAGAAATGAGAGCAATGCAAGAATATTACAAATTCCTAGTCAATAGCCTGACTGAGAAAAATAACACCTTAAAAAATAGACTAACTCAAATGGCAAAAGAGGCTCAAAAAGACAATGAGGAGAAGAATGCCCTAAACAGCTGAATTTGCCAGATGGAAAAAGAATCTCAAAAGCTCAACGAGGAGAATAATTGCTTCAGAATTAGACTGGAGCAAATGGAAGCTAATGACATTATGAGAAATCAAGATGCTGTTAAACAGATCCAAACAAATGAAAGAATAGAAGGCAATGAGAAATTTCTCATGTGAAAAACCACTGACCTGGAAAATAGAAAACTAATAAACAAAGCAAGCATTCTTTAAATGTCTGCTATCTTTTAAGCAATGTATTATACCCTTACAATAAAAAGAAATTCAAGAACATAATTGTTGTCCTCAAGGAACTCACATTCTCATGGGGGAGTCATCATCATGAAAATATCTAGGCTCTTATAATGGTCTGAGTTTAGCAGCTGAAAAGAGAAAAAAAAATCTTCTAGTAGTAGGTAAAACTTTCGCTGAATATTTAAGATTGTCATGAACTCTGTGAGGCAGAGGTAGGGAGTGAGAGCATTTGAGGTAAGGTGGACAGCCTCTGAAAATCCAGAATTAAGTGTCGTGTATGCTGTAAAGAAAGAATGACAGGGTAAGAAAAAAAAATGGAGCTAAGATATTACAGAAAATGCAAGGACTCATTTGAGCTCTCCTGCCAAAACTTCCAAACAACTTTAAGTAATATTTCAAAATAAATTCTGGAATGATAGAACCCACAAAAGGATTGGATGAAGCAATTTTTAGTCCTAGGCAATTTGTAAAGTCAACAGGAAAAATTATTGTACTGGGGTGAGAGTGGAACACAGTCTAACGTAGGCTGTGCTCTAGCAAAAGAGTAGTAAGCCTTGTGGGCAATTGCAACTTTGGTGGTAGTGGCTATTTCCAGACCTCTCAGCCCACAGATGGTAAGAGGTTCAGACAACTCTTAAGAATGAGACTACAGGGAACCCTTTCCTGGCAGTAGAGGCAGTATTATGTTGCATTGTGTATAGTTGGATCTGGTTCACAGTCCTAAATCCTAAGTGCTAAGTCTCAGACCAAGGGTGAACAGAGGCAGCATTAACACACTGGAGCATATAGCCACAGAGGAGCTAGGACCCTGGTCAGAGTTCCAGAGTAGAAAAGAGTGCTTGTGGTTGCCTGCAGATCAGAAAACAGGCCAAAGACAACTAAACACTCATATCTCTAGACCAGACTATCTAAATAAAACTGAAAACTTACAGTTTCTAAGAATTATCTTTGAAAAAAAAAACATAAAACCCCTGAATCTAGAGACAGAAGCACCTACATTCTTGAAACAGAGTTAGGTTGCAGTTAAAAGTCAACTAAAAGTATTGGAAAAATAAAGAAAAAGGAGGAAAATTTTACATATATAGAAAATCAGTGTGGTGCCAGGGAAGTTCAAAATAAAAACTCAGAAATACACAAGAACGTCAAAATGGCTACACCCAAGAAATATATGAATTGGTCTCAGGTCATTGAGGATTTCAAAAAGGATTTTTAAAATCAAGTAAGTGGTGGATAAAAAAAAAAAACATGTGAAAGGAAATGGAAGTGATACAAAAAAATAATGGGGAAAAAAGTCAACAGCTTGGTAAAGGAGGAATAGAAAATCCTGAAGAAAATAATATTTTAAAAAACAGAATAGGTAAAGACATACTCATAAATGAAAATCCAGTGAAGAGAAGAAAGTCTTGAAATGAAGAATTTAGTGAACAGATAAAAGAGGTACAAAAATAATTGAATAAATGAGCTCTTGAAAAATTATAACTGGTCAAATGCAAAAGTTTACTGAAGAAAATAATTCCATAAAAATTAGAATTGAGCAAGTGAAAGCTAAAGACTTTATCAGTAAATAACAAATGACCATGAAAAGAATGGAGAAAACGTAGAATAAAATGTTAAATATCTCATTAAAAAAAAAAAAAGTGACAGTATCTACTGGTCACCTACTGAAGGAAACCCCAAAATGAAACCTGGGAGTATTAGAGTCATAATTCAGAATTCTCAGCTCAAGGAGAAAATACTGCAATTGACCACAGGGAAACAATAAAAATATTGGGGAGACACATTTAGGATAACACAAGATTTAGCTGTTTTTATATGAAATGATCTGAGGGTTTGGCATATGATATTCCAAAAGGCAAAATAGCTAAGAATACAGCCAAGTATCACCTACCTAGAAAAATTTAGTATAATCTTTCAGAGGCATTATATAAATATTTGATGGACTAGAAGATATTCAAATATTCCTGAGGAAAAGGCCACAGCTGAATAGAAAATTAGACTCTCAAATACATGATGCAAGAGAAGCATAAATAGGTAAACAGGAAAGAGAAAATCATAAGGGATTTAATAAGGTTAAATTGTTTGTATTCCTATATAGGAAACTGAAGCCAGTAACTCATAAAAATCTCATAATTACAGCAGTTAGATGGAGTATACATAGAAAGAAACTATGGGTGTGAGTTGAATAAAATGGGATGATAATCAAAAAAGAATTATTAAGTGGTGAAAAGGAGGAATGCTCTGGGAGAAGGAGAAAGGGAGAGGTTGAATAGGGTAAATTATCTCACATAAAATAGACAAGAAAGATTTTTAAAAGTGGAGAGAAACTGCAGAAGATGGGTGATGGTGGTGCATGAAACTTACTTCCATCAGAACTAACTCTAAGGGGGAATAACATATACATGCATATGGTATCAAAATCTATCTTACCACAAAGAAAGTAGAGGGGAAGGGGATAAGGAAGAGGGGTGCCGATAAAGAGAATGGTAGATTAAGAAATATAGTAGATAGAAGCAAAAGATTAGAGGATTGACAGGGAGAAAAGAAAAAGAGAGAGAGAGAGAGAATATAAAATAAAAAAGGGGGGAAAAGGATGGAGGGAAATAAACAGTTAATCAAAAGTGTGAAAAATTCATATCAAGTTTCCCTAATAAAGACAGCATTTCTCAAATATATATATATATATATATATATATATATATATGAATATGAGTGTTATGGGAATAGGAATATCATATCTTCCCTGTCCCTAGGCCTTTTGGTAGGGTTAAGTGCACCTGGAGCCTTTGGTGGGAGGCTTGGTTTTCAGGAATGCCCACAGCTTGTTACTCTGTGATTGGGCAGTGGGTCAAGAGGGTTGTTACATTCTCTGAGGCAGCAGAAGGCTATATAAACCCTAATGTGAGGATTTGCTTTGGAACTCAATTTGAGAAGAATTGCTTGATTTGACAAGACAAAACTCTGGGAAGCTGTTGAGAGCTTTGAAGACCCAGATGTTGGTGCTTCCCTCTCTTGTAACTCTGAATTGGCATGAATGTTATGGTCAGACAGTTGGAGGCCTGTCTGCTGATATGTTTCTCTGTATTTGTTGTCTGCTTGTAACCTTTGTTACACTGAAGTTTGGGGTGCTGAGCATTTTCCCCTGAATTAGGTAAATGATATACGTTTGATTAAAGCAAGATATTTTTTAAGCAATTGGGGTTAAGTAACTTGCCCAAGGTTACATGGACAGTTATTTTGTATGGGTATCAAATATCAGAGGACGGAAACTATCCCAGATTCTCCCAACTCTGGTGCCAGTGCTTTTACTCACTGTGTCACCTAGCTGCCTGTAAAGCAAGATTGTTAACACATTTTAAGTTGCTTTCTTTAGAAAAGCAGATCTAAGAAACTGTGTTGGAAGCCACCCTGGGTATGCTGGGGTACTTGCTGTTACACTGAGTCAAATTCATTAGAGAACAAGTCATTTTCTAATTGGTAAACAGTCAAAGGATATGAACGGCCATTTTTTGTTTTCTGATGAAGAAATCAAAGCTATCTATAGCCATGGTAAAAAAAAAAATCCTCTAAGCCATTAATGATTAAAATATGCAAATTTAAAATATTCTTCTGATGTACCACCCCTCATTTATCAAATAGATATAATACAATAGAAAAATGAATGGTGGGGAGATCCAAGATGGCAGAGGAGAAGCAGGAAATTTTTGTGACGTCCCCCCACAACTACCTTAAATGCCTATAAAATATGACTCTAAACAAATTTTAGAGCTATAGAAACCACAGAACACAAAGTGACAAAGAGAAACAAATATTCTGCCGACTGGTAGACAAAAAGGAAAGATTCTTTACAGCACACTGGGAACCAAGTGCAGACCCACATGAGCCACATGGCTTTTGCTTTCAGATAGGCAGCAGAGGGCAGAGCAGAGCTCAGGAGAATGAATCACCAGCAGCTATGGTATTTTCTATACTTTTAAAACCATAAACAACATAAAGGAAGTAAAAGATCACTCTGGAACTCTGTTGGAAAGGATAGGTCATGGTCTGGCCCCTGCCTTCATGGTGAGAGGTGGTAGAGGCATGTCTCCCTCAGGAGCTCTTGGCCTATACATTTTAGGGGGCCTAGGAACCATTAAGAGAGTAATTGCTCTTGCTTTGTCCTGCTTGGTTCTGGGTTTCATCCTTAGGCAGTGGTGCTGGGGTGAGAAATGCCAGTTTGTTAGTGTAGTTTATGTTAGAGAGGGTGCCCTCCTCAGATCTCTGACAGCATTTTTGAAAACCCAAGCGATTTGGGAAAAAAAAAATTCTCCTCTATGGAAACAAAGTTCTCCAATAGCAAAGAGCTCCAAAGTCAAGTAATTGACTGGCAATATGAGCAAGATATGAATTGGTTACAGGCCATGAAGGAGTTCAAGAAGGATTTTTAAAATCAATAAGAGAATTAGAAGAAAAACTAGGAAGAGAAATGAGAATGATGAGAGAAAATCATGAAAATAGAGTCAACAACCTGCATGAAGAAAATAATACCTTAAAAGATAGACTAACTCAAGTGGAAAAAGATGCCCAAAAACATAATGAGTAAAAGAATGCCTTTTAAAGCCAAATGTGCAAGATGGAACAGCAATTTCAAAAAACTCACTGGAGAAAATAATTCCTTCAGAATTGGATTGGAAGCAAATGGAACCTAATAACTTTATTAGAAACCAAAATACTATTTAAAAAGGTCGAAACAAATGAGAGACTAGAGGGTAATGTGAAATATCTCATTGGAAAAAAAAAAACACTGAGCTAGAAAATAGATCCAGGAGAGATAATTTAAAAATTCTTGGGCTACCTGAAAGCCATGATAAAAAAAAGAACCTAGAAATCATGCTTCAGGAAATTTTTAAGGAAATTTGCCATGATGTTTAAAACCAGAGGGCAAATTAGAAATTGAAAGAATTTACTGATCGCCTCTTGAAAAAGATACCAAAAAGAAAACTCCTAGGAATATTATAGTCAAATTGCAGGGTTCCCAGGTGAAGGAGAAAATATTAGAAGCAGTCTGGAAGAAACAATTTTAGTATTGTGGAAACACAACGAGGATAACACAAGATCTATCAGCTTCTACATTAATGAATCGACAGGCTTGGAATATGATATTCCAGAGGTCAAAGGAGTTAGGATTAAAACCAAGAATCACCTACCTAGCAAATTTGAGTATGGCATTTCAGGGGAAAATATTGTTATTCAATGAAATAGAGAATTTTCAAGCAGTCTTGATGAAAAAAAAAAGAGTTGCATAGAAAAAGTGACATTCAAATACGAGAAGCAAGAGAAGCATGAAAAGATAAACAGGGAAAAATAGTTCATTAGGAAGTTATTAAAATTGAATGATTCACATTCCTACATAAAAACATGATAATTGTAACTCATGAGATTTTTCTCAGTATGAGGATAGTTGATGTGATGTTACCATGGAGTGGAAGAACAGGAAGGCCAAAGGGAATGGGGCAACCTTACTCTCATTGAAATTTGCTTAAGTAGGTTATAACATACACACTAAATTGACTATCTTACCCTACAGAAAAGTAGGGAAGAAGGGAATAAGAAAGGGTGTGATACAAGTGAGGGCAGATTGGGGTGATGGTAGTTAGAAGTACATACTTTTGAAAAGGGACAGGGTCAAAGTAGAAACTGGAATAAGTGGGGGTGTGATTGAATGGAGGGAAATATAGTCATTCTTTCACAATATATTTACTATGGAAATATTTTGCATAAATATACATGTATAACCTATATTGAATGGCTTTTCCTCTCAGTCAGATTGGGTGATGAGGGTAGAAGGGAAAGAATCTGGAAAACAAAGTTTTTAAATCAAAGGTATACACACACACACATATATATTTATATATGTATGTATATATATATTTTTACATATATCTGAGAAATAAGAGATCTAGGCATTGGGTTATACAAATCCATCTTTCCCTACTAGAAAGTCAGAGGGAGCATGGGAGAGGATATAAGAGAGAGTAGATTGGGGAAGAAGTATACAGAAGAATAATTATTTTGGGGTGTAGGGTAGGGGAAAGATGGTGAGAAAATTTGTAATTCAAAATCTTGTGGAAATGAATGTTGAAAACTAAAAATAAACAAATTAAACAAAAAGAAAGAAAAATGGCAAATATCAGAAGAGTTGTGGGAAAATTTATTCTCTAATGGACTGTAGGTGGGAATCTAAACTGATTCAACCAATCTGTAGAGAATTTTGGCACCATCCTCAAGCACCAAAAAGCAATGTATACACTTTCATCCAACAATACAAGTGTTATGTCTATATATCAAAGAGATTTTTGTTAAATAAGAAAAGGATCAATATATCCAAATATATTAATAGTAGCTCTTTGAATGATAGCAAACAACTGAGAAGATATCCCTCATTTGGGCAATGAATGAAGAAAATTGTGGTATATGATTGGGATGGAATACTACTCTGTTATAAGCAATAATCAACAGGAAACTCAGACAATATGTGGAAATGTACACACAAATAGCAATTTTCTATGATAATTAGAAATGACAACTGTTTTCATCAATACAATGATTAAAGAAAATTCTGAATGACTTGTGATAAAAAAATTCTATCCACTTCTAAAGAAAACAAAACAAATTTATGAAATCAGAGTGAAGATGTGGAAGTAGAATGGTCATTATCTGCTTCATAGCATTCAGTAATAGAGTGTTTATGATTGCTATCATGATCATTCTGTAATATAACACATATGGTAACTTATTCATAATATTCATATTGTGAATTTTAACAGTAACATCTTAACTATTGTTAGCCTTGTATACACTCAGTTATACATCCAGACTGTGGGAATGCCTTTAAACTCCACAATAGCAATTATCTATTCAGGAATGTGGGACAGAAGAGTGGCACAATATATGGTCAGGCCTGAAGTCAGGAAGACTCATCTTCCTGACTTCAAATCTGGCCTCCAACACTTACTAGCTCTTGACTATGGCCAAGTCCCTTTACCCTTTATTGCCTCAGTTCTTAATCTATAAAATGTGCTGAAAAAGGAAATGGCAGACTAATCTAATTTTTTTGCCAAGAATGTCAAATGAAGTCATAAGAATCAGGCAGGACTGAAATGACTGAATATAAGCAACAATTCAGGAAGGTAGGAAAGAAAATGGTATCTAGATAGTAGTCAGAAAGTGACTGGAGCTTTTTAAGTTGGTATATTTCATCTTTCCAAAAAGAAAAAAAAATGGTCCCTTAATATGCTAATGAGCAGCTTGAAGAATATGGACAATATTTTGACTTCTCCTGAGTCCTACATTTTTGTTTGAATGACTATAAATTTCTAGGTCAGTCACTTTCCCACTTAAATGTCAGCATAAAATCCATTCAAAAGTGAAATATAATTTATTTGGGAATTAGTTGCCATTTTGAATTATCTACATCGCTGTTTCTTTCAATTAACGTGTATAAATATGAGTTTGCTAAACATATGCTTCATCTTTCCATGTGCAGAATATCGTGGTTTTCTAATTTCCCTACTCTATTCCTGCCTTTTCTCAAGTAGAAGTAGTATCACAAATTGTTAGATTTGAGACAAGAGTCTATGAATAAAAACTCTTCAGTGATAACCTGCTAGTAGCCCTAATAGCAAAGATTTTACCTGAGCCTGTCTGTTTACTGTTTACTATTCTTTGGCAACAGTAGCAAGGGAATCTCATCTTAGTTGCAACACAAATGATAGGGGAACCCTAACCTAAGTCAGCAATGGAGACACCTGGCTTTGGACAGACTTTATGAAGGGAAGGCAAGGAAGGTCATTCTTAGCATCAGGGACTTTCTTTTTGGCACTTGTGGCCCAGCTAAGTAATCACACTATTAGTACTTTCAAGACTTAAGTCAATCAGTTATGTTTGGATGCTTAGGAGCCACAGGTTAGACAGTTATGTTAATCTTCAAAGTGTCTGTTGTTAGGTGAATAGTTAAGCTCCAAAACGATGATTTGCTAGATGGAAATCAATCCCCTATCACTAATATTCCATGACTGGCTTCAATTGTGACTGCTCTACCACAGTGGCTTTGAAATGAGTCTTAAAGCTACTGTTAAGGCAGAGATTCTACAATTTAAGGTCATTATCAACATTCTACTTTACAGTGTTTGGGTAAAAAATCTTGTGTTAGAAATCCCTTTATGGTAAAGAATGTCTTTTTGTTTTTCTTTAAAAAAAAATTACACAAAACATAAACTCAGCAAATACTATTTGCTACAGTCAAAATATTGCTAAGTTGTTTAGGATATTTCTGGTTAGCAAAATAGTTCCTAATACTTCACCCTTGTTCTTTTACTAAAGTAAACTATCTCAAACTCAGAAACATCTCAAAAGTATGGTTGTTTGGGTTCATAATTAGTGTACACATATATGGGGAAGAAGGTAAAAATTTCTCTATGCGTTTATTGATAGCTATCTCTTTTATTATTAATATTATTTAGTCATTAAGATTGTGTCGTAGTGGGGCGGCCAGGTGGTGCAGTGAGTAAGAGCACAGGCCCCAGAGTCAGGAGACCTGCGATCGGTTCCGGGCTCAGATACTTAACACCCACTCAAAAATAACTGGCCTTGAGTTATAAAATAACTTATTATCTTATAAAATAATTACATAAAATAACTGTAACCTTGAGCAAGTTACTTAAGCCCTATTGTTTAAAAAAATGATTGTGTCATAGTGAAATTTGACTCAAAAAGAAAGTTTAATACTTTTGAAAATCAATCCCATGAAATTGTCATCTATCTCTTCATTTCAATTAGTTATATCAGTTTTTAGGAGTAGAGGGAATGAATGCCAGGAGCCTAGGGTTGGCCAAAACAAACAGGGGTCATTTCTATTCAAGGCATTATTATGCTTAAGTTAGGCAAGAAGATAAATTCTTTTTCTTAAAAGTTGTGCACAAAGGGTTACTACACATATTCAATAAAGGAATCCTAAAGAGAATTTCAACTTGAACCAACAGTTAAAGTATGGGTTATAAATCCCTTAAACTCTTCTTCCTTTGCTTTTCATTTTGCCCCTGGCAATACAGCCTTACTAGATTTTTGTTTTGGAGAAAGGGAGATTTGCATATTTTTAGAAGTTTCTGTTATGGGAAGAACCACAGAAAAAGGTCCTAAGGGTAAGTTAATAGCTAAAGGGAGGGTGGGGATATTTTATTCTATAAAGCTCTGGGATTTGCTTCAGTGACCCTCATCTTAACTCTTTAAGGTGCCAAATCTTCTAAAACTGATGAGCAAAAAGGAATATAAATTTGCTGAATTAGACCCAATGAATACTATTACAACCTGAAAATTTCATACATATTTTTGGTTGTTTTTCTTTTTTTAAGTCTCTTGAGTCATTAAATTTTGTCTACATTATTATCATCTTGTTCAATGTATGAAAAAATTACATGTCCCCGCCTATAAAAAATACTTGTCTCTATCTGAAAATTTCTACCTTTAATATACCCTCACTGGATCTGTTTTCAGAAAAGCTGTTTTTAGGCAACTAACTCTGAAAGAAAAGATTTGGATGGAAGCTAGATGAAAAAGTGTCCATAATATTAATCATAGAAATAGGGATTATGACTATTTTTTTAAGTCCAAGATTGTATCTTCTGGTAGTCTAAATAAAAGTGTGTGTGTGTGTGTGTGTGTGCGTGTGTGTGTGTGTGTGTGTGTGTGTGTGTTGCCACTTTGAGATATTCATTCCAATTCAGCTTGGGGAGCACATGGAGAAAAAGACAACACTAAAATTCAGTCTGCACATGTGACCTCCAAATAGTCTGAGAGTTTATTATTATTGTTAAAGCTCAAATAATTGCTGTAGATATCTGCCTCTGCTCCATTGTACTTCACAGTAGTTTCTGTATAGTGATTGAAACTGCAGTGCCCCCATTATAAATAGCATTCACATTTTTTTTCTTTTAAATAACAACTATTTGATGATCTGCGGCAAGTATCTTTGTGGGTCTTAAGACATTCATACTGTGAAAATATTCATACAACAAAAGGTATATGGACAAGTGGATAAGTAATTGCATGGATAAGTAATTGCATGGATAACTAACATGCCTGGGACTGCCCACAGGGTTTTGTTTTGTCGAAAATGAAAAGGCTCTTACTCTGGTCTCCTGAATATCATTACCGGCAGTGATAGTTTTAAAATGAAGCCTGTACTTTCAATACCTAGCTTAGAGAAAGATCATATAGATAGCAAGATTTTGGGGAAAAAAAGAGGAAAAAAACCTTCTTTTACAAATAATTGATGTGTAACTTACTGCATAGTCATCTTTTTTTTTCTTATCTTAAATCATATAATGGACATAAGACTGGTATGGCATATTCAGATTAAGGTAGCAGTTTGCACAAATACTTTATGCATCTAACAACACAATTTGAGTGAATCATGCTGTAGCAGCAAGCACCACAAGAGTCCTCAGGATTGCTGCCAACACAGGTTCTTGGATTTGCTTTGATAAAGGAAAGCAACTCAAAATGGCTTAACAAGCTTATTTAATCAGTCAAATATGTATCATTTACCTAGTTCAGGGGAAAAAAGTTCAGCAACCCAAACTTCAGAATATACAGACAGAATTATCAAGACAGAAACAGATAAAGTAGACAGATTTCCAAACTGTCCAACTATTATATCCATACCAAACAATATCTGGGTTTCAAAAGCGGGGGGCTCTGGACAATGGCTTCCCAGAATTTCATCTGATCAAATCACAGAACACTTCTCAAACTGAGGCCCAAACCAAAGCTACACATCAGGACTTATATAGCCTTCTCCTGGCTCATAGAATGTAACAACCTTATTGACTCACTGGCCAATCAAGAAGTATCTACTGAAAAACAAGCCTCCCACCCCAGGTTCCAGGTGCACTTTAGCCTAGGGGCAGGGAAGATCTTTAAATTTACATTCCCATTACATTCATCCCCAAGATCTTTTATGCCCATAGCATAGTCAATTTACTTTTGAATCAGCACTAAACATCTCTTAGGTCACATTTTCAATCACAGAACTAAAGTTACCAAAATGGCCACTGGGCCTTAAACAAACACAAAAAAAAAATAGCATTATCACTTCAATTCAAAACAAGAGTCCAAATAAAGTTCTCTTGTGAGAAGGGGGCAGGGTGTCCTTCCCCTCACACAGCTCCAGCCCCTGCTTCCAAGTACAGAGAGGGGGCGGGCAACAAAACCAACAAGGTGGGGTCCTTGGTGGTCCAAGGCACTTCATCCCACCCACCATAGTCACAAGTCCATCTTCCCCCTGGGTCCCAAACTGTGGGATGCAGCCAGGAAACACACTCAGTGACCCTGCTTTGCTGCTCAGTTCTTATCTTTTCCTGTGGTTGAATTCTGAATTCCTGGGGTCCTTCTCGTCCCGCAGGTGGCAGCCACTCCTGGCTTCTGCCCAGGTCCCGATGCAGGCAGCTCACCATTCCTGCTCTCAGCTGAGAGAATTCTGCATGCAGGCCATTCTTCTCTCCTGCTCCACAGCTCCACAGAGTCACAGCTACCCCAACTGGGAAACAAACAATTATCCATGGCCCCATATTTTCCTTTTACTCTGCAGATCCTATTTATGACGCCATTTTGTAGCAGCAAGAACCCCAAGAGTCCTCAGGGTTGCTGCCAACACAGGTTCTTGGATTTGCTTTGATAAAGGAAAGCAACTCAAAATGGGTTAACAAGCTTACTTTAATCAGTCAAATATGTATTGTTTACCTAGTTCAGGGGAAAAAGGTCAGCACCCCAAACTTCAGAATATACAGACAGAATTATCAAGACAGAAACAGATCAAGTAGACACATTCCCAAATTGTCCAATCATTACATCCATACAAAACAACAGCTGGGTTTCAAAAGCGGGGGGCTCTGTACAATGGCTTCCCAGAATTTCATCTGATCAAATCACAGAACACTTCTCAAAGTGAGGCCCAAACCAAAGCTACACATCAGGGCTTATATAGCCTTCTCCTGGCTCAGATAATGTAACAACCTTATTGACTCACTGGCCAATCAAGAAGTATCTACTGAAAAACATGCCTCCCACCCCAGGGTCCAGGTACACTTTAGCATAGGGGCAGGGAAGATCTTTAAATTTACATTCCCATTACACATGCTCAGTCTGGGGCCTAGGCAGTCATTAAATCAGGGTACAGGAACCCTTCAACCTTGTTTGTTTGTTTTCCTATATTTAATTAGTATTTTTTGTGGTTAGCTAATTGTTTTGAGCATTGGGCTCTATTTGTTTGAAAATTAGTGTTTTGGAGGTAACCAGAAAACTGGAAAATAATTTTTATAAACAATGTTTCTGATAAAAGCTACATTTCTCAAATATATAGAGAAATGGGTCAAATTTATAAGAATACAACTCTTCCCCTATTGATAAATAGTCAAAGGATATGAACAGAGAGTTTTCAGATGAAGAAATTAAATATATCCCTAGTTACAGGGAAAAAAAGTTCTCTGAATCACTAATGATTAGAGAAATGCAAATGAAAATAACTCTTAGGTATCATCAAATTTGTTAGATTGGCTAACATATCATATAACGTAACATAAAAAAACAGAAAAATGATAAATTCTGGAGAAGATGTGGGGAAATTGGAACACTAATGCATTGTTGGTGGAGTTGTGAAATGATCAAATCATATTGGAATTTGGAACTATGACCAAAGGGCTGAAAAAATGTGCATATGCTTTGACTCAGAAATACCATTTCTAGGGCTATATTCCAAAGGGATCATACAGATGGGAAAAGAACGCCCATTTGCAATATAGCTGCTCTTTTTGTGGTGGCCAAGAACTGGAAATTGAGAGGATGCCCATCAGTGGGGGAATGGCTGAAGAAGTTGTGGCATATGAATATAATGTAATACAATTGTGCTATACTAAAGGATGAGCAGGTATACTTCAGAAAAACCTAGAAAGACTTATAGGAACTGATGCTGAGTGAAGCAGGTAGAACCAGGAGAACATTGTACAGAGTTAAAGACACTATTTCTAATGACTAACTTTGATAGACTTGGTTCTTCTCAGTAATGCAAGGTTCTAAGATGACTCCAAAAGGCACATGCTGAAAAATGCCATTTACCTTCAGAAATTTACAGTCTGAATACAGATCAAGGAATACTATTAGCTCTCTCTCTCTTACTTTTGTTTTGTTTTGTTCCTTTTTTCTTGTGCTTCATTCCATTGGTTATAATTCTTTTTTTGCAACATGACTAACATGAAAATTTGTTTAATGTGAGATACATGCAGAGTTTTATCAGATTTCTGGACATCTTGGGTAGGGGAAGAGGGAGGGAAGGGAAGAAAATTTGAAACTCACAAGCCTGTGGAATTGAATAATGTAAACCAAAAATAAATGAATGATATAAAAAAATAGTGATCTTCTAAGTTAACCATATTGATTGTGCCTTTTGAATTCACTAAACATCTCTGCCAAATATAAAGACACTGAGAGATTTAGATTGCATTAGATAGTCTGTCAGATATTTTCTACCTCTGATGATTTATGAATTTGTATGATTTGAAACTCTAATATTTTCAAAATTATAACTAGGTTTACTTGCCCCATTGTTCCAAAATTAAGTGAAATTTTATTTTGATGCCCTTCAGATTTATACATTACCTTAATCTGAAAGGGTGGATTTGAGGATGGAGTGTTTCTTTTTTGTTTTTTTAATTTGTGGCACTTTTATTTCACTGGTATAGGGAAGTACTGGTATTGAAACTCCCTCTCCCAATCCAGATCAACAGTTCATCTATCATTTATACCCTTAGAATTTCCAAAGTGACTTACACAATATCACAGAACTAAAATATGTGACATATATTGTATGAGATTGTGGGTGTGTGAGATTATCTGGGGTGGGGGGAAATACAGGAGTTATTTTAAAAGCAGGGAAGAAAAAAACAACAAACTCAAACTGAGAGAGAATAGAAATGGGAGAAATTTATCATAGTGAAAATAACAAGGAAATAATAAAGATACCATTGTAGAAACTGTGTTAATATCCATGACTAGCAAAATGAACTTTAGAAACCTGATTTGAAGAAAGTCCTGATCAGAAATGAATTCAGTTGTGAAACTCAATGAGCTGAGGTTCATCTTCCTTCTATCCCCTCTATCCATTTAGGCATGACTAGAAAACAATTCAACTATACTGTTTCCTATATTCCACATTTAATAGTACTTTATAAAACCAACCATTTTTGTAAATTAAATTCTTCCCAACATCTTGGGGAAGTTTGTTACCTACTATAAGTATACATAGGAATGCATAGAGGAATAGCCCTGAATGGCTTGAAATTTAGAGACTACCTTCCCAAGGATACTGTACCACTTGCCTGTGGGTTTAAATTAAGCTCCTGGAGATGACTCAATTTGATGAATGATCTTATGAATCTCCTTTGAAGTATCCCAATATTTGAAAATGACTGAGCTAAGGATACAGTGAAAGGTTAGAAATATAAAAATCCTTCACCCTGTTGTATTGGCTCTGACAGAACTAAGGCTGCAGTGAAAAGTTAGAAGAAGGGTAAGGAATTTGAGTTACTCGCCCACCTGGTCGAAGAAAAAAGGGGGGAAGGCACAGAAGTTCCATCGGGGCCCCACTGGCAACAGCCCTAGGACCCTGGCACCCTGAAGCCCCCTGCTCTAGGTAAGCAGATGAACCTCTCCTCTAAAAACCCCAAGTCTTTTTCAAACCACTTGAAATGCAGTTCCTGCTCCAAATTCCCCTAAGTCAATCAACCCCTATTAGGATGCAAGTTGGTTCCTCAGAGACTCTCCTCTTTGTTCACCCCCGTGCCCCCAAATGGCACCTGGACCTTTAATTCAGGTGCTGGACTCTACAGCGTCCCAGGACTACCCAGTCCTGGTCACCCCCACACAAGAAGGGGTGCTTTATTTCTCCTTCCTTCCCAAATTAACCACCCCCACAACCATACACTGCAACTAAGGGGAGAGAAGGAAAATGATGTAGAAGGCCACAAGAGTCTACAAATGGTAAACCTAATCTTCTAGCAAAAAATTTTATATGTAATTCAGAAAAGCAATTAATGCCATCTTACTGTTTGTGTTATTATTGTATTTCTACACTGTAGTAAAGTGCTCTTATATTGTAATACATGAGTGACCATTGTGAGTCAGAAATAGTGTTGGAAAAAGCAACTTTTTAGCTTAAAATTTATGTGTATTTTAGTTTATGTCTTTCATTTCCACAATAATTTGAGTTACAAATTTTCTCCCCATTTTCCCCTACCAAATACCCACAAAACAGTGATCCCATAGAATACCCTCTCCCCTATTCTGCTCTCTCCTATATCCTCCCCAATCCCCACTCTGACTTTCCAGTAGTGCAAGGTGGATCTCTATGCCCAAGTGCCTGTATATGTTATTTCCCAGTTGCATGTGAAATATTACTAATAGTGATCATCAGAACCCACCCTTAATGGGAATATAAACAATTCCATATAGGTTGTACATGTGTAGCTTTGCAAAACATTTCCATAGTTGATATATTGTGAAAGAATGACTATATTTCACTCCATCCTATCCCACCTACCTTTGGTCTATTCTCTACTTTGATCCTGACCCTTTTGAAAAGTGTGGGCTTCTAATTCCCTCCCCCTGAATGTGCCTTTCCTTTCATCATCCACCTTTTCATCCCATTCCTCCCTACTCTCCTGTAGAGTGAGATACCCTATTTAGTTTGTATGTCATTAACCCCCTAAGCCAAATTCAGTGAGAGTAAGGTTGACCCATTCCCTTTTGCCTTCCTCTTCTTTCCCTCCATTGTAACAATTTCCCCTTGCCTCTTCTACATGAGATAATTTACCCCATTCTGTCTCTCCCCATCTCCTCTAAATATATTAATCTCTCACTTCTCAATTTCTTCTTTTAAGTATCATCCCTCCCTATTCAAGTGGTCCTGTGCCCTCTCTCTATGTATATCTGTACACATTCATACACACACTAACATACTTATTCATATGCCCATATACTCTCCTATATAGATATATGCATGTATTATGTATACCTACATACATACACACATATTTTTCTATTCCCTTCAACTCTTCTCATACTGAGATATGTTTCATAACTTACTATTATCATTTTTCCATGTAGGAATGAAAATAGTTCAACTTTGATAAGTTCCTTATAATATCTTTTCCCTGTTTACCTTCTCATGTTTCTCTTGCTTCTTGTGTCTGAATGTCAAATTTTCTATTCAACTCTGTTTTTTTCATCAAGAATGCTTGAGTGTCCTCTATTCCACTGAATAACCATGTTTTCCCTGAATCATAATACTCGGTTTTGCTGGGTAGGTGATTCTTGGTTTTAATCATAGCTCCTCTGACCCCTGGAATATCATATTCCAAGCCCTTTGATCCCTCTGTGAAGAAGCTGCCAGATCCTGTGTAATCCTAATTGTGTTTCCACATTATTGAAATTGTTTCTTCCTGGCTGCTTGAAACATTTTCTCTTTGATCTGGGAGCTCTGGAACCAGTCTATAATATTTCTAGGATTTTTCTTTTTGGGATCTTTTTCAAGAGGTGATCAGTGTATTCTTTAAACTTTTATTTTGCCCTCTAGTTCTAAAGCATCAGGGCAATTCTCCTTGAGAAATTCTTGAAGCATGATTTCTAGGTCCTTTTTTTGTTTTGTTTTGTGTATGGCTTTCAGGAAGTCCAATAATTTTTCAATTATCTATCCTCTATCTATTTCACATTTTAGTGGTTTTTAAAATGAGATATTTAACTTTTTCTTCTTTGTTTTTTTTTTCTTTTTTTTTCTTTATGGCTTTTTAAAGGTCAATTGGTGTTAAGTGACTTCTGTAAGGTCACAAAGCTAATTTTGGTGTCAATTGTCTGAGATTGCATCTGAACCCAGGTCCTCCTGGCTCTGGGGCCAGTGCTCTATTCACTGCACCACCTAACCACTGCTTCTTCTATTTTTTCATTCATTTGAGTCTGTTTAACTGTATCTAGATTTTTCATAAAGTCACTTTTCATAAAGTTTCATCATTCACTCCAGTCTAATTCTGAAGGAATGATTCTGTTCAGTGAGATTTCGATATTCTTTTTCCATCTAGCAAATTCAACTTTTTAAGGCATTCTTCTCCTCATTGGCTTTTTTTAGCCTCTTTTTACCCTTTATTTAGTCTATTTTTTAACGTGTTATTTTCTTCAGTCAGATTGATGACTCTCATTTCATAATTTTCTTGCATCATTCTCATTTTTTTCCCCCAATTTATGCTCCACTTCTCTTACATGGTTTTCAAAATCCTTCTTAAGATCCTCTATGGCCTGTAACTAGCTCATATTTTTTTTTCTTGGAAGCTTTTGCTGCAGGAGTTCTGATTTTGTTGTGCTTCTCCTGTTACATGCTTTGATTCATTTTGTCGCCAAAAAGGAGTGTAAAGTTGGATTGCTGAGCTTGCTTTGCTTCCTAGACTTGCTCATGTTGAGCAACAATTATTTGCCTTTTCAACTTTTTGCCACAGTAGAACTCTGCTTCCAGAAAGGGGAGCTTTGTCCCAAATCACTGGGGTTTTCTCAGAAGCCCTAGCTATTAGTTATTTGCCCTCTTTGATGCCTCCACATGCTCTGGCAAACTGGTCATATACCCCATGACTTCCACCCTGGACAGTGATCCTGATCCAAGCAGGTTAAAGCAAGAGGGATTTCCCCTCAAAGTGGTCAAGTTGTCCGCCTAGTATCTGGAGGCCAGGAGCTCAGAAGCAGCCATGTGGCAGTGGCTTCACAGCCTTGGAGCCTCACCCACTTCTCACCCTGAGGACAAAAGGAGGATCATACTCCCGAAACTCCCTGGTTCCTCAAAGTTTACACTGACATTTTACTTTTTCTTTAGAATCTATGGGTTTATAATTCCAGAAACCGCCACTGCTGCTGGTGATCTGAAGTTCCTTTAGCGAGCAGCTGGTGCTGGCCACCCTGAGGTAAAACCTCCAGTTCATGCAGGTCTGGGCTCGGCTCTCAGAGAGCTGTGCTATCCCCTTCCTGCCAACCTGCTGGACTGTCTGCAGTGGGATGTTATCTTCTCTCTTTCATTTTGTGGGTTCTTTAGGTCCAATGGTTGTTTAGAATCATTTTTTTATATGAAATGGAGGAGCTGGAGGATGGAGCCACATGGAAATACTATTTCTACTCCTCTGTCTTAACTCCACACCTGAAAAAGCAATTTTTGATCTGAATTCAGTTGAAACTAAAAGACGATGAAAAAAAAATTAAAACCATTAATTTTTTTGTTAATTTTATTAAATCATGCTCATCCCATCTCATAGCTAACACAAGCTGACTTTCACTTATGAAAATTTTAAAATTGTTAACTAAGTTATATGGGCTTATTGTTACAAAGTTAAAACCTAAAATTGAACACACAGCAGCTCTAATGGTAGACAGAGTACATACTCCCTACTTCCTTCCCTCAGGAAGATAGCCATGGTCTCACCTCCAATGTAAGGATATGAGGGGTGACTGAAGGTCACATGTGCCACCTACCATGTAACAGGATCCTAAAAATAAAATATGGGAATCCCAAAAGCCAACCTGCCAAGGAGAAAGAAAAATCAGTTTTTGAAACTAAGGGACTTGCCACATATCAGTCCAGAGGAATACTATCATAGGGTGGACAGGCAGATAATACTCTTCTTAGGGGGGGCCTATAGTTTTATCTTTATTTGTAAACTTGCCAGATCCCCAGAAACCATCTGGCAGGGAAGATCATCAGACCCAAGAAAAAATAAAACCTTATTTGGGTTATTGAGTTCCTAAACAATGAACTTGGCTTAATGAGAAAGGAAACTTCTTCCATATGTAAATCACAGTAAACTGTTATTGCTTATTGCAATTCCATGAGAGTAAAAACCATTGTACCCAGTCTGAAGCTGTGATTGCTCAGCCTTGTTGTTTTAGGTAAATGTCATTGGGATCACAACTAATTTTATTTTGAGTTTGAATTTAGATATAGTTTTCTGAATTAAATCAGTGTCTGGGAGAAATACCACAAGCTACTCAGAGTGAATGTAATCCTGCAATGTGTGGAGATTTACTTTGGGGGAAACATTAACGGATGACTTTATCCGCAATCTCAAATGGGAACCTCCTGGCTTAGTTTCCCCATTGTCTTCCTTTGAAAAGTAATTCTTTCCACCTGACTATTCTTGAGTCTGGCTATGAGGTGAAATTAAAATGTCTCTTATCTGAATTCAAACAGAGCTAACAAAGTTTTATCCTGTCATATCTGGCATGTACCTGCTTTTTCATGTGATGACAAATTACTCCAATTAGAGTAAGTGGTCAGTAAAATATAGTAAAAGTACAATGCAGGTATGGGAAGTTTTGTTGTTTTCAATCCATATTTCAAACAACTGTATAATTTAATACATGAACTTGTCATCTGCCTTCCTGCATAGTCAAGTGAAAAGTTAAATCCCTGGAATAGAAAATTATTTTTTTTTTCTGAATGATATGGGAACAGTTTGACAAGTGAAAAGAAGTTTGTGAAACAATGGTACAAATACCATGTTAATCATTATCCCATAGACAAAGGCTGAGATATATCTGAGCTGCTAAATGTGTACCAAAACTGATGTATTCAGCATAAAATTTTATTTCATTCTAAAGCCTAAATAATTTAGTAAAAGGGTACTTGGCCTATTCAACTGCCTACTACTATATTTGTCTTCTTATATCTTGGGTCCTGCAAATCATCGGGAGACCAAAGGTCTAATCATTCTGCTTTAACTTGCTTCTATTTGGATTGCTGTCTTGCGTGGAGGTCCTGAGTTGTTTGACCAAGCGCCAGAGGTTTTGGAGGTTTCAAAGAGGGCACCCAACTAATAGTTCAGGGGCGTGAAAACCCCAGCTATTTGGAACAAAGCTTTCATCTCTGAGAGCAGAGTTCTACTGTGGAAAAAAGCTCAAAAGTCAAATAATTAAGGGGTAACATGAGCAATCAAAGCAAGCACAACAGTCAAACCTTAGATTCCTTTTTTTGTCAACAGAAAAGATCAAAGCATGGAATGGAAGGAAGGCAATGAAGTCAGAACTACAGCATCATAAGATTCCAAGAAAAATATGAAATGGTTACAGGCCATAGTGGGGTTCAAGAAGGATTTTGAAAAACCAGTAAGAGAAGTGGAGGAAAAGTTGGGAAAAACTGAGAATGAAGCCAGTATATCATGAAAAGTGAGTCAACAACCTGACTAAAGAAAATAACTCCTCAAAAATAGACAAACTCAAATGACTAAAGAGGTCCAAAAAGCCAATGAGCAGAAGAATGCCTTAAAGAGCTGAATTTGGCAGATGTAAACAGAATTTCAAAAACTCACTGAAGATAATAATTCCTTCAGAATTAGACTGGGGCAAATGGAAGCTAGCGACCTTATGAGAAATCAAGATACTATAAAACAGAACCAAAAAATGAAAAAAAATATATAAGCAATGTGAAATATCTCATTGGGAAAACCACTGATCTGGAAAATAGATCCAGGAGAGATAATTTAAAAATTATTGTACTACCTGAAAACCATAATAAAAAAAAAGAACCTAGAAAATATCCTTGAAGAGATTCTCAAGGAAAATTTCTCCAATATTTAGAAGCAGAGGGCAGAATAGAAACTAAAAGAATTCACCTATCACCTCTTGGAAAAGATCCCAAAAAGAAGACTCCTAGGAATATTATAGCTTGGTTCTGTAGTTCTCAGATAATATTACAAGGAGAAAATACTACAAGCAATGAAGAAGAAACAATGGAAATATTGTGGAAACACAATCATAATAACACAAGATTTAGCATCTTCTACATTAAGGGATCAAAGGGCCTGGAATATGACATTTGGGAGTTCAAAGGAGCAAGAATTAACACCAAGAATCACATACCTAGCAAAATTTAGTATCACGTATCAGGAAAAAATATGGCAATTCAATGAAATAGAAGACTTTTAAGCATTCTGGATGAAAAAAAACAGTTGAATAGAAAATTTGATATTCAAATACAAGAAGCAAGAGAAGCATGAGAAGGTAAACAGGGAAAAGAAATCATAAGGAATTAAAATTAAATTTAATTAAAAAATTAAAAATGGAGTAGGAAGAGACAAAATGGGGTAAATTGTCTCATATGAAAGAGGCAAGAGAAAACTGTTACAATGGAAGGGAAAAACAGGAGGGCAAAAAGGATTGGGTCAACCTTACTCTTATTGAATTTGGCTTTAAGAAGGAATAACACACACACTAAAATTGGATATCTTACCGCACAGGAATTTAGGGTCAAAGGGTATAAGAGGAGGGATGATAGAATAGAGGGCAGATTTTTTTTGGGGGGGGTGGTTTGTTAGAAGCACATACTTTTGAAAAGGACATGGCCAAAGTAGAGAATAGAACATAAGGGGGGTGGGATAGGATAGAGGGAAATTAAGTCAGTCAGTCACAATACATTGACTAGGGAAATGTTTTGTTTAACTACCCATTTATAACCTATATTGAATTGCTTATCTTCCCAGTAAGGGTGGGTTACAAGGGAAGAAGGGAACAAATCTGGAATTCAAATTTTTTAATCAAATGTTTAGAAAAATACTTATGATTATTTTTTACATGCATTGGGAAATAGGATATATAGGCACTTGTGTATGGAGATCCATCTTGCCGTACTGGAAATTTGGAAGGGGAATGGGGGAGGATAAAGGAGAGAGAAGATTCTATCCAAAGCCTCTAAGTAAAATATGAATTAGTCTCAGGATATGTAAGAGCTCAAAAATGATTTTGAAAATAAAGCGAAGTGTAGGAAAAAATGAGAAAATAAATGAGAGTGAAGCAAGAAAATCATGAAAAACTAGTTATTTGCTTTGTACAGCAGACACAAACTTGCATGCAAGTGCATGCACACACACAAATATAAAAGAAGAAAAAATAATTAAAAATATAATAGGTCAACTTTTTATAGTGGTCCAAAAAGGTAAATGAAAAGAATGTCTTAAAAATTGGATTTGGACAAATGGAAGAGGAGGTCCAAAAACTCTATGAAGAAACAGTCTTTAAAAATTTGACTGGGGAAAATTCAATAAAAATAGAACAAAACAAAAAGAAAAAAACGAAAGACAATGTGAAATATCTCATTGGAAATTCAACTTAACTGGATAATAGATCCAGGAAAGATCACATAAAAATTATTGGACTACATAAAAGCCATAAAAACAAAAACAAACAAACAAAAAAGCCTAGACATCATATTTCAAGAAATTCTTAAGGAATATTGCCTTGATATTCTAGAACCAAACAGTAAAATAGAAATTGAAATAATTCACCAATCACATCCTGAAAGATCTCCCAAAATGAATTCTACCATGAATTTCATTAGCCAAATTAGAGAGTTCCATATTAAGGAGAAAGTATTACAATGAACCAAGAAAGAAAAAATTCAAGTATGGAGTCACAGTCAGGATAAGATGAGATTTAGTAGCTACTACACTAAAGGATCAGCGGGCTTGGAATATGATATTATGGAGGACAAAGCAGTTAGGATTATTACCAAAAGTCATCTACCCAGCAAAACTATCTCTAATCCATTAGGAGGAAAATGGACAGTCAGTGAGATAGAGGACTTTCAAAGATTCTTGATGAAAAGACCACACCTGAATGGATAATTTGACTTTGAAATAGAAGACTGAAGATACCCATAAAAAAGCTAAATGGGAAAGCAAAATCATAACACATACAATAAGGTTAAATCATTTACATTCCTACATGGAAAGATAATATTTGTAATCCATATGACTTTTCTCATTATCTGAGCACTTAATAGTGTATTTAGGCAGAGGGTAGAAGTATGAGTTAAATATGTAGGCATGTCCAAAAAAAATTAAGTGAAGAAATGTGAGTCTACCAGGAGAAAAGAAAAAAAGAAGTAGAATTAGGTAAATTATCTCACATTAAAGAGGTAAGATAAAGCTTTTTATAGTGGAGAGAAAAAGAGTGGGAGGGAAGGTGCAGTGAGTGAACCTTATGTTCATTTGATTGGCTAACAAGACATAAAAGTTAAATGACTAATGGTGGAAGGGATGTGGGAAAAATGAGACATTAATGAACTGTTGGAGAAGTTGTGACCTGATACAACCATCCTGTAAAATAGTTTGGAACTATGCCCAAAGAGATATAAAACCATACATAACCTTTACCCTAGCAATAGAACTACTGGGCCTGTATGCTAAAAGAGATTTAAAAAAAAAGGGAAAGTATATTTAGGTATGAACATATTTATAGCAGCTCGTTTCTGAGGGCAAACAAGAAATAGAGGGGATGCCCATAAATTGGGGAATGGCTGAACAAATTGTGCTATGTGATAATGTCAGAATACTATTGTAATAAAAGAAATGTTGAGGGGTGCAGAGCCAAGATGGTGGAGTAAAAGCAGATATTTTCTTGTGCTTGCCCCCAAATCCCTCCAAATAACTGTGAAAATTACTTTGAACCAATTCTATAGCAGCAGAAACAATGAAATAACAGAGTGAAGCATGTCTCCAACCCAACAGCCTGGAAGACCAAAGGAATGGCATATTGCATTGGACTGGGGACAGAGCACAGTCCAGCCTTGAAGTCCCTGGGCATGACAAGGCCTGAACAGGTCTAAGGGAACTCAATTGCTAGTAACTATGGCAATTCTCAGACTTCTCAACCTCAAAACCACTACAGTAATGTGGAAGGTCTTAGGGGAATTCTGTGGGACCTGGTTGAAGGAGGAACATGGTTGGACCTGAGCACTGGGGTTCTAGACGTAGGAACAATTTTGCCTATGGTGGCAGCAGTAACAGTGGCTGCTTGCAGAACTCTGTGCCCACAGATATTGGGGCATCAACAACTGGTCAGGAAGGAATTGCAAAGATCTTTATTCTGGGTCTTGCACAGGATTCTCTTGCTTTGCTCTGCTTAGATCAGGGTGAGAGTCCTGGGTGGATGTAATGAGGTGAGCAGGAGAGCTGTATTGGGGGAGATTGTGGCAGAAGTGGAGATGGAATCCTCCTCACAGTTCCATGGCCACAAAGAGTGGTTGGGGTCACTCATAGAGCAGAGTGAAGGGCAGTAGAAGACTAAACTTTGATCATACCACCATGGAAGACCTGAAAATTTATAGTTCCCTAGAAGTATCTCTGAAAATAGTTACAAAAAAGCCCTTCAAGCCTGGGACAGTACATTCACAACCACCTCCACCCCTACTGGAAGCACAGTTCTACCTTCACAAAGATTTAGAAAGTCAAGTATTTGGCTGGTAAGATGAGCTAGAAAAAACAACAACAACAACAACAACAAAAACACCTCATACTGTAGAATTATACATTGATGACAAAGAAGATCAAAATTTACAACCAGAAGAAAACAAAGTTAAAATTCCTACATCAAAGTCTCCATGAAAAATTTGAATTGGTTGCAGGTTACAGAGGAGCTCGAAAAGCATTTGAAAATCAAGTAAGAGAAATAGAAGGAAAATTGTGATTAAAAATGAGAATGATGTGAGAAAATCATGTAAAATGAGTCAACAGCTGGCTAAAGGAAACCCCCCAAAATGCTGAAGAAAATAAAACCTTAAAAAATAGACTAAATCAAATGGCAAAAGAGGATCAAAAAGCCAATGAGGAGAAGAATGTCATAAAAAGCAGAATTGGACTTATGAAAAAAGAGTTCCAAATATTCAATTCATCCAAAATAATAATGGGGCCAATGGAAGTTAATGACTTTCAAAAGAAATCAAGAAATTATAAAACAGAATCAAAAGAATGGTAAAACAAAGACAATGTAGAATATGTAATTGGAAAATCCACTGACCCGTAAAATAGATCCAGGATTGATAATCTAAAACATTATTGGACTAGGTGTGACTAAGTGGCACAGTGAATAGAGCACTGGCCCTGAAGCCAGGAGGATCTAAATTTAAGTATGGCCTCAGACACTTAACACAAAACTAGGCATATGACCTTGGGTAAGTCACTTATCCCTGATTGCCCTACCTTTCCCTCTTCAAAAAAAGCAAAAAAAAAATGGACTACCTGAAAACCATCTTCAAAAAAATAGCCTAGAAATCATCTTTCAAGAAATTATCAACGAAAACTGCCCTGATATTCTAATACCAGAGGGCAGAATAGAAATTGAAAGGGTCTACCAATTGCCTCTTTAAAGAGATCCCATAAAGAAAACACTTTGGAATATTGTAGCCAAATTCTAGACTTCCACCTTCAAGGAGGAAATATTGCAAACAGTCGGAAAGAAATAATTCAAGTATTTTGGAAACACAATTAGGATAACATAAAATCTAGTAGCTTATATATAGAGGTAGCAGAGGGCTTGGAATATGATATTCCAGAGGTCAGAGTAGCTGGACTAAAACCACGAATCATCTACACAGCAAAATTGAGTGTAACTCTTCAGGGAGAAAATTGATTTTCAATGAAAGAGAGAACTTTATAGCATTCTTGATAAAAAGACAAAAGCTGAATAGAAAATTAGACTTTCAAATACAAGAAACAAGAGAAGCATGAAAAGGTAAATACAAAAGAGAAATCATATGTGATTTATTACAGTTAATTTGTTTATATTCTTACAGGGAAAGATGATATTTCTGACTCATGAGACCTTTCTCAGTATTAGGGTAGTGGAAGGAGATGATAGATAGATAGATAGATAGATAGATAGATAGATAGATAGATAGATAGATAGATAGATAGATAGGTAGGTAGGTAGGTAGGTAGGTAGGTAGGTAGGTGGCAAAGGGTGAGTTCAATATGAAGGGATGATATCCCAAAAATAAATTTAAGGAATGAATAGAAATATATTGGGAGAAGGAGAAAGGGAGAGATATAAAGGGGTAGATTTTCTGATGTAACAGGCAAGAAAAATGTTTCACAATGGAGGGGGAGAGGGGGAAGTGAGAGGGAATTAGTGAATCTTTCTCTTATTGACTTTGGCTTAAAGAGGGAGTAACATATACATTTAAATGTATATCTTACTAGCTATTTTAGATGCAGGAGAACAGGAGACCTGTTCAAAATTCCTGGGACAGGAACTATGCTAGCACTGGAGGCCAAAAGGGATCAAGGTACCCTCCTGGAAAAGATCAGAACACAGAGAAGGTTAATAGTAAGCATACTTCTCCTTAGAGTTGATCACCTCTGAAGGATTCAAAAGATGACACTCCCACATTCCCAGAATTAGCACTGAAATAATAGCAAGAAAGGCCTAAAGCACTAGACAGTGCTCACTCAAGTCAGAAGTAAAGTCCAATTATAATATAGTTAAAAGTCATGAAATGGGTTTGAAAATGAACAAACAACAAATAAGCTGATGATAAGAAGTTACTGTGATGACAGAAAACGTCAATAAACAAACCCAAAGATGACAATGATGTGAAAGTAGTTACAAAGACACTCAAAGAAAAATTCCAGAAGAGGAATAAAAAGGATTTTCAAAATCAAATATGAATTGTAGAGGACACATTAGGGAAATAAATGGTAGTAATAAAATAAAATTATGAAAAGAGAGTCAATATTAAAGGGCCTCAAAAATATTTAAGAGAAGAATTCTCTTTTTTTGCTTCTTTGAGGACAATTGGGGTTAAGTAACTTGTCCAAGGTCACATGGCTAGGTTGTGTGTGTGTGTGTGTGTGTGTGTGTGTGTGTGTGTGGGTGTGTGTGTTTAAGTGTCTGAGGCCAGATGTGAAATCAGGTGCTCCTGACTCTGGGGCAAGCACTCTACTCACTGCGCCACCTACTCACCCTGAAGAACACAGCAGAATGAATCAAATGGGGATAAATGATGATGTAAAAGCTCACTGAAAATAATCATTCTTTTTTTAAAATAAAATTTTATCTTTATTAATTTTTGTTTAATTTTAATTTATAGGATTCAATTCCACATTCCCTTGAATATCAATTTTTATTCCCCTTTCTCTCCTCTCCCCTACCAATACCTGTGGTGCCATGTAATCATGTATAGCGTCTGCAAATACTTGTGCATTAGATATTAGTTAGCATGTAAAGCATTGTAAACAATAATAATGGGAAAGAAGGAACAAAACCAAACCAGAAAAAGAGAGAGAGACAGAGCACGTAGTTGGCTTCAATTGGCATTCAAACTCTATTCTCTCTAATTCTTTATCTGAATGTAGACATCTTTTTCTGTCATGAATCTTTGGAGTTGATTTATAACCTTGCATTGCTGAGAAGAGTCCAGTTTCTGAAAGCTGGTCATTACACATATGTTGTTTGTAATTGTGTACATATTTCTCCTGTTTGTGCTCTTCTCATTCAGCATCAATTTGTATAATCCTGTCCAGGTTAATATGAAGTCTGTCAGCTCCTCATTTCTTATAGCACAATAATATTCCATTACGCTCATATGGCACAACTTATTTTGCCATTCCCAAATTGATGGCCATCCCCTTAATTTCCAATTCTTTGCAACCACAAAAAGAGCTCTTATAAATATTTTTGTAGATACAAATGTTTTTCCCACTTCTGTCATCTCTTTGGGATACAGCCCTAGTATTAAGGTATTCAGTTATTCCTAGCCCTTTGGGCATAGTACCAGATTACTCTCCAGAATAGTTGAATCAGCTCACAACTTCACCAACAATGCATTAGTGTTCCAATTTTTCTACATCCTCTCTAGCATTTGTCATTTTTCTGTTTTGTCATCTTCACCAATCTGACCAGTGAGATGTGGTATCTCAGAGTGATTTTGATTTCCATTTCGCTAATAGCTAGGGATTTTGAAGATGATTTTTGAAAGAATCATTTTTGAAATGATTACAGATATCTTGCATTTCTTCCTCTGAAAACTGCCTTGTTTTCATATAAAAGGATATGTCATTTGACCATTTATCAGTTGGAGAATGGCTTGTATTCTTATAGATTTGACTCAATTCTCTGTATATTTTAGAAATGAGGCCTTTACCAGAGACACTGGTTGTAAAAATTCTTTCCCAATTTGCCAATTCCCTCTTAATCATTGTTACATTGGCTTAGTTCATACAGAAACTTTTCAGTTTATTGTAATTAAAATTATCCATTTTGCATTTTATAATGCCCTCTAACTCTTGTCTGGTCATAAAGTCCTCCCCTATCCATAAATCTGATAGGTATACTATTCCTTACTTTCACAGATTGTTTACAGTATCAGTTTTATACCTAGATCATGCATCCATTTAGATTTGATTTGCGTATATGGTGTTAGATATAATGGTCTATGCCCAGTTTTTACCACACTATATTCCAGTTTTCCCAGGCGTTTTTGTCAAATAGTGCTTTTTTATCCCCAAAACTGGAGTTTCGGGGTTTATCAAGGTGTAGATTACTATAGTCACTGACTGCTGCATCTCATGGCCCCAGTCTATTTCATTGATCCACTATGCTATTTTAGCCAGTACCAAGTAATTTTGATGGCTGCTGATTTATAATACAGATTAAAATTTGGTATGTCTAGGTGTGATAGTAATGGCATATAAAGATCCCCCTGTATTGGCTTCATTTTCAAATTGATTTTTTTTAAAACCCAGAGCTTGTTATTCCCACTTGTGGGATGGACTTGTTGACATGAAAAGAGAAGGCTGAACTGGGAGGAGCTGGTGACATAAATTTAGAGAGACACAAGACATAGGCAGAAGAACTTTTTGGAAGTAGCACCTTTGGAGGCAGAGACTGAGAGGATTGCTGAGGGCCACTTTGAATTGTCCAGGACTTTGGGAGCTGCCACCCAGAGCTGCCGAGGACTGAGGAGATATGGCTGTTTTGCTGGTACTTTGTCTGTCTGTTTTGATGTTGTTTTGCTGGATTTGTCCACTGGTGAAAGACAGTCCTGTTGTTGCAGAAGCCTTGGAAACTTGCTGTTGGTTCTGAAGCCCTCAAGAAGGATTTTCTTGTTTTATATCATCATATCATTTGCAAAGAGTGATAGCTTAGTTACTTCTTTGCCTAATTTGGTTACTTCAACTTCTCTTTCTTTTCTATTTGCTACTGCTAACATTTCTAGTACAAGATTGTATAAGAGGGGTGATAGTGGTCATCCATGTTTCAGTCCCTATCTTATTGGAAATGCTTCTAGCTTATCCCCATTACATACAATACTTGCAGATGGCTTTAAATAGATGCTACCTATTATTTTAAGGAAGACTCCATTTATTTTTATACTTTCTAATGTTTTTAATATGAATGGATGGTTTATTTTGTCAAAAACCTTTCCTGGATATATTGAGATAATCGCATTGTGTCTGCTAGTTGTATTGTTGATATGATAAATTATACATACGTTTTCCTAATATTGAACCATATTTTCATTCCTGGAATATATCCTAGATGATCAATGTGTATTTTTCTTGTGATGAGTTGCTTTAGTCTTTTTTCTAATATATTTTTTAAGCAATTGGGGTTAAGTAACTTTCTCAAGGTTACATGGCCAGGTATTATTTCTGGTTGTGGTTCTAAGTATCTTAGCCCGGATTCGATCCCATGACTCTGGGGCCAGAGCTCTTACTCACTGCGCCACCTGGCTGCCCCTTTTTGCTAATATATTATTTAACATTTTTGCATCTATATCCATGAGGCAATTTGTTCTTAAATGTTTGAGAGAAATTGCTAGCAAATTCATCTAGCCCTGGGGATGGAAGTTAGTTGATGGCCTTTTCAATTTTTGTTTCCGAGATGGGGTTCTCTAAAGTAATTTATTTCCTCTTCATTTAATCTGAGCAATTTATATTTTTGTAAATATTCATCCATTTCACTAAGATTGTGAAATTTATGTGCATAAAATTGGTGAAATAATTCCTAATTATTGTTCTTCTTTACTTGAGGTTAGATTTATCAAGTTCAGAGAGGGGGAGATTGAGGTCCCCCACTAGTATATTTTTGCTATCTATTTCTTCCTATATGTCGCTTACCTTCTTCCCTGGGAATCTGGATGCTATGTTGTTTGGTGCATAAATGTTTAGTAATGATCCTTTTTAAATGATTCAATAAATATACAATTCTCAATAATAATAGGTATCAGAATCCCATATAAGGATGTAAATAATTTGCTCTCATTAAATAACAAGTTGTGTGTGTGTGTGTGTGTGTGTATGTGTGTGTTCTTTCCCTATTTACCTTTCTATGTCTTTTTTGAATCTTGTAATTGGAGATTGAATTTTTCATTGAGCTCTGAATTTTTCATTAGGAAAGTCTGGAAGTCCCTTATATCATTTAATAACCATCTCCTTGCCAGGAAGATTATGTTCAATTACTTTGGAGAGCTGATCCTTGGCTGTAACCTGAGCTCTTTTGCCTTGTAAAATACCACATTTCAGTTCCTCCAGTCTTTTAATGTAGAAGTTGACAGATCCTTTGTGATCTTCACTGTAGTGTTGCAATATTTGAATTGTTTCTTTCTGGCTTCTTGCAGTATTTTCTCCTTTACCTGGTAGATCTGGAATTTGGTTACAACCTTTAGATGAATTTTCAATTTGGAATCTCTTTCAGGAAATGTCCAGTGGATTCTCTTGATTGATATTTTGCCCTCTGATTTTAGGATCTCAGCACAGTTTTCCTTGATGAGCTCTTAGAAGATGTTGTCCAGGCTCTTTTACTCATCATGATTTTCTCGTAGCTGAATAATTCTTAGATTCTCTCTCCTGGGACTGTTTTCTAGTTCTGTTATTTTTCCATTGAGATATTTTACCTTTTTTCTAATAGTTCATTCTTGATATTTTGTTTGACTCATAGAGTCACTAGCTTCAGTTTTTAGCAAATTATTCTCCTTAGTTTTTTAATCTCTTTTTCCATATATTCCCATTTACTTTTTCTTTCACAAATTTTTCTTTTTAAGTAACTGCTTTCTTCATTAAAAGTTTTTGTAGTTTTACAATTTTTATTTTAAAAGGAATTATTCATTTTATCTTCTATCTCCCTAATTTGGCTTTCAAACTCCTTTTTCAGCTCTTCTAAGTAAGCTTTCTGGGCTTGAGACCAGTTCATATTCCCTATTGAGGCTTCAGCTGTGGGTGTGAAGTCAATGTTGTTTCCTTCTGAATTTTGTTCCTCCCTCTTGGAATAAGATGATTCTACAGTCTTTGTCTTTGCAATCTGTCCTTTATTCCATTTTGGTAAAGCATCTTCATCTTTTCAATCTGTCTTTTACCCATTAAGGCCCATTTTGAGGCAGGGCCTTAGCCATGCCCTTCCTCTAGGCCTCTCAAGCCTTCACTATTTTAAAATTTTGCTCTTGGTCAATAATTTCTGTGTTTTCCCTGTCATGGGGGGGATGTTAGGAGTTGGATTTTACTCTGCCCTCCTGGTCCCTGGAAGTTCAGATATTTGCTTTAAAATTTCCAGGCTGTTGTTTGATAGTCCCAGGAGTTGCTGCTGCAACTGTCATGGGCCCTGCATTTGTCTTTTACCCAGCTCTGACAGATCCCAGCTTTGTAGTGATAGGTCTGGGAATGGCCTTTGTGGTTTGTGGATAAACTTGCCCCTGCACTGGCCCACTCTCTGCCACGTCAAAAATGATTATTTAAAATTAGAATTATGCAAATAGAAATAAATGACTCAATAATAAACAATAAAACAAATTCAAATAAATGAATAAAATAGACAAAAATAATCTCATTGTATAAATAACTGGACTGGGAAATAGTTTGAGGGACAACTTAAGAATCATTTGACTATCTAAAAGCTATAATAAGAGAGAGAGAGAGACAGAGACAGAGACAAAGAGAGAGAGACAGACAGACAGACAGAGACAGAGAGAGAGACAGACAGAGACAGAGAGACAGACAGAGACAGAAAGGCAGACTAGATGACATATTAAAAAATCATCATGGACAATTGCTCTAATATCCTAGAATGAGAGTAAAATACAAATTGAAAGAATTCAGAGGTAGAGCAAAATTGTAAAGAAAAGGCAGCTATTCATATGAACTCCCAACCAAACTCCAATGAACACCTTCAAATAATGTTTTAAGACAATTCCTGTAGTGGCAAAACCCACAAAAGCACAGGGAGAATTAATTTTCCAGCCAAAAACAACTTAGAACATCAGTAGGAAAGATCTGCTACATCAAGATGAGAGAAGATCATAGTCCAGCACATACTGGGACAGAGAAAAACAAAAGGATGTCTTGCTCATTTTTAATGACTCAAATCAAGTTCTTGAGTGACAGAAACAAAAAAAAACTTGCATTAAAAATAAAAACTAGGCTAATATAAGAATGAAATTAATCCACCAATCACGTCCTGTATAAGATACCAAAATGAAAACTGATAGAAACGTTATAGCTAATTTCTCAGGTCATGGAAAAAATATTTCAAGAAACATTTCAATTATGGTGGAGCCACAATAAGGATAAAAATGTCTAAATAGCTTTTATATTAAAGCATCAAAGGGCTTGGAAAAAACAGTAGTCTAGAAGGCAAAGGAGCTAGGATGACACTGAGTGTAATCTTTCAGGAGAAAAAATGGATACTGAATGATATAGAGGGTTTACAAACATTCTTGAAGAAAAGACCAGAGTTGAATAGAAAATTTGGCTTTCAAATACAAGTATCAAGAGGTAAAAAGGAAAAGAAAATCATAAGTGGCTTAAGAAGTTTAATCAATTCACATGCCTACATGGGAAGATGATATTTGTAACTTATAAGATCTTTTTAATCATTAGGGCATTTAGAAGGAATATATAGGTAGACAGTGCACAGGTGTGGTTTGAATATGATGGAAAGATATTTTAAAAATAAAATTAAATTGTTATAAAGGAATGTTCTAGAATAGAAAAAAGAGGGAGAGGTGGAATGGGGTAAGTTGTCTCACATAAAAGAAGCAACAAAAATCTTTTACATTGGAGTGGAAGAAATGGAGGTGAGGGAGAGTGAGTGAATTTAAATCTCATCACAACTGGCTCAAAGAGGGAATAATATGTAGAGTTAATTGTGTTTAGAAATCTATCTTAAGAGAGGATTCTGGGAAGATGGCAGAGAAGGTCAGAAATTTCTAAGCTCTCAGGATCTTCCCCCGGAAAAGGGTTAAAATACAACCTTAGGGCAAGCAAAGTATGGCTGGAGAGGGACAAGAATGGAGGAATAATCAGATTCTTCCTGAAACAATTTGAGAAGAAAAGAAGAAAAATCCCAGGAGGAACTTTGGTTCTATTTTAACAGCAAGAGTCAAACCTCTTTAATAACAAACAGCAAGTTCTAGGGTGAGTTGGTTTGAGAGGATGCCTCAGCCTCAAGTACCAGAACTTTTATACTCTGGATAGTGAGGAGAGTTGGGCATTTGAGGTTGGGAAGATGAAGGGAACGTCTGCTGACCAGACACCCCTGACCAGGTTGTGCTGTGCAGAGACGCAGGAGTGAAAAGGACCCTGTACAGGACCTATGACTGAAGAAATGGTGGTAAGAAAGCCCCTTGCTGTGTACACTTGCAGGACATTAGAGGTTTCTCTTTGGTTTCAGGATAGATAGAAGAGCTGAAGATCTGGGGAAAGAGGCACCATTTTTCATATCCCAGGGCTAGAGGTGACTACAGAAAAACAAACCATCATCACAAAAAATGCACAGACAAATGAGAAAGAATCCAATTACAGAAACCTATTATGGGAATTGATATGACCTGGGTTCATCTTCAGAGGAGGAAATTGAAGAAAAAAGCAAGAGTTAGTCAAATATTCACCTGACCCCCAAAGAAAGATTTTTTTTACATGCAACTGGGAAATAAGATATACACACACTGGCTTATAGAAATCCATCTTGCCCTACTAGATAGCTAGGGGGAATGGGGGAGAATATAAAAGAGAGCAGATTTTGGAAAGCGGTATTCAGTAGGCTTGCTATTTTGGGGTAGGGGTAGGGGAAAGAGAAGGAGAAAAATTGTAACTCAATATCTTGTGGAAATGAATGTTGAAAACTAAAAAAAAATTTTAAATTAAAAAAATGAAAAAATTATGGAAGACTTTAAAGGAAACTTTAAAAATCAAATGACAGAAAAGAAGGAAAATTTTTTTTTGAAAATAAGAATAATTCTTCGGCGGCTAGGTTGTGTAGTGAGTAAGACTCTGGCTCCCGGGTCAGGAGGACCCAGGATTGGTTCTGGCCTCAGATACTTAACACCCAAACACCCACCCACCCACTCACCCACACAAAATGGCTGTGTAACATTGGGCAAGTTAGTTAACCCCAATAGCCTTAAAAAAAGAAAAGAAGAATAATTCAGGGTTGCTAGGTGCCAGTGGCCCTAGAGTCAGGAGGACCTGAGATCAAATCTCACCTCAGACATTTGACGCACTTACTAGCCATGTGACTTTGAGCAAAACACTTCGTGCCAATTGCCCTCCAAAAGGCTAATAATAAAAATAATCCAAGGAAAACAAGAATGGTATGAAAGGAAAGTCTACCAACTAGAAAAGGAGATCAGAACCTTAAGGAAGTAAATGACTCCTTGAAAATTAGAGTTGGATAAAGTAAAGCCTGTGAAATTATAGAACATCAATAAATGATTAAGTAAAATATAGGGCTGGGCAGGTGGCACAGTGAGTAAGAGCACCAGCCCCAGTGTCGGGAGACCCAGGATCGGTTCCGGCCTTAGATGCTTGGTACCCACACACAAATAACTGGCCATGTAACCTCAAGCAAGTTACTTAACCCCCATTGCTTAGGGACGACCAGGTGGTGCAGCGAGTAACAGTGTCGTCCCTGGTGTCAGGAGACCCGGTATCGGTTCTAGCCTCAGGTACTCGGCACCAACACAAAAATAACTGACAGTGTTACCTTGAGCCAGTTACTTAAACCCAATTACAAATACACACACACACACACACACATACACACACACACACACACATATATATAATGAAAACTTTAAAGAAAAAGTGAAACATCATATAAGAAAAACAACAGATTTGGAGAATAGATAAAGAAGAGAAAATATTAAAAGAACAATTGAAAACTGAAAGTTTTAATAAACAAAGAATCTTGATACGATAATACAAGTAATTACAGAAAATTGTCCTGAAGTATTAGAACAAGGGGGCAGGGATAGAAATAGAAAAAAAAAATCCATCATTCTCCACTTAAAAGAGATCCTATGAGGAAAACTCATAGTAATATTGAAGTCAATTCTGAAATCCCTAGCTGAAGGGGAAGAAATATTGAAAGCATAAAAGTTAAAACAATTTAGATATGATGGAGCTACAATTAGAATTATAGACCTAGCAGCAGAAATATTAAAGAACTTCACATCTTGGAACAAGACATATCAAAGAGCAAAAGAACTAGGGCTTTAGTAAAACAAATGATACCCTGCAAGGTTAAATATTATCTTGAACCAAAATAATGGATATTTAATAAACTATCAGATTTTCAAATTTTGTTTATAACAATCCTGACTTCAAAAGATGATTCAACATACAAGAACCAATGTAAATCTAAGGTACATAACAAAGACTGAATATGAGGAATCCATAAAGACAGACTGTTTACTTTTTTAAAAAATGTAAAATTTATATGTAAGATTCTTATTAATAATGGGGTAGTAAATAAGAAATGTTGGGGAGAACCTAGGCATGACATGAATGTTAAAAAGTAAAACCAGTTAGGAAAAACTAAAAAAGGGTCATTATTTAATACTTATGAGTTCAAAGAAGAGGTATTGATACATAGGAATTAGGGTAACCTATTTTCATTGGTAATGTGTGTAAGATATATATATATATATATATATATATATATATATATATATATATATATATATATATATATGCATACACACACAGAATTTCAGAGATAATGGAAGTCTCCTAATTCAGAATAAAAAAATGGTAGGGGCATAAGGAGGGAGGAGAGGAAAAGGGAAAGATGTTTAGAAGGGTGGGTGAGAGGATAGGTAAATAGGGGTATAGAAGGATGTTTATATTTATGGGAATGGTAGGATAGGGGAGGAGTTTTTGGAGGGGGTAGACAAGTCCTAGGAGAGAAAGGTAGTGGGTAAAAATAAAGTAGAACAGGTAAGAGTAATAGGAAACAAGAGATGTGCATATACATAAAAACAAAGGTCAGGACAAGAATAGGTATGGGAATGTATATGTCTATATATTTAGGTATATATATTAGCGTATATACTATATGGAGAAATATCTAAATTTGTCGTAACTTTCTGTGTGGTTGGGGAAAGTATGTATATAATTATAACTATAGAGAAACATATCTAAATTTTATGGTGAACCTTGTTGGGGGTCTTGGGGGAGGGAAAAAGGAACAAAGTAAATTAGTGCACTGGGGCAAACAGAAGAAAACTCACAAGGGAGGGAAGAAAGGATGGGCAATTCTCAAAACAATGAGTCTTATTTTTCATATGAGAATTCTCGAAATTAAACTTATTATTATGTATTTTGAATCCTCTCATCTTCTCCTATGCACATGGAATATTTTTATTTCTTTCTAACTTTGTATCTAAATTCCAATATTTGACTTTAAGATATGTTTTTTGTTTCTTTTTTTTTCTGTTCTCTGTATTCTGAAGTTTGAATAAAAAATAAAATCTTGGAAAACATAGAAAAATAAAATTTAAAAATTATAGAAAACATATATTTTTAAAATACAAACAGAAGAAATCTATCTTATCTCACAAGAAAATAGGAGGGAAAATTGATAAGAGAAGGGTGTGACAGAAAGGAGGGTACATTGGGCCAGGGGGTAGCTAGAAGCAAAACACTTTTGGAGAGGGAGGGATGAAAGTGAGAGAGACAATTAGAATAAATTGAGGGTAGGATGGAGACAAATGCAGATAGAAATAGTAAATGTGAAAAAGAAAAAAAGCAGCTAAAGTAAGTTTCTCTCATAAAGGCCTCATTTCTTTAACATAGAGAACTGAGTCAAATTTATAAAAGTAACAACCATTCCCCAATTGATAAACTATGAAAAGATATAAGTTTTCAGATTTAGTAATCAAAGTTATTTATATCCATTTAAAAAAATCTCACTATTTATTAGAGTAATGCAAGTTAAAACAATTCAGAGGAACTAACTCATCCCTATTAGATTGGCTAATAGGACAGAAAAGGTAAACAAAAAATGCTGGAGGGAACGTTGAAAAAATGAGACAATGCTTTGTTGATAGATTTACAAATTGATTCAACCATCCTGCAGAGCAATTATGAACTATGCAAAAAGGGTTATAAAACCACTCAAATTCTCTGACCTGGCCATATAACTATGGTTCTATCCCAAAGGAGATAAAAAAAACAACAAAAAGAAATCAACTATGTTTACAAATATATATATATATATAAAACAGTTCATTTCTGGAGGTAAACAATTAGAAATTGAAAGGATGCCCATCAATTGGGAAATGGCTGAAGAAGATTTTGCATGTGAATATGATTAAATACTATTTTATTATAAGAAATGATGAGCAGGAAACTCTCAGAAAAACCTGGAGAGACTTGGAAACTGAAATATATTGTGTATAAAATAACAGCAACATTGCTAGATGATTAACCATGCATGACTTAGCTATCAGCAATGCAAAGATCTAAGACATATCTGAAGGTCTTATGATTAAAAATGCTCTCCATCCCCAGAGAAAGTACTGGTGTTCTCTTAATACAGAAAGAAGCATATTTTTTAACTTTATTTTTCTTAAGTGGATTTTTTGTCTATGTTTTTCTTCACAAAATGACTATTATGATTATATTTTCCACGACTACACATATAGAAAAAAAAAACTGTATGAAATTGCTTTCCTTCTCAGTGCAGGTGGGGATAAAGAGGGAGAATATGGAACTCGAAGTTAAAAAAAAAGTTTTAAATTGTTTTTAAATACAGTTAGAGAAAAATTCTAAATAAATAATCTGATTTGTGAAAGAGATCAAGAAGAGAAAAAAATAATAATGATTAGACTACTTTCAAGCTAGGATAAAAAAAAGAATTTTGATGCAATAATACAAAAAATGATAAATTTTTCCTGAAATATTTGAAGAAAAGGTCAAAGTAGACATAGAAAAGATCTACTTATTACCACCTGAAAAAGATCCTATAAAGAAAAATTTTAGTAACATCACTGCTAAATTTTGAAACCCACAACTCAAGGAAAAAAATATTACAAGATACAAGCAAAAAAAAAAAAAGCAATTCAAATGTTATGAAGCCACAGTTATAATCACCCAGGATCTAGCAGTGTCTACACTCAAAGACTCTAGGACCTGAAGCACTATGTGTACAAAAACAAAAGCAAAGGGGTTGCAGGTGAAAAACATCTTATGCAGCAAAGCCAAGCATAATCCTAAATGACAAAAAGCGGATGTTCAATAAATTACCAGACTTCAAGAAGTTTACAACAAAATGACCTGAATATAAGAGAAAATTTTGGCATACAAGTTCCAAGAGAAAAGTAGAGTACACATCAGAAACTAATTGCATTGGAATCAATAAGGACAGACTACTTTCTATAAGAGGTAATAGAAAGTGTATATCTAAGATTATAATTACTAATTAGGTAGTTTGAATGAAAGATTGGTGTTGAGTTGAGTATGATGTGCTTCTAAAGTAATACCCTGTAGGAAAAGGTAAAAAAAGTATTCATATAAATGAAGTGTGAGAGTAAGAACTGATGTAGAGGAGTTAGGTAGGGGTACTTCTGCAAATCTACTTTCATTGGGAATAGGTTAAAGATACTCTATGTCTCTCTGTCTAAAACCAGATGGTTAAGCATAAGCCTATTGTGAGCATGGTAAACCTGATACAAGTTTAATATGATGATACTAAGTTATTCCTTCAACATTTTCTGCCATAACATCCTGTCTTTGTCTCCTCTCTGTCTCTATCTCTCTGTCTCTGTCTGTCTATCTATCTGTGTCTCTCTCTCTCTGTCGCTCATTAAATTAGCTACTAAATCCTATTACCCTCCTTAATGAAGCTTCAAAAGTGAGAATTTTTTTTGGGGGGAGGTACTGTTTTTCATTCATTTAGTGTCTTATTTTACTCCTCTCATTCTGGTCATTCAGTTTTAATGACTATCACTATTTTCCATTTAGATGATAGAGCTTCCCTTACAATTTTCCCCTGAAATTAAATATTCATTCAACATTCATTAAACTTCTATGGAGTATTAGTGTTAGGCACTAATGGAAGTAGAAATTTTAGATAATACACAGTGAATGTCTTAAGGATGTCACATTCCATTAGGAGGATAATACTCTGACTTACTTATTTCATATGATATTCCATGATAAGTACAAATAAGCATTACATATAACTACTGAAATCAAGTCAACAAGCAGTTATTAAGAGTGTAATATGAACTTGACACTATGTGATGAGATTGGGAGATCAAGAAATATTATAGAGAAGAGCTGGTATTTAAAATGCAAATATTTTTGCCATGTATGGATGGCAAATTACATACACTGGCACTACTATTAATATGGTAGTGTATTTTTTTTATTTTTTCATGAATATTATCTACACGTACATAAATGTCTATATTTTTGAGTCTACTTTATGTTATTTTTCCTCCCACAGTCAGTGATCACATTTGTGAAATATTTTGTTGTTCTTTCAGAACAGCATTTTGTGCAAATTGATGCTTAATATATGCTCTTGGATAATTTGTTATTTATTTAAAAACTTAAAATAATAAATGGGCAAAATAAACCTCTGCTCATTTTGTGTTTCTTTTTACATATCTGTAAAGAGCAAGGGTACAAGAGATGTAGTCCAAGCTAAGGTCATAGGAATGAGGCCTTGAGCATTTGAACCAGGGATGATATAATCATATAAAAACTGGAAGGGCTTTGAGTTTCCTTCTGAATGCTTACTAAAGAACAAAATGTGTTCTCATTTCTCTGTGAAGTTGCAGAAGGAAAATGATATAACACAAAAAAGAAAAGCAGTAGCTAAAAGAAAATCAGCTACCTTGCTCAGCAGGAGGAAAAGAAATGGAGGCTAAACCAGGAAAATCTTTTATATTTAGAATGAGTATGAAACTGAAAAAAAAGCTCCCCCCAAAAGAACCCTGAACACCACAAAAGCTAATTTTCAGACACAAGATAGATGTGTTAAAGGTAATTAAAAAAATAAACTTCAATTACAACTTGCAACTTTTGTCTTGCTTGGTCGTTAAGTTATATATCAATTAAATAGCCTTCATTTATAAATACAATTCACAATAATTTAATTGGGATCCAAAAGTTCATGGTGAAAGCTATGTAAGTGCTGATCTTGCTTTCATTTGTTGTCTTTTCAATATCTGTTACTTTACAATGATGATGCAAATAAAAGCTTAGTTACTTTATAATTTTTAAGCCATGGATCAAACATTTCGAATTCAATAAACCCCAACTGCATTAGCCCAAATTTTCTTTGCTTCATAATAATTTTAAGTAAAATTTATACTGTCTTTTTTACTACCTGATTCATTAACACTAAAATAATTCTGCTTTCATTGAGCCATCAGGCAACAAGGGATAGTCAGAAGTCATTATAAAAATATTTTTTATCCAGTCTTTTGATATCCTTTAGCTTTTATGAATCTATCTGAAACACGTTTCTTTAAAGGAAAAAAAATCCATAATAAATAAAAATAAAGACTAATTGTCTTTGAAAGTATTACATAATGAGTTTTAGAGTATAAATGTGGGAATACAGATTTTAAATCTCCAAGGAAGGAGAAAAAATCAGAAAATCCTTGCATTATATAAACTTGTGGATCAACTACAACCCACATAATTCACTAAAGTATTTAACTTCAAAGATTCAAGGAATTATTTCAAAGTAAACAAAGTACTATAGAAGATTAATACAGTCACATGAGTTCTGGTAGATTTTCTAGCCTTCCTTACAACTCACTAGACTTTAATATCCATCTCTAAACCAGTGAAGTGATTAAGCATATTCACCTTTTAAGCACAGGAAGAAGGATTAACTATTTGTTCTTTGATCTCTGAATCTCTCCTAGCAATTCTTGAGTCTAAAATCAGAGAAGAAAGGTAATGTGAATGGAACATAACCTTAATGATTGAATTGTTTACTTCTTGCATTCTTATCATTGAGTCTTCTTAAGTTCAAGCTTTATTTATGCTTTCATATGATTATGGGAAGAAATTAGATATTAAGCAGTATAACAGCAACCACCCTATCATATGCAGGATGGCTGCTAGCACAGGTCCTTTGATCTGCTTTTCTAAAGGAAAGCAAATGGAAAGGGATTAGCAATCTTTAATCAAACATAGACTTCATTCACTTAGTTCAGTTGAAAAAGTCAGTGCCCTGAACTTCAGAAAATAGAAACATAAATTACAAGCAGAAAAAAAAAATACAGGAAGAGAAAACAACACAACTCAATAGACCTAAGGGCAGGGCTTCTAGCTGTCTGGCCATTACATAATTACATATGTATGTATGTGTACACACACACACACACACACACACATACATGTAGTGTTAGTTTAGTGTTAGTTACCAAAGAGAGAAGTACCAACATCTGGGTTTTCAAAGGCAGAGGACTCAATGACTGTCCGATGTCACATCCGACCAAATCATACTACTCTAACCATGAGTGAACCCTAAAGCAAAACCTCACTTCAGGAAGTATAGGTAGCCTTCTCCAGGGTCAGAGAACATAACAAACTTCATGATCCACTGCCTAATTTCAAAGTGAATTCGTAAGCAAAGAAGTAGTTAACACATTGTTTCAGCTATTTAACACAGAAGCAGTTAATACCTTGTTTCAGTTCATGATTTCATCAAGTATTAAATTCCAAAACTTGTGAATTCCATAATTTGTGAACCCCAGAACTTGTGAACTCTTTCAACGGGAAAGAAAGGATTTAATGGCCATATATAAGGATTTAATGGCCATATATAAGGAGAGTCCAAGGCTGATGATAGCAGAACTGAGAAGGGAGCTCTTGTGGTGGAGAAGGAGAAAAATTGTAGTATCCCAGCACCCTATGTTTGTCTGTTCTATCTGTGTTGATGATTTTTGTGATACTTTCTACAGAAGCCCTGGGACCTTACTGGAAGCCCTGAAAGATGATTTTCTGGTTGTCTCTTAACAGAAGCCTGGAGGAGGGGTTTTGGAGGTTCTGGTACTTGACTGAGGATTTGTATTGACCTCTTGGGCCTTGTTTATGTGTCTGTGTTGATTTCTATACTGATGATTTGTGTTAAGTTCTCAGACCTTGTTGGTGGGTCTGAGTTGATTTCACAGGCAGATAGTGAATTGATGATGGTGCCAGCAATGTGAAAGAATGTTACTTTGGTTCTGTTAAGATTTGTCTTCCAAGAAACAGGAACTATGAAGGATTGAAGTGGACTAGATAATATGAGCTTCAATATGGAATGGGAACTGGACGAGGAGCTGAGACACATCTGCCTTTGAACACTGGTGACAGTTGTATAGATTTGGGCAGGATCTGGGACCATGGAAGAGGAACCATGGAAGCTAAGAATCAACCTTGTGTCAAGATGAAAAGATCTCTACTTGGGTAACTGATGCTGGCTAAGAAGATTATGATTTACTGTGACCTAGGGGTGGAATACTTTGACCTTTATACTTCTTATTCTTTAAGGAGACAAGCCTCCTTAAGGATGATTGAATTAAGGACTTACTAAATGACTGTACTTTGTTTAAACTACTTTGGTGAAATTTATGTGGCCATTTTAGTGACAAATTGTTATGTCATAACATTATGAATGTTGGGTTTTTTTTTTGGCTTCTATGAATGTTTTGCTTTAATTTACCACTGAATAATTACAGAGTTCACTATACTGTGTAATCAGAACCTTGAAGAGAAGCACTGAAATCTGGGTTTTCAAAGCTGGGAAGCTCAAAATGCCTACCCAGAGACTCATTTGTTAAATCACACAACTCTTCTCTCAAGTGACCCCAAAGCAAAACCTCACATCACAGTATATGCGTGTATATATATGAATACATACATGCATGTATTCATATACATGTATATATGTGTAAATATATGCAAACATTTATACATACATACATAATACCTATCCATCTCCAAGGTGAAAATATATCACAACCTTCATGACCCACTGCCTGATTGCTAAGTGACAGAAGGTGTGCCTTCCCGAACAACAAGCCCCCTTCAGCAAGCTACAAATTTTGGGCTCTGAATGAGTCCCATTATGGGGTAGTGAAGGTCTTCAAATTCCCTTACATGAAAAGCAGCTACTATATTTAAGATACTGTTAACATGAAAAAACTTAAATTCACTGTGCTCTAGGAACCATAGTTTTGGTGAGTAAAGACAAGAAGTACTAAGATAAATAAATAAAATTTAAATTTAATAGAGAGGACATAGTAACAACTATAAGGTGGGTTTGAAGGATGGAATCACAGAGGAGGCAAAAGCTGAAATGAAATTTTCTGAGAGGGAGGAAAGAAGAAATGGTATTCTAAGTTGGGGAAATGATCCATGAAAACAGAAGGTCAGTTATTGATTTTTAGGAAGGACTCGGTAATAAGTTAGCTTTAAATGTACAATATGGAAATTCTCAACATTAGACACTTTTACCTGTCTGCAAAAAGTCGTGTAAGTGAATAAAATCCTTGCTGCAAGGTACAGAAGGAAATTATGATTGAAAACATCTTTGTATAAGATACACTTGATTAAGATATATTTAAGATATATATGGCTAAATTTATATATATATATATATATATATATATATATGAAAATCCCATTTTATCAAAAGATAAATGGTTATGGAAAAACAATTTTCTTTTTTTTCATGCTTTTTGGAGGGCAATTGGGGTAAGTAACTTGCCCAAGGTTATAGGGATAGGCTTTTTTTGTTTGGTGGGTGCTAAGTGTCTGAGGCTGGAACCGAACTCGAGTCCTCCTGACTCTGTGGCCAGCACTTTATTTGGACAAACAATTTTCAATAGAAAAATTGCAAAATACTTTCGAACAAATGAAACATTGCTCCAAATTATGAATATTAAGAGAAATACAGATTAAAATAACTGTCAGATTTGACCTCATGACCCATAAATTGGCAGAGATTTCAAAAGATGGAAAATGTATAAGATTGATGAGGAATAGAAAGGCACATGAATAAATGTTAGTAGAGGTATGAACTAGTCTACCTATGAGGACAGAGACTGTAAATATACTATAATTTTACTTAAAATTATTAAAATGAGAGAGGGGGAACCAAGATGGTGGAGAAGAAATAGAACTTGGTCAACTCTTGATCCATGTCCTCTAAAACATGGAAAAAATTACTCTAAAAGAACTTTAGAGCTAGAGAACCCACAAAGGGACAGAGAGAAACAAATCTCCCACTGAAGGATGCCTGGCAGGCTGGCAGGACAGGTCCATTATAGTGTTCTGGGAGCCAAGCACAGTCCAGACTGAGCCGTTGTTTTTGGCTCAGGGTGGTGCTGACCAGCAGTGTTTGGAGCAGACTTCAGGAGAGGGGATAACCAGCAGCTGTAGTGGTTTCCAGACTTCTCAATCCACAATGCCAAAAACAAATTAAAATGTTCATGTGAAATTGTTGAAACGGGGAGCATGGTCTGGCTGCTACAACTGGGGTGAGAAGTAGAGGAGGTTTGGTGGCTGCAGGTACTGATGCATGGCTACTTCTGGAGCTTCTGGCCTGCAGATTGCAGGGGTACCAAGTGTCCATTCAGAGGGTAATTGCTTTTGCTTTGACATGCTTGGATCTGGATAGCCATCTTGCCTCTACCAAGAAAACGCCAAATGGGTCAAGGAGTCATACATACCTCAAAGTTCTGAATAACAGTGACACAAGATATTCACAGAAATGTTTTTTTTTAAATTTGGAGAAGCAGATAAGTATCTACAAAGGTGATACACATCATAAACCAGACATAACTTCTATTTGATGTCCTTCCTCTCCCTTCCCTATCCTACTTTGTCTTGGTCTGCCTACCCACAGATCGGAGGTAAGTTATGTCTGGTTGATGGTAGAGGATGTAAGAACACAGATTGGGGGAAGGGTTATTCAGTGGCATTGCTATTTTTGGATGGGGATGGGGGAAAGATGAGAGAAAAACTGTAACTTAGAATCTTGTGGAAATGAAAGTTGAAAACTAAAAATAAATAAATTAATTTTTTTATAAAAATAAAATTAAATAAAATAATTTAAATGACCATATTCCTTGACCCTGATACCTCACCACTAGATATACACACCCGGAAGATCACATGTGAAAAAATAATTTACCAAAATTTGCACAGTTAAGTGGCACCGTGAATAGAGTTCCAAGCCTAAAGTCAGGAAGTCCTATGCTCTAATAAGCCTCAGAAACTACTACCTGTGTAACAATGGGTAAGTCACTTAACCATGGTTTTCTCTGTTTCCTTATCTGTAAAATGAGCTGGAGAGGAATGAGGCAAACCATTCCAGTATCTGTACCAAGAAAACGCCAAATGGGTCAAGGAGTCATACATAACTCAAAGTGCTGAATCACAGTGACACAAGATATTCACAGAAATGTTTTTTTTTTAATTTGGAAAAGCAGATAAGTATCTACAAAGGTGATACACATCATCAACCAGACATAACTTGTCTCTGATCTGTGGGTAGTCAGACCAAGACAAAGTAGGATAGGGAAAGGAGAGGAAGAACATCAACTGTGAACAGCTTCAAGGCTTTGATTATACATTGTGAACTCTCTTATTTATTCAGTAACAAAATAAGACAAAATATTCACTGAAATCAAAGTACACCACTCACAATTCTACGACATAACAAAGTATAACTAAAATGGCCACATCGTTTTCACCAAAGAGGCCACAATAGTTGTAAACAAAATACATTAATTTAGTAACTCAATCTTTGAGTTCTTAATTCAATCATCCTTAAGCAGGCTTGTCTCCTTAATGGAAACAAAGGACAAATGTGGAAGTAAAAAGGTCAAAGTTCTCCACCCCTAGCTAACATTGTCTTAATCTCTTCAATCAAAAAGTGTTCTTCTTAATTGGATAAGTCCTTAACTCAATCATGTTAATGTAAAGGTCAATGTTCTCCATTCCTGGGCCACAGTACATCATTATCTTCTCAGTTTGCATTAAATACCCAAACAGAGGTCTTTTCATATTGACTTAAGGCAGGCTCTCAGCTTACATGGTTACTCTTTCATGGTCTCCGCTCCTGCCTGAATCTATCCAAATGATACCCAAGTTCAAATGCAGAGTGTTCTCCCTTCCTTGTCCATCTACTTGTGCAGTCTGGGTTCCATACTGAAGCTCACAGTGTCTAGTCCTCCTCAGGTCCTTCACAGTTTCTGTTCCTGGGAAGACAAAGCTTAACAAAGCCACAAGGACATTCATACACATTGCCAGCATCCTTATTAATTCACTTTCTACCTGTGAAAGCAACATAGACCCAACAACAAGGTCTGAGAAATGAACACAAGTCATAAGTATAGTGCCAGGACCTCTGAAAATGTCAGTGAGACCCTCCTCCAGGATTTCTGTAAACATGCAACAAGAAAATCCTTTGTCAGGGCTTCTGAACAAGAAATAAGGTGCCAGGTCCCCTCTAACAACAGCAACATCTTCTATCAACAGAAGAATCTGACAAAGTAACATCAAAACAGACAGACAAAATACCAGCACCACAGCCATGCTTCCTCCTTCTCTTCGTATTTCTCAGTTCTTCTTCATTCTCTTCTAAGTTTTTTTTCAGTTCTCAGTGCTTTATTCTGCCACTACAAGTTCTGTTCTCCATTTTATTCTCAATTCATAGCAGTTCTCAGAAGTTCTCAGGATCCTAGATGTTCTCTCTTTCTCAGCAATTCTGCATCTCTAGCTTGGGATTTTCCTTATATATGGTATTAGCTTCTCCCTGTTCCACCCCTTCCTGTTACATCAGCAACTTCCTCCCACTGTGTGATTCAGAATTTCTGGATCTTAATACTTGATGCAATCATGAACTGAAAAAAAAGGTGCTAAATATATTTTTGATTGCCAATCCAAGGGGCAGGGAAGATGTTAAAATCTCCATTATCATTACAACACTTTGATTTTTAGCAGGGCTTTCTGAACAGGATATGGATATACCAGGTGGGTTTTTTTTGGAGTCCATAGAACAATTGGAACTGGTCAAAGCAATGCAGTAATTATATGAAACAATTCTGGGATTTTGCTATAGCTTAGATGAGAGGGTGAGTTCAAAAGAATGTTGTTATACCAACCTCAGGGTAAATCTTGCTTGCTGGGGTTACCTCTGGAAAATAGGGTGTTTCCTAATATCCAGATTTTTCTCCTTTTGGCCAATTGGAGGGGATCTGAAAGAACCCTTACCCTTGTGACCAACAAAGAAGAGAGAGACATAAGCCAGGCTGTCATAAGAGACCACTTGGCTAGAATGAGCATTTTTATCCTAGAGGTTAAATTTTTGAGAGTACCTATTGGGGGAAGTATGACAGGTGTTATCACTAGCCATTATTTGCTTGCAAGTAGTAAAGGGAGGCAAGAATGTAGAGGGAGAAAATGATGACATACACTTGAATCAGAGCCTTCATAGGTAGGCACATTAGAAAAGGAAAGAGGAAAATTAAATGAGGACAGTATACTCTGTTCCCATTTGGAATCGTGGAACAGCTGTCTTATCTGAATGTCAGCTGAATCTGGATCTGTACTAGACACACCTTGAGGTCTTCTGGAGCGTTCTGACAATCCACTCAGGAGCAAGGACTTTCTTCAAATGGTTCAGGAGTGCATACCCACAGGTTTGGCATCCATGTGAGTAGACAGAAGGACATGGTAGGGGCCCTTAGAGAAAACTCCTTGTGTCTCTTTTTGAATCTAAGTTTCTTGTCACCAAAACATAGGTTCTTAGGTAAGAGTCCATAAACACCTAAAAATGATCCAGTTTTCCAGTCACACAGGGCTAGGTTCAAACAGTACAATAAAGTTTCTCACACAATTTTCATAATTGCATTGTCTAGTATATATATATATATATATATTTATATTTATATATATATGTATGTATATATATATATGTGTGTGTGTATGTATATATATGTGTGTGTGTATGTATATATGTATATATATTTACATGCACTGAAAAATAAGATATACAGACACTGGTGTATGGAGAGCTATCTTGTTCTACTGGAAAGTTGTAGGGGGAATGGGGGAGGATTCAGGAGAGAAAGATGGGGAGAAAATTTGTAACTCAAAATCTTATGGAAAAGAGTGCTGTAAAAAAAATAAACATAAAATAATAAAAGGAAAAAAATCTATCATCCTGTCGCTGAAAGTCCCTTCCAAATCACTTTTTCAAACTTAAAGTTATATGTAAATGCCACCTCACAATAAAGATAATATATGATCTTAATAATCTGTTACTGAAATGGTGTTCTATTTTTAAACTGAAGTATAGTCATATATTTAAGCCACTATTTACTAATATAGATGATAATTCAAACACTTAAATTTATATTGCCTATAAATGGCCCTTATAAGAGTCTTAAAATAACCAAATGACACAACCATAATTTAATTATTAGCTAACAATTTCCACCACACCATATACTTGAAATGGAATCCAAAATTTAAAAAAAAAATTTCATTTTTATTTTACCATGAGAACTGGTGGAAAAGAATAACATTGAAACAAATGGTGTTGCACTTCAGACACTTTCTCTGAATAAGTGCATTCTGTTCCCCTCATGAAGTCATTTATTTCAGCTAGATAGTCAAAATTCAAATAATGAGAACCTTAGTCTATGTTTGGCAAATCTTCAAGGTGGTGAGTCAAAATCTATTATGTGTCTTTATCACTGTTACATTAAAACAACTGCATAGGCACAAGAGTGAAAATTGACTGTATCATAAAGTTAGAACAGCTGGTAACCTAGGGAAGTAAAATATTAAAGAATCAAAGTATAGTGTGACTGTTTATTATGTAAGTGATTACTGGCTAGGAGGAAGAGACATTTCCAGCTTGCCTGGGTGTAATGGGAATGTAATATTTAAAGATCTTCCCTGCCCCTAGGCTAAAGTGCACCTGAAGCCTGGGGTGGGAGGCTTGTTTTTCCGTAGATAGTTCTTGATTGGCCAGTGAGTCAATAAGATTGTTACATTCTCTGAGCCAGGAGAAGGCTATATAAGCCCTGATGTGAGGCTTTGTTTTGGGGCTCACTTTGAGAAATGTTCTGTGATTTGATCAGATGAAACTCTGGGAAGCAGAGTTTGAAAAAAAGCCAGAGTTGAAAAAAAAAACCCAGATGTTGTTTGGTATGGATGTAATGGTTGGACAGTTTGGAAACTGTCTACTTGATCTGTTTCTGTCTTAATAATTCTGTCTGTATATTCTGAAGTTCCGGGTCCTGACCTTTTCCCCCTCAACTAGGTAAACGATACATATTTGACTGATTAAAGTAGGCTTGTTAACCCATTTTGAGTTGCTTTCCTTTAACAAAGCAGGTCTAAGAACCTGTGTTGGAAGTAAACCCTGGGGATGCTTGGGGTGCTTGCTGCTACACTGGGGCAATGAAATAGTGTAGGTGACATTAGTTTCATTTCTTTGTATGACAAAGGACTTGTAGTATATAAAAGAAAATCATAATTTTACATTAGGTACTGGCCAGTAAGCAAACAATGGGTCTTCCTGAATAGTTAAATGGCTCCTGAGGGGGTTAAAATTTTACCTATAGCGTTAGTATCACTGTGAGAAGTACCATTCTCCAAAGTGGAATTTATAGTAATGTCTCTCCAACATTAGATGCTCTAGAACGTTAGATGCTTTAATGAGCTGACTCATTGTGATGTCATCTATGAAAGTTCTTCCTCTGGGGTAATAAAGCTAAGCCAGCCCCTTTATTTAAAAACAGGCCCATATGGGAGCTATATGGGAAAGAATTATGAGACACATTATTGAGGAAGGATTTCTAAATTTTTGGATCTTAGCTTTTATTATTGAGATAAAATGAATGTTCACTATGCTGAACTATGAGTGGAAAACAATTGGTGACTATGGATACTTTAGGAGGATGAAGATGCCTAAATAGAAAGTTCTGTCCTCATTATAATTTAGGAAGCAAGGCCAGCCATCTCTCAGAGCAAAATAATTGGCTGGAAAATATCCTTCATAAGGCATTTCCACAAAGTGAAAATGCTAGAGGGATATTAAACTCTAGCAGTATCTCAACCTCAAATCAACTGGGATTTAATTCCCAGGAAGCCTTCAGGGAAGTAGATGGGTTTAAGCTTCCAGTACACAAGTAGATTAGGGGAAAGTTTCACAATGAGGGAGGAAGAAGGTGAGGAAGTTGAGAAATTAAGCTGAGAACTCAATTTACAAGTTAACAAAAAAAGCTGTAAAAATCTAAAGACAGCCTTTTGCATTATCTGTATATAGAAGCCTTTCTTTAAGTTTCATTAAGATTTTTTCTATAATCATATCAAAATATGTGTTTCATAGAGCAAAATTTGAAGAATAGATTATATTCGATTGATCTCTTTCATACACACACAAAAAACACAAAAACCTGAAAAAATGTTTTGTCATAACATGTGAAAGATTTATATAGTTAAATAACATGAAAACAGAATGAGAAATCTTCCCTAATTCTTTTTATGCTAATTAGCCCACATGAATCTCTTGCCTATGGAAATCAGATCTATTCTATGTTGTATAATTAAGGAAAGCAAAGAAGAAAAAATAATTTTTCCAATGGTTGCGTGAAAATTGCAAAATAATGAGGAGACTCAAAATACTATGTTTGAAAAGGTAAAACAAAATTGAAGAAAACATCTACTGAAAGTCACAAATTGACAAATGCTGGCTTAGTTTTGTGAATTCTACTAATAATGAGGACCTTCAGCAGGTGATATGCAACCAATTCTGCCCATCTTCAAGGAAGTGGTTGTGGATGGATTTTATTTTCTTGGAACTAGGGGCTCCATTTTAAGACACAAAAAAATCTTTTTCCCCAATCAAAATCCTTTATATGCAATTAAATTTGAGGGAGGACAAAAGAATTATTGAGAGATCTGTCAAGAAGAACAATTGCTAAACAATGATCCATGGGATCATATTAAGGATTTGTAAATTGTTGGCATAACATGAAATGTCAGGGCATCAAAACCCTTTAGCTATAGACAAGGAAGTTGATGGTTAGACAAGCTGGTTTAATTCTTATTAATTTTCTCAACATTAATTATTTTTTTGTTCGCTAATAAAATGGCTACCTTAATGCATGCATAATATCTTTAATAATATTATAAACATTTGTAGATGACAGATTTATTCCATGCTTATTCAAAAGAAGATATCCTTTCTGTTCTTGTTGTATATTTGAAGATGTCACTCATTATACAAGAAATATTCTACCTGGTTGTGAAGACAAGACATACAAACATAATTCTTTAACTGTGTGTGTGTTTCTGTCTATGAAAGACAGAGAGAGAAAGAGAAGAGAGAAAAAGAAAGACAGAAAGCAACAGAGTGAATTAACTGATGTACTTATGTAGGGAAATTCCTAACATGAAAACTTTCTCCACAAATATGAAAATCATCTCCAATTGAAGAAAATTATCTAACCAAAAAGTTGTTACTTCATCACAGTCACATCATTAACATGAGTCAGAAGGTATACTTAAACTTAGATTTTGTCTGAAAACCTAAACTTTTCTTTTTTCTTGAAAGGTGTACAAATTTAATTCATCCATCTAACAAATAGTTTTTCCTTATAATATTTAACACATTCTGCTAAGTGCTGTATAAGTTAAAAATGCAAGAAACGTTTATTAATTACTAACTGATCACAAGTAACAAAGCCACATAAAATGGGGATGAAAATAAATATTTCTATTTCCCTCAATCTTTTATTTCTTCAATAAGTCCTCAGAATATTTTGTGCTTATATATCTGCGAAAATGCCCATCCTTCAGGACAACAGAAAATCCTTCAGGAAAAGGACTTTTTTCAGAGAGATACAAATGAATAGGTAGTGGGTTCAGGAATCAGAAAGAGTCTGGACAAAAACATTGAGGTGGAAACTGGAATTAAGTTTGGAGGGAAGAACATGTACCTGATTTTGACTAAAAAGTACAATATTTGAATGAGAATAATTTGAAATAAATCCAGAAAAGTAGGATGAGTCATGATCTACTCATTTCATCATGCACTTGTTCACATAGCATGTACAAATGTCAGTGAAAACTCCCTTTGGCCACTTCATTTAATATTCTATTAATTTCACATACTATAATTTGTTCAGTCATTCATCCAATTAATAACCTATTATTTTCCATTTATTTCCTAATTCAAAAGGTAAATGATTAATTTTGCACGTAGATTTTTTTAACTTTTTATGATCTGGGTAACTGCTTCTTGGCAGTTTTGTCGAATAAAAGGTATACAGAGTTTAGTGATTTCAGTTATTCTTTCAAGTTTTTTGACATGTCTAGACTAATTCACAAGTCTACCCATAGTATCTTGGTGTGCCTGTTTTCCCACAGTGTCATGGAAAGCAAAGTAGTACTTTACTACTTGTTTCAGTTATTCAAGGACCTTTGATTGTGTTAAGTCTTTGTTGTTAACAGTATACATTAGCATTGCCCTTAAAAGACATAAAGGAGTTTGGAGATCTTCCGTGACCTTAATAAACCTAATATCATCACATGGTGCCAATGGTGGGAGGAGGTTGCCAAAAGAGTGCAACAGGAAGGAACAGAAGAGATAAAAACTTGAGCACAAGCAGGTACAAAGAAGAACTGAGAAGGAAAATGTTTGTGATTTTGGCACTTTGTCTGGGCTGTCTGTGTTGATGTTACTTTGTGAGAGAAAGAAGCATTCTGTCTTTTGAAACAGGACTTTACTGTTAATACAGAAGTCCTAAGAGAGCACTTTACTGCTAAAGAGTAAACAGTTTATTGCTGTTTACAGAAGTCCTAAGACTTTACTGTCAATTTGTGGTTGATTTCTCAGACAGAAGTTTTGTCTATTGGTTTGTGTAACTTTGTCAGATAGCAAGTGAATTGAGATGATAGAACTGGCAATGTGTGTAAATATGTTTGTAACTCTGTTAAGTTTTGTCTTCCAAGAAACAGTAACTTCAAAGAGCTTGGAGAGGAGCAATAAAATGAGATAAATAACCAGAGCAGAGAGCTGCATACTTGTGATTCCAGGCAAGAGTCTAATGAGTGCAGGCAAGAGGTATGTAAGGTGAGCCAATGGAAGAGGAGCCATGGAGTTTGGAAGTAACCATAGAATTTCACTTGGGTATAGTTTGACTTGGGTACCCCATATTGATTGAGGAAATTTTGACTTTCTCAATCATATGTTTCTTTTAAGACTATGTGTCCACATTAGCAACAAGTTGTTATGTTATATTGCTATGAATGTTGTACTTTAATTTCCTTAAAGTTTTGCTTTAGCTTTTTGCTAAGTAGATAGAGTTCACTGTATTACATGATTATATTCTTAAAGATATTCATGGCAGCAGTCCTCAGGAGAGCTGCTCATGACTGACTTTACACAAGGACACTTCAATATTTTTAATTTTCAATTTTGGGGTAAACTTTTCTAGATACATATGTGAGATGAAACCTTAGAATTTATTTAAATTAAATTCCCCTTATTATTAATGATTTTAATTTTTTCATATTATTATATATAGTATGGATTTCTTCTTTTAAAAATAACATTTTTGGGGCATGGCCAGGTACCACAGAGAGTAAAGGCACTGGCGCCAGTGTTGGGATGACCTGGGGATCGAATCCGGACTCAGACACTTAGCACTTACCCAGAAACACCTGACTGTGTAACCTTGAGCAAGTTACTTAACCCTGATTGCTTAAAAGAAAAATAGCATGTTTTGGAGTGGAGAAAAAATGATGCAGTAAATGCAGGAACTTCCTTGAGTCCTTCAAAAATCCCCACTAAACAACATAAAATACTGCCTCAAAATTAATTCTAAAGTGGCAGAACCAACAAAAGGTTGGTTTAAATACAATTGTCAAGTTGAAGACAACTTAGGAGGGTTGCAAGATAAGTATACCTCATTGCGGTTGGAGTGGAATGCAGTCCAGCACAGGCCATGAAACAGAAGAACAACAACAGACCTTGGAGGTCCTGAATAAGCAGCTGTAGTAGCTTCCAAAGTTTTTAGTTTATAGACAACAAAGCAGTTGGGCAACTGACAAGAAGTATTATACAGCAGATTGTTTGCTGACATTGAAAGCTGGCCTCTATTTCATTGATGTTGCATGATTCAAAGTCTTAGGTCTAGGGAAAAGATGAATAGTAGAAGGAGCGGGGACCCTGGTCACAGTTCCAAAATAAAAAAAAAATAATGTACTTGCGGTCACTCACAGATGAGATTACAGTCCAGGAGAATTGTGAGCACACCTCCACTTAGGGCATTGCCACTGTGGAAGAAAAGAAAATTTAGAAACCCCCAGAAATAGATTTGAAAACATCAGTGGAGGAAATCTGATATTGAGAAAATGCCCATGCAAGCACAAGAGGAGATACATAAAATGAAAAGTCAAGAAATAACCTGGGGAGAAAATGGGCAAATCTCAACAAAAGAATCTGATTATAGATAGCAAAGTGACAGGGAAGATCAAGATAAAACTCAGAGGCAAAGACAAAACAGCCTTTTACAAGCCCTCAAAATTGCAATTTAGTCTTAGGGTCCAAACTGATTCCTGGAAAGGCTCAATAATTACTTTCAAATTTAAATAAGAGGGGCAGAGCCAAGATGAATTAATAGGAGGAACTTACTTCAGTTCCTGTTCCAACTACCTCCAATACATGTAAAATATGACTAAAAAAAATTCAGAGTTACAGAACCCACAAATTGATAGAGAGAAACAAATCTCTCACTGAAGGGAACCTGCCAGGCCAAAAGGAAGGTTCTATCACATCGGGCTGAGAAACCAGCAGAGTCCCCAGAGACCACCACCAGCCCTGACCTCAGCCACAGATCAACTGGAGCAGATTTCAGGAGAGTGAATCACTGAAAACTGTGACTATTTCCAGACTTCTCTACCTGTAAACCCCAAAGAGAAAGTAAAATATCAGTGGGGAGCCCTACTGATCCTGTGTGAGAGAATAGCCTGGTCCAGCCCCTTCACCAGGGCAGCAGAATTGATTTCAAATGCTGCCACTGCTACAACTTCCTGATCCAGGCTTTCAGATCATAAGGGGAACAACAGACTGTCTGGAAGGCATTTGAAGGAAAGTCTCTGCTGGGACTAAGGCAGGATCTTCTTGCTTTGCCCTCCTTGGATGTGGGTTGAAGTCTTGGGTTGTGGTCCTGGGGAGAGGGATGCTGCTGTGGCAGAGCTTGTTGAGGGTGTGGAGAGAAAGTCCTCCTCACAGTTTTGAAGCAGGGGCCTGGAAAAGAAAAACACTTAAAACAGCTGTGCAAAACCCCAGAAATTTGGGACACAGAACTCTCCACTCTGGAAGCAGAGTTCTACCATGGCAAAGATCTTAAAAATGAAGTAATTGCCTGGCAAGATGAGCAAACAGAGAATGTGCAACCAGACTATAGAATCCTTTTTGGGGCACAAAGAAGATGAAAATATAGAGCCAGAAGAAGACAATAAAATCAAAACTTCTACATCAAAAGCCTCCAAGAAAAATATGAACTTGTTGCAGGCCTTTGAAGAGATCAAGAAGATTTTTGGAATTCAAGTAAGAGAACCAGAGGACAAATTGAGAATAGAAATGAGAATGATGCTCTAAAACCCTGAAAAGCAAGTCAATAGCCTGCTAAAGGAGATCCCCCCAAAATACTGAAGAAAATAACAGCTTAAAAAAGTAGACTAACTCAAATGGCCGAAAAGATGGGCCCCCAAATAGGCCCAAAATGCCTATGAGAAGAAGAATGACTTAAAAATCAGAAATGGCCAAATGGACAAGGAATTTTAAAGTCCCACAGAAGAGAAAAATTACTTCAAAATTCAATTGGAGCAAAAGGAAGCAAATGACTTTACTACTAATCAAGATAGTTTAAAACAGATTCAAAGAAAGGAAAAAAAATAGAAGGTAATGCTAAATATCTCAATGGAAAAAAAAAACACAATGATCTGTAAAATAAATCCAGGAGAGATAATTTAAAAATTATTGGATTACCTGAAAACCGTGATCAAAAAAAGAACCTAGAAATCATCCTTCAAAAAATTCTTGGGGCAGCTAGGTGGCTCAGTGAAGAGAGAAATGGCCCTGCAGTGAGGAGGACCTGAGTTCAAATCTAGCCTCAGACACTTAACACAAAAATTAGCCATGTGACCTTGGGCAAGTCACTTAACCCCAACTGCCCTACCTTCTCCCTCCAAAAAGAAAAATAATTGTCAAGGAAAATAGCCCTCATATTCTAGAACCAGAGGGCAAAACAGAAATGGAAAGAATTCACTGATAGCATCTTGAAAAAGGATCCTCCCCCAAAATTCCAAGGAATGTTATAGCCAAATTTCCGAGTTCCTAGGTCAAGGAGAAAATATTACATGTATCCATGAAGAAATAAATTGAGTACTGTGGAAAAACAATGAGGATAATACAAGATCTAGTAGATTTTAAATTAGGGGATGGCAGGGCTTGAAATATTTTTTTCTGGAGGTGCAAGGAGCTAGGATTAAGCACAAGAATGACCTGCCCAGAAAGACTGAGTATAATGTTTCAGGAGAAAATATGGTTATTCAACAAAATAGTGGACTTTCAAGCATTCTGGATGAGAAGACCAGAGCTAAACAGAAAATTTGATTGTCAAATACAAAATACAAGAGAAGCATGAGAAGATAAAAGCATAAAGACAGCAAAAGGACTTAATAATTTGAACTATTTACAGTTCTGTATGGAAAAAACATAATTGTAACTCTTGAGACTATTTCTTAGTATGAGGATAGTTGAAGGGATTATATATGTACACACACACACACACACACATATATATATACACATTAATTCTATATGTATGTGTAGGAGGGTATATGTGTATATAATTATATTATGTGTGTGTTTATTACTATAAACATGTGTACATAGAGAGAGGGCACAGGACAAGTTGAATATGAAGGGATGATATCTTAAAAAATTAGGATGTAAGCGAGGAATATATTGGGAGGAGAAAGGGAGACATAACATAGGATGAATTATCTCATATAAATGAAGCAAGAGAAAAGTGTTTCAATGGTTAGGGAAGAGCAGGAAGGTGAAAGGAAATGGTTCAACCTTACTCACATTGGATTTGTCTTAAGGAGGGAATAACATACACACTCATTTGGGTATCTTAGCTTAAAGTAAACTAGGCAGGAAGGGGATAAGAGGGGGTATGATAGAAGGGAAGGCAGATTGGGGGAGAGAGTACTTTTTGACAAGGGACAGGGTCAATGTAGAAAACAGAAAAAGTGCGGTCCCAGACAGGATGGAGGGAAATATATTTAGTCTATTAAAATATGACTACTATGGAAAAAATTTTGCATAGCTACACAAGTACAACCTATGTTGAATTGCTTCTCTTCCTAACAGACATGGGTGAGCAGGGAAGAAGGGAAAGAATCTGGAAATCAAAGTTTTAAAAACAAATGTTAAAAATTGTTTTTTTTTTACATGCAACTGGGAAATCAGATATACATGCACTGGGGTACAGAAATCTATCTTACCCTACTAGAAGGTTAAGGGGTATGAGAGAGGATATAACAGATAACAGATTGTGGGAAGCAGTATTCAGTAGGGTGGGTGGGTAGGGGAAAGATGGGGAGAAAATTTGTAACTCAAAATCTTCTGGAAACGAATGTTGAAAACTAAAAATGAATAAATAATATTTTAAAAATAAATAAATAAACATAGAAAAAAATTAAAAATAAGAGCAAGGTAGAAAATAACAGATGGTAGGAAAAGAGATAGCTGTGAATTTACCATAGAAAAAGAAAAGTTAATAAGAGGAAGGTCCACAGAACAATTGCTTGTACAGGGCCTGTTGGGAACCAGATACCTGGGAGAAAGATGCAAGAAATTCAGATGAAGAGTCTTCTAGGAATGTGGACACTCGGTCCAATAATACAAAGGAAATAAGAAAATGAGGATACAGAATTTTTTTTAATTTATGTTAATTTAGTATATAATATTAATTAAAAATTAAAATTAAAAATAATTAATAATTAAAAATGATTAAAAAGAAAAGCAACTTTGAGTCAGGAGGTTCAGTTTTGTGTATCAGCAAGAGTCACTGGCAAATTATGGAAATGAAAAATAATTTTCATCAGCGTTCTTTGGAGTTGAATTGGATCACTGTATTAGTCAAAGTAGTTAACTCTTTCTAGTTGTCTTTCCTAGTAGACCGTCATTGCAGTATTGCTGCTTCTCCCCATAATGTTCTGCTGTTTCTGCTCATTTTACTTAAAACAAACAAACAAACAAACAAAAAGCATCTTTATTTTCTTGCGGTTTACAATGTTCTGTTCCATAGTCCCTTGAGCTTCAAATTTTCAACCTTCTATCTCCTCTCCCATACCCGCAGGGCATCATGCATTCAAATATAGGTTCTATAAATTCCTTCAGATTAAACATTAGTTAGGTTGTAAACTAGGATTATAATCAATGGAATGAATGACAAGAAAGAAGAAACAAAACAAAACAAAAATAAAAAAAAAAAAACTGAGGGAACAAGAAGTTTGCTTCCACCTGCATTAAGACTGGGTAGTACTTTCCCTGGATGTGTATATCACTTTCAAATCATGAGACTTTTGCTGTTATCTTATAAACTTACATTGGTGCTAGAAGCCCAGTTTATCAAAGTTAGTCATCACAGATACAAGGTATCTGTAATAGAAAACACTCCTGGTTCTGCTCTCCTCACTCAACATCACTTTATATAAATCTCCACAGGTTATTATAAAGTTCATCTTCTCATTTCTTATAGCAAAATAGTATTCCATTACATTCATATAACATGACTTGTTTATCCATTCCCCAATTGATGGGAATCTCCTTGATTTCCAATTATTTTGCCACCACAAAAGGATCTGTTATAAATATTTTTGCACAAATAGGTCCTTTCCCCACTTCTATGATCTCTTTGGGATAGAGTCCTAGAAGTGGTATTGCTGGGTCAAAAGGGTATGAACATTTTTATAGCCCTTTGGGCATAGTTCCAAATTGCTCTCCAGAATGACTGAATGAGTTTACAATTCCACCAATGATGCATTAGTGTTCCAATTTTTTTATATCCTCTCCAGCATTCATCATTCTAGTGTTTTCTCATCTTAGCCAATCTGACCAGTGAGATATGTTACCTCAGAACTGTTTTGATTTGCTTTCTCTAGTCAATAGTGATTTAGAATATTTTTTCATATGATTATAAATATTATTAATTTCTTGCTCTGAAGGCTGCCTATTCATATCCTTTGACCATTTATCAATTGGGTAATGACTTGATAAATTTGATTCAATTCTCTGTATATTTTAGAAATGAGGCCTTTATCAGAGAGACTGGTTGTGAAAATTCTTTCCAAATTTTCCACTTCCCTCCTAATCTTGGTTATATTGACTTTATTTGTACAAATCTGTTCAATTTAATGTAGTCAAAATGAACCCTTTAGCCTTTTATAATGCTCTCTAACTCTTGTTTGGTCATAAAATCTTCCCTTCTCCATAAATCTGATAAATTATTTTTAGGTCCCTGAGATTGCTTACAGTATCAACCTTTATACCTCGATTGTGCACACATTTACACTTGATTTTGTTATAGGGTGCAAGATATTGGTATATGCCCAGTTTCTGCCACAGTGTGTCCCAGTTTTCCTAGGACTTTTTATTAAAAGTGAGTTCTTATTCCAAAAAACTGGGGGTTTTGAGTTTATCAAACAGATTCCTCTACTCATTGATTGCTGTATAGCATACATCTAGTCTATTCTACTGATCCAGTCCTATATTCCTTAACCAGTACCAAGTACTTTTGTTAATTTTTTCTTCATAAGACACATTAAAATGTGTTATGGTTAGGCCACCTTCCCTAGTATTTCTTTTCATTAATTCCCTTGATATTCTGGGCCTTTTGCTCTTCCAAATGAATTGTTTCTATTTTTTCTAGCTGTATGAATTAACTTTTTAGAAAATTGTTTGGTATGGCATTGAATATGTAAATTAGATTAGATAAAATTGCCTTTTTATTATATTAGTTCCACCTAACCATGAACAACATGTATTTTTTCCCAATTACTTAGATCTGCCTTTATTTGTGTGAAAACTCTTTTGTAATTTTGTTCATATAGGTCTTGGCTTTCTTTTGGCAGGTAAATTAACAAATATTTTATAATGTCTAAAGAAACTTTAAATGGGATTTCTCTTTTTATCTGTTCCTTTTGGATTTTGTTAGAAATATATAAGAATGCTGACGTCTTATATGGGTCTATTTTATATCCTGTTACTTTATCAAATTTATGTATTATCTCAAGTAGTTTTTTTCTTGATTTTCTAGGATTTTCTAAGCATATTATCATATCATCTTCAAAGAGTGATAACTTAGTCTCTTCTTTGCTAATTTGATTACTTCAAATTCTTTTTCTTCTCTTTTTACTATTACTAATATTCCTAGTACTAAATTGAATGGGGGTGGGGCTGTATCCAAGATGTCAAAGTAGAAACAGGATTTGCCCATGGATCTGGCTTCCACCTCCTTCAAAACATGTAAAAAATGACTCTAAACAAATTTTAGAGCTATGAAAACCACAATGTGAGAGTGAGAATAAAATTGCCTGCTGAAAGCTGCCCACCAGGCCCCCAGGAAAGGTCTATCACAAAAAACTGGGAACCATCATCCCTGCTTGAGCAATGTGGTTTTGACCCCAGAACGTCCCCGATCAGCTTAGGCCAAAGCAGATTTCAATAGAGTGAATCAACAGGAGCTGTGCCGTTTTTCAGAGTTCTAAACCTATAAATGCCAAAGAAAAAGTAAAAGGTCATTTAGGAACTATGCTGGAAAAGAGGGTCAGAAGGGCACTGTCCAGCCTGTGGCCCTAGGGCAAGAATATGCAGAAGCACAGTGGCCACAGCTACTACTGTCTGGCTGCTTCCAGAGCCCCTGGGTCTTCTGATCATATGGGGACCAAGCAAAAATTCAGAGGTAAATCACTCTTTCTTTGACCTGATTGTATCTGGATCTGGTTGTTGGCTGGAGGTCTTGGCCTGTGGGGGCAGGTGCCAGAGCTTGTGGGGGCTACAGAGAGGGCACCCTTCTAATTGCTCTGGCAGCTGCAAAACCCCCATTTATTTGGGACAAAGCTCTATACATTCTGAAAGCAGAGTTCTAGAATGGCAAAGAGTTCAAGAGTCAAGTAACTGACAAAATGAGGAAGCAGAGGAAATGCAATACTATCATAGATATCTTTTTGGGGCACACAAGGGATCAAAACATGGAATGATAAGAATAAAACAATGTCAGAGATTTAGCATCAAATGCTCTCAAGAAAATATGAACTGCTTACAGGTCATGGAGTTTCTCAAGGAGAATTTTGATAGACAAGTAAGAGAACTGGGAGAAAAATTTAGAAGAGGAATGAGAGTGATTCAAGACAATCATAAAAAGTCAACAGCCTGCTAAAGAAGACCCCAAAAATATTGAAGAAAATACCTTCAAAATAGATTAAATCAAATTTCGAAAGAGACCCAAAAAGCCAATGAGGAGAAGAAGGTCTTTAAAAGCTGAATTTGTCAGATGGAAAAACAATTTAAAAAGCTCACAGAAGAGAAAAAACCCCTTCAAAATTAGAGTAGAGCAATTGGAAGCTAATGACTTCATGAGAAATAAAGATATTATAAACAGATGCAAACAAATAAAATAATAGAAGGCAATGTGAAATATCTCATTGGCAAAACCACTTATCTAGAAAATAGAGATAATTAAAAATTATTGGACTACCTGAAAGCCATGATGAAAAAAAAAGAGCCTAGATACAATCTTCAAGAAACTCTCAAGCAAATTTGCCCTTATATTCTAGTACCAGAGGGCAAAATAGAAATGGAAAAAATTTACTGATCACCTCTTGAAAAAGATGCCAAAACAAAATTCCTAGGAATATTATAGCCAAATTTCCAAGTTTCCAGGTCAAGGAGAAAATATGGCAAGTAGTCAGAAAGAAACAATTTGAGTACTGTGGAAGCATAATCAGGATAACAAAAACATAGCAGCTTCTACCTTAAGGGATTGAAGGGCTTGGAATATGGTATTCTGGAGGTCAAAGGAACTAGGATTAAAAATAAACATCACCTACTCAGCAAAATTGAGTATAATACTTCAGGGGAAAATATGGTCATTCAATGAAATGGACTATTTCCAAGCATTTTTTTTTTTTTTGCTTTTTGGGGGAAAATGGGGGAAAGTAAATTTTCCAAAATTTACATACTCACTAGCTATGTATGTGTGTTGGGGGGGGGGGGGGAGGGGGGGTGTTAATTTTCTGAAGCTGGAACTGAACTCTGGTGCTCTTCACTCCAGGGCCAGGGCTTTACCTAGCCACCTGATTTTCAAGCATTCTTGATGAAAAAGTCAGAGTCAAATAGAAAATTTGCCTTTCAAATACAAGAAGCAAGAGGAGCATGAGAAGGTAAACAGGGAAAAGAAATCATAAGGAACTAACAAAAGTCGAACTATTTACATTGCAACATGGAGAAATGATAAATGTAACTCATAACACTTTTGTCAGTATAAGGAGTTGAGGGGAATATAAATGTGTACACACATATGTATAGAAGGGTGTAGGTGTTTATAAATATCAATGTGAATTTGTGCCTAGGTGTATACATGTAAAGATAGACAGAGGGAACAGGACATGTTGAATATGAAGGAATGATATCTAAAAAATTAAATTAAGAGGAAATAGAAATACATTGGGAGAAGGAGAAAAGGAGAGATAGATTAGGGTAAATTATCTCATACAAAAGAGGCAAGAGAAAACTGTTACAATGAATATGAAAAGCAGGAAAGTGAAAGAGAATGGGACAACTTTACTTTCACCAAATTTGTCTTAAGTAGGAAATAACATACACACTCTATTGGGCAACATTACCCTACAGAACTATAGGGAGGTAGGGGATAAAGGGGTATGATTGAAGGGAGGGCAGATTGGGGGAGAGAGTAGTTAGAAAAAAAAAAACAATTTTGAAAAGGGACAAGGTCAATGGAGAAAACAGAATAAGTTTGGGGCAGGACAGGATGGAGGGAAATATAGTTTGTCTTTCACAATATATCTATTATGGAAATGTTTTGTGTAACTACACATGTGCAACCTATGTGGAATTGCTTATCTTCCAAGTGGGGTGGGTGATGAGGGAAGAAAGGAAAATATATGGAACTCAAAGTTTTAAAAACAATTATGTATTAAACTTTTTTTCTTTTACATGCAACTGGGAAATAAATTATACAGACACTGGGGTATAGAAATCCATCTTGTCTTAATAGAAAAGTGGGTTTGGGTGGGGGAGGATATAAGAGAGAACAGATTGGGGAAAGGGGTATTCTGTTAGCTAGCTGTTTTGGGGTGGGGGTAGAGGAAAAATGGGAAGAAATTTTGTAACTCAAAATCTTGTGAAAATTAGTGTTGAAATCTTAAATGAACAGGAAAAAAATTAAAGGAAAAGAAAAGAGGAAGAGAAATGTTATGAGTGTTTTAGTAGGAGTGCATTCTATATCTTGTCAAAGGCCATGTCTGCATCTATTGAGATAATCGTAAGGTTTCTACTAGTTTTGTTGTTGACATAACCAACTATACTTATACTTTTTCTAATATTGAACCCTCGTTGCATTCATCATCAAAGTGTATAATTCTCACTCTAGGCTCATGTAGTCTTTTTGCTAATATTTTATTTAACATTTTTGCATCTATATTCATGAGTTAATTTGGTTTATAATTTCCTTTCTTTATATTGGTTTTCCTAATTAAGGTATCATATAATATTTGTGTCATAAAAAAATGGCCAGACTCTTTTCCCTCCAGTATCTCACACGTTTTGGTATGTTGTCTCATTATTGTCATTCTTTTGAATGAAGTTAGTGATTGTTTCTATAATTTCTTGTTTGACAAACTCATTCCTTAGGATTAAATTATTTAGTTTCCAATTAGCTTTTAGTCTATCTTTCCATTGTCCTTTATTACATATAATTTTATTGCATCATGATCATACAAGGATGCATTTAATATTTCTGCCCTTCTGCATTGAATTGTGTGGTTTTTATGTCCTAGTATGTGGTTAATTTTTGTCTATGTGCCATGTACCATTGAGAGGAATATATGGTCCTTTTTATCCCTATTCAATTCTCTCCAGAGGTCTATCATATTTACGTTCCCTAAAAAGCCCTTCACCTTCTTACCTTCTTTCTTATTTATTTTAAGGTTAGATTTACCAAGCTTGGAGAGGCAGATTCAGGTCCCCTACTGTGATAGTAATGGAATGTGGAGATTCCCCTGTATTGGGCTTGGTTTTCAAATTGATTGTATTAAAACCCAGAGCTTGTTAAACCCACCTGTGGGATGGACTTTTTGATGTGAAAAGAAAGTCCTGAACTGGGAGGAGCTGGTGACTTAGATTTGGAGAGACAAGAGAGAGGCAGAAGAAACTTTTTTTTTTGGAAGCAGCACCTCGTGGAGAGAGAGGCTAAGAGAATTGCTGGTGGCCGCTTTGAATTGCCCTGGACTTTTGAGACCTGCCCCCTGAGCTGCCAAGGACTGAGGAGACATGGCTGTTTTGCTGGTACTTTGTCTGTTTTGATGTTGTTTTGCCAGATTTGTCCACTGGTGAAAGACAGTCCTGTTGTTGAAGAAGTCCTGGAACCTGGCTTTTGGCTAAGAAGCCCTGAGACTGTCCTGCAGACAGAGAGTGAATACTGTCCACTGGTGAAGGACAGTGCTGTTGTTGCAGGG
>NW_027185860.1:5563639-5586139 GCF_028583685.1 Petaurus breviceps papuanus
AATACTGTCCACTGGTGAAGGACAGTGCTGTTGTTGCAGGGGTCTGGGAGTCTTTCTGTTGGTTCAGAAGCCCTGAAGAAGGATTTTCTTGTTGTATGTTTACAGAAATCCTGGGAGAGGGCTTTGCTAATGTGTTCAGGGGTTCTAGGACTGTTCTACAGACAGAGGATGAATTCATGAAGGGACTGGCAATGTATCTTATGGCCTTGCTAAGCCTTGTCTCCCCAGGAACTAAGATTGCTGAGAACTTGCCTCGTGTCAAGATGAAGAAAAGACCTCCATTTGGGTATTAAGTGCTGTGCTTAAACTTGATGTAACTCTGGGGTAGATTCAATTGTGATCCAGGGGTGGGGAACTTTTGACCTTATTGTGCTCTGTGATTGACAAATGAAGGTACTTTACTTATGTTTGGAAACTAATCTCCATTTGAGAAGAGGGGTTTTGTGGTGGACCAAATGAAGGTATAGCCTAGGGGTGGAGAAGTATTTAGAACAGGGACTTTGTAATTGGTTGAATGATTAGAAGGTCCTGGGGTGGGGTAGTACTTGGAGATTATTTAATCACACTTAGTAAATGCTTTTTTTTGAATGATGTCATGTTTTGATCTTCTCTGTTCTTGGTTGGTCACTGAATAAAATGGAGAGCACCTATGCTGGTATTTTGAACCTGGGAAGTTGCCTTTGCTTGGTATTATATTACACCTACTAGTATAGTTTTGCTATCTATTTCTTCCTTTAACTCCCTTGACTTTTCTTTTACCAAGTTAGATGCTATACCACTTGGTGCATAGATATTTAATAATTATATTGCCTCATTTTCAATGCTTCCTTTTAGCAACATAAAGTTTTCTTCCCTATCTCTATTTATTAGATCTATTTTTGCTTTTCTTTTATCTGAGATAAGGATTGTTATCCTTCCTTTTTTTTAAGTTTAGTTGAAGCATAATATGCTTTTCTCCAGGTTTTACCTCTAGTGTATATGTGTCCCACTGTTTCAAATGTGTTTCTTGCCTGTAGCATATGTAGCATAATCCAATTTGCTATCTGCCTCTGTTTTATGGGAAAGTTCATCCCATTCACATTCACATTTATGATTACTATCTGTGTTTTCCACTCCATCCTATTTGCTCCATTCTTTATGCTTTTAATTCTCCCCTTTCCCTTTCCCTCCTGCAGAGTTTTCCTTTTGACCACCTCCTCCCTTTGCATTCCCTCCCTAGGCAACCCCTCCCTTAACTTACCCTTCCCTATAAACACTTCTTTTCTCCCTTCTAACCACTCCCTCCTTTTATTCCCTCCTTTCCCCTCCTACTGCCTGTAGGGCACAAAAGATTTTAATACTTAACACAATATGTTATTCCCTCATTGAACCCAATCCAATGAGAGTAAATTTCATACAGTGCTCCTCTCCCTCCCTCCTTTCTCTTTACTATAAGGACATTATGTGTCTCTTCATATTCGCATCCTGTATTTAACTGATTATTTTATTACCTCCTCAAAACCAATGAGATAAAGTTCATATAATGTTCATCTCCCTCTCTTCCTTCCCTCCATTATAGTATGTGTTTATGTCTCTTCATGTAGCATAATTTACACTTGTCTGCCTCCTCCTTTCCTTTTCTCCCTTTACAATCCCTTCGCACACCTTAATATAAGGTATTTTATCATCAAATTAGTTAATGTATATTCACCACCTCCATGTAGTTCCCTTTTAGATGTCACTATGATTATACATTTCTCAATATTGACAGGGATCAGCTTACCATAGAGGAATGCAAAAAGTTTTCTCTTATTGAATCACATGGTGTGTGTATGTGTTTTTTCCTTGTTTTCCTTTTTATGTCCCTCTTGAATCTTGGATTTGGAGATCAAATTTTCCACTGATCTCTGACTTTTTTATGAGGTATATCTCCCAGTCCCTTATTTCATTGAATAACCATCTCCTTGGCTGAAAGATTATGGTCAGTTTTGCTGGATAGTTTGCAGTCCAAGATCTTTTGACTTACAAAATATCATACTCCAATCATTCCAGTCTTTTAATGTAGAAGCTGCTAGGTCCTGTGTGATCATAACTGTAGTTCCACAATATTTGAATTGTTTCTGCCTGCTTGCAGTATTTTCACCTTGATCTGATAATTCTGGAATATGGCTACAATATTTGAGTTTTCTTTCAGGAGGTGTCTGGTGAATTCTATCAATAACTATATTACCCATTCATTCTAGGACCTCAGGGGAGTTTTCTTTGATTATTTCATAGAGGATTTTCTCCAGGCTTTTTTTTTTAACCATCATGATGTTCCTGTAGATCAATAATTCTTATATTAGCTTTCCTTGATTTGTTATCCAGGTAAGTTGTTTTTCCAATGAGATATTTTATATTTTTTTTCTTAATTTTTCTGTCTTTAAGTTTTGTTTGACTGATTCTTGATGCCTCATAGAGTCATTAGCTTCGATTTGACTGATTCTAATTTTAGGCAAATTATTTTCCTTGGTTAGTCTTTGAAGCTCCTTTTTCATATGTTCACATTTCCTTTTAATGGAAGTATTTTCTCCATTTAGATTTTGTACCTCCCATCCCAATTTAAAGTTTTTAATTTTTAAGGATTTGTTTTCTACAGTGAGATTTTCTGCTTTGTCAACTGTAATTTTAAAAGAATCGATTGATTTATCTTTGACCTTTCTAATTTGCCTTTTAAAATCTTTCTTGAGCTCTTCTAAGAATGGTTTTTGGGCTTATTTCAGTTCATATTTCCTTCTGTGTTTTCAGGTGTGGGTATATGATCAATGGTGTCCCCTTCTGAAATTGGTTCTTCTATCTCACAATAATAGGATTCAATTGTCTTTGGTTTTGCTTTTCCAACTGTCCTCCTGCCTAGAGATCCATTTTCCAAAACAAAGCTTAGATTTGACTCACAAACAGGGTAAATACAATTAAATACAAATGTACATATATATATATATATTTATAATAAACTTGTATATATCTACATACCTATCTATATGTAATAAACTTTTGTCATATATAAATATATAATATGCTGTATATAAAATATACATTTTAATACACAGTATATATAATATACATTATATATAGTAAAAATGTAACTAATTTATTAGCTTTAGCCACAGATGTATACAATAGATAGTACCCAACATATTCTATATGGCCTAGTGGATACAGACCCTGGTATTTGCTTAAAGGCTGTATAAGGAAGTTGAAGGAAGAGGAAATGAAAACAACTATCATGGTGGGAGATGCATTTGTGTATCTTAGTACTCTCTTAATGGCTCCTCATAGATATAGCATAGTGAAGAAGGCTCCTCCTGCTTATAAATGCATAATTCTTACTCTACTAATGGGGGAAATAAGCACCTTCTTTGTGAGGTGTTGGATAATATTTCACAGATGACCTAGGGGAATGTGGAAGAACTAAATTTTCTCAAGATAGAAGAGAAAAGAACCAGCAGATTCAAAGTCAGAATAGATTAAGAGGGAGTGAATTGTTTACTGCTTTATTGAGAGCAGTAACATATTACAGTAGAATGGTTGGTATTCCAACTAATGGACTATATAAGATGCACCAGAAAAAGACACTTAACATTAGATAGAAAAGGGAAGTAAGACCTGCATTATGAATCCTCCTGAATCACTTTTCCCAACTTTCCAAGTTTGTCACACCTGCAAGGAAAATAGGAAATTGATAAACTCCAGCTTAGATTAAAGAAGTACACAGATGGGATTTCAGACCTCATATCAGTTTAACTATATACTAGAAAAATGGATCAATCACAATAACGAGGGCATTAACATATACTAGAGCAGAGGTCTCTCTTATCAATGGAAACCCTGATTAATTTATATATGGCACCCCTATTACCATCACAGGACTGGGAGGGACTGAAATAACAATTAGAAATACGTGTGCATATTCATTTCAATTTGTATGGGTATCACATTGGCATTATAACTGGCATGTAGCCTAACTTCCAAGAAAAAGGTCAGTCTCTAAAAAAGGACTATGGCAAGAATATCATCAGCAATGACTAAGAGAGAGACCAACCCAGTGACTATCACAGAAGGATCTATTTCCTCTTTCTTTATAGAGATTTACAATGGAGGCATCCTTGAAAACCTGTTAGGGAGTGAGGGCTATTTACCTCTTCTTGCCCTATAAACTAGAAGATTTTGGTAAACTTTTGTATAAACAACGTGCCCCTTGACTTGTGAATTGCACCTGGAATAGAATCAGCACCAGGTGTTTTGCCACATAGGGAGAGGCTAATGGAAATTCAAAGCCTCGTCTTCATTTGGGAATATGACTATTGAGTTATTAAGTTCAACCTGAGTTATACAGTCAATTGCCTCAGCATTGATTACTGATGGCCCATCTCTCCTAGATCATGTCTCAATCAGTAATAAATGTGGTTTCATCAGCACTGTGCAGGTGAGATGCATCATAGGTGTTTGGTACATAAATGGACTTAAGGCTATCATGAAAGCCTTTAGAATTGTTACAATCAGTATAAAACTGAATTTCATCTGCCTTCTTTCTTAAAAATCCTGCATCTTTTGAAGCTTCACTTGCAGTTTACCTTTGATGGAACCAAACACTGGCTTCTTAAATATAGGTGAATTTTCCTGCTAGAAAACCCTTTGAAATTCTGATTATTTTCTTTATCAGCTTCTGAATTCAGTCATCATCTTTGTCAAACAAGTTTTGATGTTTTTGAATGTTCTGGAAAATGCCAGTGCTCTGAAAGCTGCCTAATCCATTTCTGCTACACTGTTGCCAAGCATGTATTTGCTCAGCTTTCCATTCTAGTTCGCAAAAAACTGCTCACACTTGGGGAGGTCCTATAATCTATCTACATTAAATCTTCTGGTAGTCATATTGCCTAGAGGCCTCCTTTTTTGTTGATTATGAATTTTCAGCTTGGATAAGTCCATGCTATTCTGCACTACACACATCCATCACCTTCTTGTAGATCATATCCTGTCTGTGACTTCTCCTTACAATGATACAGTTTATTATATGCCACTGTAGTTTGTGAGGGTGCAACCATGAAAGTCTATTGCATTTAGGTGAATGGAAGACAATTTTGGTGGTGAGAAGATCATGAAACACACAAATCTTCAGTAGTAAGTGACCATTGCTGTTACTTTTCTTGACTCCACCAATCACTTCCTGAAAATAATCCCAAAATGAAAATTCCCAATTCCTTAACTGCTAGGACAAGGAGAAAGCATAGCAAATATAATAAAAAACACAATTATATATTGTGGAGCCATAGTGTACATAACCCAAAATTTAGCAACTTCTAGTTAGAAGTATAGAATCAGAGGTTCATCGAATATGATAAAGGAGATAGGGTTACAACCAAGAAACACTCAGCAAAACTGAATATATTTTTTATGGGAAAGGGGGATTTAATTAAATAGAGAACTTTCAAGCCAATGAACAGAACATTTGATTTTCAGATACAAAACTGGAGAAGCAAGAAAAGGTAAAGAGGAAAGATAAATCATAAGGGATTCAATATGTTTAAACTGTTTACATCTCTACATAAGAAGATACTTCTAACTCCTAAGAAGTTTAGCATTATTGGGTTACTTAAAATGAGTAGTGATGATGATGGCATAATATCTAAAAAATAATAAAATTAGTGCTTGAAAAAAGAGGGATTCACTGGGAGAAGAGGAAAGAGAGGTAGAATTTAGTAAACTATCGCACACAAAATTAAAATGGAAGAGCTTTTGGACTGGGCAGATAATTGGTATTATACTGTTTTATCCAGGTTCTTAATGTTTTATTCCTTGGCTTCTGAGTACAGTGTTCCTCAAAGTTTAAAAAGGTGGCTCAGGCAAAGAAACTACTTACTTTGGGTCATCTGTGATTTGATTAAGTGAAAGGCTGGATAAATGCAATTCTGGGTTTTCAAGCCTATAGAAAACAATTTGCATCTAGACAAAAATCTTCAACCTTGCCACAGAATGATATTTCAGAATATATTAATTGAGCCCAGCACCTGTCAGCTAACTGGAAAGTTTATTAATTTCAGTTAGAACACACTTTTTTCCACCACTATTCTGCACCAAGATCTGAACACATGATCTACTCTGGGAGAGGGTGAACTGCTTGCCTAGCCATATTCAGAACCATGCAACTTAAGATTATGAGCTTGACCCATTCAACTCCTGAAATTGCTTCCTTGGATACGTGACTGTGTACTTTTGCCAGAAGGATGATCTGAAATTTCCTCTTCATTTCTCAGATTGAATATTTGTTGAAGTATTTGTGAAAACAGATAGACATCTACTGCTTCTCTGCCATGTTATCTAGTTTCTCTGTATACTTTCCAAGGGCCAGCATTATTATCAGTAGACTGAACAGTTGGGGATTAGGTCTTTGAACATGATAACCCATAAATGAAATAAAATATAAAACTGTCCAATAATGATAGAAAACTATAGGGTGGAGAACTTCAGAGAATGCAAACAATCATGTAGATTTTAGATGAATTTTTAATATTAGGTAGATATAGTTAGAAATGACTAATATATGCATCTTATAATAGTGTAAAAATGGAATCATATCAATATTGACATCTTCACCATAAATTAAACAAGAAGACACAGAGGTATTATACCTGAATGGAAGGTTGACTAACAGGTTCTTGGAGAAACAAATAAAGGAATTGGCAGAGATTTTTTTTTTAATATATGCATAGCCTAACAGTGTAGAAGACCATAGCCAATGGGGCTCTAACCCTGATGGCTAAATAAACCCTGTCAGCATAAGACCCTGCTACACAGGCTCAGATTGGTTCCCCATCCCTCAGGAAGGTTCACAGGCATGGTCTTCACATTCCTGTGAGAAGTATTGTACATGCTACCAGCCTTGGAAAAAGGATGCTTTCAGTGTTCTCAGGGGAAACTAGCATAATGTAGCAACATAGTATTAACTAGAAGCCTTGGGGCAACTCAATCTGTTTCTAGGGAGGTTTTGGGGGGTTTGGGAACATCCTGCCTGGTACTCGTACCCTGATAACAAGGATAGAGTATGTGGCAGTCACCTATGAGGCAAATGGGTTCTAGGGCAATGGTGTAATCCCAAAGACAGTGGCTTATGATGACTTTGCAGTTTCACATTATATATAATGGACTCTTAGCTGAATAAATTTGACTCAGTTTCCCACCCTACTGCAGTCCCATCTCGTTTATGATTGTCAACCTCTGGATAAATAATCTTTTATTTATCATTTCACCTAACTTTTCCTTCTCAGCTCTGATGCTGACTGGCAGGGCTCCTATCTACCACTATCTCAGAGTCTGTCAAAAAAGGGCAGGTGTCTCTGGGCCTGTGCTTGCTACCCACAACTGGCGCACAACATGGGGTGTGGGCTACATGCACAGGAATGAATGGGCCAGGGCACAGGAGCGCCCAACCAGGCACAAAAACTTCAGGCCGAGTGGCTATTGTGAGTCCACTTAAATTTCTCCCAGGAGTTCCCCCTTGGGGCAACACAGAGCAACGCAGGGCCCTAGAACAAGGTAAGGGGAAGGATAGGATGAACAGCTTTCAGTACTTTCTTCCCTCCCCAGCTTTGGCTATGGGGCAAATACAGATTAAACACCTGAGCCAAGAGACATATCATAAGGTCCTCCTATGTAAAATGAAAGAAAGAGGACTCATTGTTATTAAGACTCAGATACAGGAATTGTTGGATTTACTGGAGATCATTTCTCCATGGTTGCCCAAAGAAGGCACATTAAATCCTGCAAAATGGAAAGTGTTTGTTGAATAATTGACAGAGTATTTCACCACAGTAGGGCCAGAGAAGTTACTAGTACAGTACTTTCAAATATACAATGTTCTTAAATTGTGCTTTGTCAAGGCAGAGCACTACCAAGAGATTCGGAGTTTCAATACAGAAACACAGGTGGAGGAACAGGAAGAAGTGAAAAAGGAACAGGAAAACAAACAGGGAGAGAAGGGTTCTTCGTCGATGGAGGTGGAGAGTCTCACACAGCCGACTGGCCCCCCACTTTATCACTGTTCCTCATATGGGAACGTTCACACCCCTATTAGTCAGGCAGCAAGATTGCAGTACTTCCACCTCCCTCCAAAAGTCTATTATGCAGGTGATTCAACAGGCTAAAGTGGTATCAGTAGGGAACTTAGTAACAGGTAAGAAGATAAGTCTGGTCTCAGAAAATTTTCCGGAGAAAAAAAATATTATTTAAGATTCTTAAAGACATTAGTAAAAGAAAGAGAATTATTTCTCATTAACAGTCAGTTACATGAGTTCTTGGAATGTTGTCCCTATTTGGTAAATTGGGAGCCAGCCAGAGGAGAGAGGAGTGAGGGACTAATGCAGGAGGTACTCCAGCATTTCCCCATTTTTGGCTTTTTTCTATGGAATATATTAATAACCTGTTTAACATCAGAAATGAAAGTTCCACAGATGGCTCGAATACTTCAGTGTAATGCACCTGTCTCTAATATTATCAAGTAAGTATTACCTGGCTTCCGGTACTATCTGGAAAGCCGGCAACTGTTTAATCTTTTCAGGAGATCTCCTACAAATTCTGTGTGATCCATTCTGTTATTTTCTCTATCCTCTGTTTTTGTCATGTGTTTTTGTGAGAATAAGTGCAAGTAATTTGTCATTCTATAAGATTTAAAATGCAGGAGGACTGCAAAACTTTCTGTGAAATTTGAATTTTTCCCTCCCCCCTCCCTTCTTTCTCACCAGAAAATGAATGAAGTATTTTATTATTTTATAGGTTGTAATATGATTATGGTAAGTTGAAGATTGTAGGAGCATTGTCAGTTAGAATTAGAAAGAAATAAGGTATGTGTGGTTTTAAAGGGGGCTTTAATCAAAGTCCAGCAAAAAAGATGACAGTGGAAAAAGCAAGAAAGTTTAAGTATGTAGTAATAAGAGGAGCATGGGTGTAAAATTTAAGATAAATATAAATTATTTGCTTGAAAGATGTGAACAGAAGTGTTAATATTTTTAAATTTTGAAAATCTCCACCTATTTATTCCACTCTGGCCAAGTGGAGTGAGGAGAAGGCAATAAGAAATAATAAGGGAATTTTTTCCCTTGGATCAAAGAGGCAAACAGATGAACATTTGGGAATACAACTGTAATTCAATTAAATTCACTTGAAAAGTAAAAAAAAATGTCACTCAGTTCAATGCTAAAGATAAGATATAGCTATTGGTATTTAGGAAAATTGGATATTTTCTAAGATCTGATTAAAAAAAAAACTATGAAGTTTTGAGTTCTTTAGTGTGGTAGAGAAAGTACCATTTCTGACTCCCTCTTTGCTGGAAAAGTCAAAGCTCTGGCTTTCAAATAAGTGTTTAAGGAGTGGACATAAATACAGATAACTGGAGTAAAAGTTTTGTCAACAAAAACATTTTTACAAAAATTCTTCGAAGCCCCTCGTTCCAGATTTGGCTTAAAAAGAGAGCTGAAAATTAATAAGTAATTTAAGTTAACCCTCTCCAATGTGTCAAAATGGAGGAAACATACTAAAGTTATCAAGGACCCCACTAGCAACAGCCCTGAGGCACCCTGAAGCCCACACCTTTAAGCAAGCAGGTAGAGTTCTCCAATTGAAAATACTATATCCACTATCAGGCTCTGCAGCCATGAGGAGAGGAGAAAAACTTCTTCACGCAATAAGCCTAATTTTTATCATTAATTTTTTTTTTCATGTTTCAAATGCTTTATTAACTTCTGATTTACATCACTCATCTCCGCCAGATCCTGAGCCACAAACTTTCTCCCTGTTCTTCCCCCACCCACTGCCCCAAAATAGCATTCCCACAGAATATTCCCTCCTCCAATATGCTCTCTCCCACATCCTCTCCCTTACCACCCCTCCCAAAATACCCCCGTAATGCACGGTGGATCTCTATGCCCCAGTGCCTGTATATCTTATTTCCCAACTACATGCAAAATAGCATTAATAATAGTATATATTTAAACATTTGTCTTTAAAACATTGAATTCCAGATTCACTCCCCTCCTCCCCTGCCACCCACCCCCACTGGGAAGATAATAAGTTCAGTATAGGTTGTACATGTGTAGCCAATGCAAAATCTTTATATGGTAGATATATTGTAAAAGACTGAGTGCATCTACCTCCTTCCTATCCCACCTTCCACCCACTCCATTCTCCACCTTGATCCCATCTCCCTTCAAAAGTGGGTGCATCCAACTTGCTTCCCCCCCAGCATGCGCTCCCCTCCACGAATCCCCCCCATTCTCCTCCTCCCTATTATCCGGTAGGGTGAGATACCCTATTTAGTGGCATTCCCTGCCCAAGCTAAATTTAATGAAAATAAAGTTGACCCATTCACTTTTTTCTTCCTATTCTTCCCCTCAATTGTAACCATTTTCCCTAACCTCATCTATATGAGATAGTTTATCGCATTCTGTCTCTCCCCATCTCCTCTCACTATGTTCCTCTCTCCCCTCTTATTTTCACCTTTTAAGTATCATCCCTTCCTATTAAATTGGTCCTGTGCCCTTTATCTATTTATACCTGTAAACATATATATACACAAACACATTCACATATGTATTCATACACCCATGTACTTTCCTATATAGAAATATATGTATGTGTGTGTATTATATAAATTATATAAATAATATTGTAGCAACAAGCACCCCAGCATCCCCAGGGTGGCTGCCAATACAGGTTCTTGGATCTGCTAAAGGAAAAGCAACTTGTTAAAGGAAAGCAACTCAAAATGAGTTAACAAGCTTACTTTAATCAGTCAAATATGTATCATTTACATAGTTCAGGAGAAAAAGGTCAGTATCCCGAACTTCAGAGTATACAGACAGAATTATCAAGATAGAGAAACAGATTAACTAGACAGTTTTCCGAAACTGTGTCTTCTATGTCTACATGAACATAAATACGCCCATACTTGCATATATGTATATACATATACACCCTCCCATACATACCTAACGATTCATATTTACATATAAATTCCCTTCAACTATCCTCATATTACAAAGGTTTTATGTGTTACAATTTTCATTTTTCCATGGAGGAATGTATATAGTTCAACTTTAATAGGTTCCTTATGATATCTTTTCCCTTTTTAACTTTTCATGTTTCTCCTGCTTCTTGTATTTGAAAGTCAAATATTCTGATCAGCTGTGTGTTTTTTTTCATCAAGAATGCTTGAAAATCCTCTGTTGAACTGAATGACTATATTTTCCCCTGAAACATTCTACTCAGTTTTTTCTGGGTGAGTGCTACTTGGTTTTAATCCTAGCTTTTTGACCTCCAGAATATCATATTCCAAGCCCTTTTGTCCCTTAAGGTAGAAGCAGCAAGGACTTGTGTTATTCAGATTGTGTTTCCAAACTACTCAAATTATTTCTTCCTTACTGCTTGCAATATTTTCTCCTTGACCTTGGAACTCTGGAATTTGGCCATAATATTCCTAGGACTTTTCTTTTTGGGATCTTTTTCAAAAGACAATCAGTGAATTTTTTCAATTTCCATATTGCCCTCTCGTTCTAGTATATCAGGGAAATTTTGCTTGATAATTTCTTGAAAGATTGTATCGAGTTCTGTTTTTTTTTTTATCATGGCTTTCAAGTAGTCCAATAACTTTTACATCTTCTCTCCTGCATCTATTTCCCAAGTCAGTGTGTTTTCCAATGAGATATTTCACATTGTGTTCTATTTTTCATTTGTTTGGATCTATATTATAGTATCTTGATTTATCATAAATTAATTAGCTTCCAATTCCTGTAATCTAATTTTAAAAAGTTATTCTCTTCAGTGAACTTATGGAATTCCTTTTCAACCTGGCAAATTCAGCTTTTTAAGGCATTCTTCTCCTCATTGACTTTTTGGGCCTCTTTTTCATTTTGAATTAATCTATTTTTAAGGTGTTATTTTCTTCAGTGTATTTTTGGGTCTCCTTTCTTAGGCTGTTGTATCACCAATGCCATGTGCACAATGCCTATGGAAATTACAGATATGCTGATATAATTATCCTTCACAAAATACATCATGCTTGCCATATGGGGGAATAAGCTAGAAAATTTATTAAGATACCAAAAGACTGAGTCCCAAAACCAGAAAGTGAAAGCCATCAGAGTAGTTATGAAATTGGCACAGGTAGATAAAGTAGAAAACACCCACATTCTCAAGCCTTTAAAACAGAACAGGCTACCTCAGGCAAAGGTCCTCCTCTCCCCACTCACAGCAACCACCCAGCATCCAGGAAGCAGGTTCCCAGCATCTCTGGCCCCTGGCAGTCCTCAGCAGGAGTCCTTAGCAGAAATTCTGGCAGAGTCAAAAAGGGCTTCGCGCTGCCGCTGCCTCTGCTGCTGCTGCCACTGTCGCCGCCACTGCTAGCCACCGCAGGAACTCTAGCTTGGCTTCTGCTTCCTCTTGCTCCGCCCCTTCCTGCTACGTCAGCAAGTCCAATGGGGCATGGAAGATCTTTAAATCTTATAACCCTTACAGCTGTTGACTCACTTTTTAGGATTTTCCTGCATTATTCTCATTTCTCTTTCCAGTTTTTCCTCCACTTCTCTTACTTGATTTTCAAAATCCTTCTTGAGCTTGTTCATTGCCTGTAACTACTCCATAATTATCTTGGAGGCTTTTGACACAGGAGTTCTGACTTCACTGTCTTCTTCCCACTACATTCCTTCATCCTTTTTGTCCCCCCAAAATGAACCTATTATCACTTTGTGCTTCCTGTGCTTGCCCATATTGCAGGCCAATTACTTGAACCTTGAGCTCTTTCTCAGGGTAGAATTCTGCTTCCATAATGCAGAGGGCTTTTCCTCAAATTGCTGGGGTTTTTGCAACTCCTGGAGCTATTAAGTGGGCACCATTTCTACAGCCCCCACAAACTCTGTCTCACTTGTCACACACCACAAGACTACCACCCAAGACCATGATCAATATCCAAGCAAGTTAAAGCAATAAAGTTTACCCTCTGAATGGTCACTTGGTCCCCCTACAATCTGTAGGCCATGAACTCCTGAGGCAGCCATGTGATGCAGCTGACACGCTTCTGATGCTCCTCCCTCTGGGGGGCAGCAACTGGACCACACTTTTTGGTCTCCCCCTCTACCAATATTGTTCCACACTGACCTTTTACTTTGTATTTGGCATTTGTGTATTGAGATGTCTGGAAACCTCTACAGCTGTTGCTTATTTACTCACTTGAAGTCTGCTCATGACATTGCTGGTTGGAGCAGACCTGGGGCTGGAACCATATCACTCCTGCAACACTGTGCTCAGCACCCAGTGTGCTGCAATAGAGCTTTCTTGTTGACTTGCTGACTATTTTCAGCAGGAGATTTGTTTCTCTCTGTCACTTTATGTCTTCTGTAGCTCTAAAATTAGTTGAGTCATTTTTACAGGTATTGGAATTGTCTGGAGCCAGAGCCCACTCCAAATACTGCTTCTAATCTGCCATATTGATTCTGCCTCCTTCACTACTTTTTTTTTAACTTTAGCTGAAGCATAATATATTTTCCAGCCTTTTACCTTTACCCTATGTGTGTCCCCGTATTTCAAATGTGTTTCTTGTAGACAGCATATTTAAAATTATGGTTTTTGATCCATTGTCTTACCTGCTTCCATTTTATAGGAGAATTCATCCATTCACATTGACATTTTTGATTACTGTCTGTGTCTTTCCCTTCTTCCTATTCTTTCCCCTGTTTATGCTTTTATTTCTCCCTTCTCCCTTTACCTCCTTAAGAGTTTTCCTTTTGATGTCTGCATCCCTCTGCATTCCTTCCCTAGGTACCCTGTACCCTTTCCCTACCCTTTATCATTAATTCTTTTTCCCTCCTTTCTAATGATCCCTCTTCTCCCCTTTTCCCCTCTTATTGCCTACATGACACAATAGGTTTTTAGACTTAATGAAATATGTTATTCACTCCTTCACCCCAAACTGAGGAGAGAAAATTTCATATAGTGCTCTTCTCCTTCCCTCTTTTCCCCGTACTATAATTTATTTTTCTGTCATTTCATGTTGGAATCCTAAACATAACTGATTATGTATAATGCCATGCATGATCAGCTTTCCAGAATAATGTTACTGTGAACAGCTTTTAAGGTTCTGATAACACAGTGTAGTGAACACTGTATTTATTCCATAACAAATCAAAGCAAAACATTTAGAGAAAATCAAGGTACAGCATTCACAACATTACAACTTATCAAAGAAAATCACAATATAGTATCCGCAACAGCTTATCATTAAAATGGTCACAGTTTCCACCATAGTGGCCACAAAGTTTTGAACAAAGAATAATCATGTCAAAGTATAATAGTCAAAGTCTTCTATTCATGGGGCACACTAGGTTAACTTAATCCCTTATTCATCAATAAGTTACTAAGTATCATTAATTACTAAGTACAATCATTAGAAAATATACAGACGCTTCACCCCTAGGTGACTAGTAAACTACATTTTCATCACTGCTCAGTACCCAGAAGATCTCTTTTCATCTTGATTTGAGGCAGGCAACTCCTACTTGAATCCATCAAACAGTCACCAGGATTCAAAGGCAGACTTCTTCCAATTCCTTGTCCAGCTCTTTGTGTAAGTCCTGCTCCACACTGAAGTTCATAGGGTCCAGTCCATCTCAAATCCTTCACAATTTCTGTTACCAGGAATTCAAGGCTGAACCAAGCCACAAACAAAGTCTTGCCATGCCATCATGCTTCCATAGTCTTCTGCAGCTTGTTCAAAAAATCAGAAACAACTTATCCATCCTGGGGGGGTGGGCATCCTGGGCTCCTGGTCTCTGGCTTCCTGGACTCATGGGCTCCTTGATTGTAATTTCTCTTCTGTAGCTACCCTGCCTCCACATGCTAGCCCCAAGAAATTCTGACTGTCCCTTCCTGGGGCTTTTTCTTATATACATACAGTATTAGCTTCCTCTTTCAGCCAACCCCTTTCTGTTACTTCAAGAACAGAAGGGGTTCATAGCTTCTGTTTCTTTTACAGAAGTTTGATTAGTTACTTACTGCTAACTATCTGCTTACTTGCCAATACAAAAATGGGTCTTCAAATTCAAATTACAGTAATATTACATTATGTTAATCCCTTGTAATGGCAAGCACAGAAGTGGTTCACCCCTTGTTGCAGCTATTGAATTAACACCTCATTTCAGTATGTAAATAAACAAAATGTGTGAACTCCACAACATGTTTACTCCTGAGGAGGATCTAATGGCTATATAAGGAGAGCCCCAGGGCTAAAGACAGCAGGAGCTGAAAAGAGGAGTTGTGTGGTGGCAGAGTCAAAGGGAATACTTGCGGTACCATGGCATTATGCTTGTCTGTTTTTTCTGTGTTGATTTTTTATTTCTGAGACTTTGTACAGAAGCCCTGGGACCTTACTGGAACCTCTGAAAGAGGATTTTTTGTCTGTATGCTTGCAGAAGTCCTGGAGGAGGGTTTTGGAGGTCCTGGGACTTTACTAATGATTTTTGCTGACATCTTGGACATTGTATGTGGTCAGTGTTGATTTCTATGTTGATGATTTGTGTTGAGTTCTCCAACCTTTTTGGTGGTCTGAGTTTATTTTACAGGGAGATAGTGAATTGGTGATCGTGCAGGCAATGTGAATGAATATTTTTGTGGGTGTGTTAAGCTTTGTCTTCCCAGAAACAGGAACTATGAAGGACTTGAAGTGTACTGGACAGCGTAAACTTCAATATTGCATGGGAACTGGATGAAGAACTGGGCAAGGAGCTGGACAATGAACTGGGATCTGCCTGCCTTTGAAAATAGGTGACAATTGGAGCTGGGACCATGGAGGAGGAACCATGGAAACTGAGAGCAAGCCTTGAGTTAAGCTGAAAGAAACTTTACTTGGATACTGTGTACTGACTGAGAAGATTATGTTTTATTGTGACCTAGGAGAGGATAGCCTGTGTATCTTCTTTCTATTTGTTTAAGCAATTGGGGTTAAGTAACTTACTCAATGTTACACGGACAGTTATTTCTGGGTGTGGTGCTAAGTATCAGAGCCTGGATTTGATACCAGGTCATCCCTACTCTGGGGCCGGTGTTCTTACCCACTGAGCCACCTGGCCATCACTTATTTTCTACTACCCCTTAAGAAGTTACTGAGTTGTGACTGATGATTAAATAGTGACTGTTGACTGAATAATGACTGATTGGTAACTCTGCGTACCCCATGAGTGGAGAACTTTGACTATTGTTATTTTTTGACCCTTAAGGAAGCTCCTTAAGAATGATTGAATGATTGAGTTACTAAATGATTGTACTTTGTTGAAAACTATTGTGACCACTTTGGTGAAAACTATGTGGCCATTTAAGTGATAAGTCATTCTGAATGCTGTATTTTGATTTTCTGTGATAAGTTGTAACATTGTGAATGCTGCACCTTGATTCTCTGTGAATGTTTTGCTCTGATTTGCTATTGAATTAGAAGAGTGTTCACTATAATATGTAAACAGAATCTTGAAAGCTGTTCACAGCATTAGTCTTCTGGAAAGCTGCTGTTGTATGGCATTACATCCCTTCTTGAATAAAAACCAATGAGAATAAAGTTCATATAATATTCATCTCCCTCCTTTCTTTCCCTCCACTGAAGTATGTGTTTATGCCTCTTTGTCTGGCATAATTCATATTTTTCTGCCTCCTCCTTTCCTTTTCTCCAATTATAATCCATTTGTACCCACTGTGTTAAGTTTTTTTTTATTATCAGATTAGTTAATTTATACCCAAACCTTATATCTATGTATATCCCTTTTAAATGTTGCAATAATTATACAATTCTCAATAGTGACCTGTATAAGCTTCCCATATAGCATTTTTACAGTTTGCTCTTATTGAATTACAAATTTTGTGTGTGTGTGCATGTGTGTTTGTATGTATGTGTGAGTGTGTGTGTTTTCCTTGTTTAATTTTTTATGTCCATTTTGAGTCTTATATTTGGAAATCAACTTTTTCATTGAGCTCTGGCTTTTTCATCAAGAATATCTGGAAGTTCTTTATGTCATTGAATGATCATCTCCTTTCCTGAGACATTATGTTCAGTTTTGCTGGATAGTTGATCCTTGGTTGCCATACAATCTCTTTTGCCTTACAAAATATCATACTCCAACCCCTCCCGTATTTTAATGTAAAAATTTCTAGGTCCTGTGAAATCCTGACAGTAGTTCCATGATATTTGAATTATTTCTTTTTAGCTGCTTGCAGTTTTTTTCTTCTTTGCCTGATAATTCTGGAATTTGCCTAAAATGTCTCTTGGACTTTTCAGTTTGAGTTTTCTTTCAGGAGGTGTCCAGGGAATTCTTACAATAACGATTTGTCTGTCTGGCTTTTGAACATTGGGGTAGATTTCTTTGATAATTTCTTATACGATGTTGTGCAGGCCTTTTTCATCAAGGCTTTGCTGTAGACCAATAATCATTAGATTATCTCTCCTGGTTCTGTTCTCCACATCAGTTGTTTTTCCAATGAGACATCTTTCAATTTCTTCTATTTTTTCTATCTTTATGTTTTGTTTGACTACTCCCTGATTCATCATAGAACCATTAGCTTCAATTTGACTGGTTCTAATTTTTAGTGAATTATTTTCCTTGATTTGTTTTTGAATCTCCTTTTCTACATATTCATATTACAGTTTTAGGTAGGTATATTCTCCAGTTAGATTTTGAACCTCCTTTCACAGTTCATAAATTTTACTTTTTGAGGATTTGGTTTCTTCAGTGGGATTTCTTTTTTTTCTGCAAACCAGAACAAACTTTATTGTCATTCTAAGAACACCCAAGTTAAAAAAGAGCTAAAATGGCATGTTATAGTTTATTGTTAGAACAAAATGGAGGTTGAGTCTAAGAAAACTTGGACCACATCACCACACAAAATTCAACTCAATAAAGTTTTATATGGCCAGTAACTTTGTCAATTAAATTTGCTGGTCCTGGATCAATTCCTAGTACAGTCCAAGTGACTGATTCTATCTGAGTATACCCAACATCTTGGATAGAGTTTGGTGGGATTTCTTTCCATTTTCTGCAATGTAATTTTAAAAATAATCGGTCAATTTATCTTCTTCCTATCTAATTTGGCATCTAAACTTACTTTAGCTCTTCCAAGAATGCTTTTTCAGCTTGAGACCAGTTCATATTTCCTTCTGCAGTCTCAGGTTTGGATATAGAGTTTATGATGTCTCCTGAAAGTGATTCTTTGTGTTCTCAATAATAGGATTCAATCCTCTTTGGTTCCCCCTTTCCAAACTGATTCCTTCCCATTGTAATTGGCTATTTCCTGGCTTTTAAAGTGGATTTCTGCTTCTGACATAAACAGGGCTCTGACCCACACTTCTCAAGCTGTGAGCTTGGGGTCTGTTTGTTGACTTTGTGTGCTGTAGCTACTGAGTGTCTAGACTGAGGCCAAGGCCAGGACATTCAGTGCTTCCCCTGAAGCTCACAGAGAAAGGTGTAGGGGAGAAGTTCATGCTACTGATTCTTTATGCTTCTTCATGCTTCTGATTCTATGCCCCTGGACTACAGCTCATGCACACTCAGAAGCTATTTGGCTTGCCAAGCTGGTATCTCTAGATTTCCTTGATTGTGCTAAGGTACACCTTGGGTTCTGGTATTAGCCCTTGCTTGCTCCACCCCCTGGGCTTAGTGATCTTCCACTTGTCGGCTGAAATGGAGTTTGTTGGGGTTCCTCCTGGCCTTCAATTCAGGCTCAACACAGCCTCAATCACAACCTTCTTGTAATATTCCCAAGCCTTCCACTGCTTCCGCTACTTCAAAACTTTACACTGGGCTAATAAACTCTTGGTTTTCTGTGTCAGGATTGGAGTTTAGAGAAGCTTGGGTTTACTCCACCTTTTTGGCTCCAAGAAGCTCAGTACATGATTTTTAAATATCCAGCCTGTGGGCTAATAGCCCTGGGAGAAGCTGCTGTTGCTGCCAGGAAACCTGTGCTTCTTCCTCAGCTCTGACAGATCCCCCATCTCGAGGTGAGAGATTTTCAAATCACCCCTGTTGTAGGTGAATCCAGTGGCTGGGGATCACTCTTGCTCTGTTGTGGTATGATCTCTGCCCCACACTGGTACAGCCACAGAATACTCTGCACTCCCCCAGCCCAGTCCCATGTGGGCACTTTCCTATACTAGGAGTCTGTCATGCTGCATCTCAAAATGGATTCTGTCACTCTGAAATCCATTTAGATTCACTTTTTATAGGTTACTTATAGAATTCATGGAGGAGCTTAGATGAGTTCCTGCTTCCACACTGCCATCTTCACTCCACTCCCAACTTAGAATCTTTTTTTAAGGTATTTTCTTTCGTGTTTTGGGGGGTCTCTTTTAGAAAGTCATTGACTCACTTTTCATTATTTTCTTGCATCATTATAATTTGTATTCCCAATTTTCCATCGACTTCTATTACTTGGCTTTCAAAATCCTTCTTGAGCTCCTTCATAACATGTAACCAATTCGTATTTTTCTTGGAAGCTTTTGATGAAGGAAATTTTACTTTATTTTCTTCTTCTGGTCTGTGCTTAATTTTCTTTGTCACCAAAGAATGATTTTATACTAATATTTTTCTTCCTCTGCTCATTTTACAAGTCAATTTCTTGACTTTTGTCCTTTTTGCCATGATAGAATTCTGCATCCAGAGTAGAGAGTGCTGTGTCCCAAGTTTCTGGGGTTTTGCAGAACTATCCTCAGAGCTTTTTCTAGGCTACTGCCTCTGAACTGTGAGGATGACTGCATCTCCACAGTCTCAACAAGCTCTCCCACACTAGCATTCCTCACCCCAGGGGGACCACCCACGACTGTGACCCAGATCCAAACAGGTCAAAGCAGGAGCAGTTACACTCTGAATAGTCACTTGGTACCCCTATGATGTGTAGGCCTAGAGAACAGGAGGCAGTCATGCAGCAGCAGCTGCAGCTGCCACTATCTCTGCCGACCCAGGTGAAGGGGCTAGATTTTGCTCTTCTCTCACCCAGCTGCAACAGAGTTCCCTACTGACATTTTATTTCCTCTTTGGTGTTTATGGGTTGAGATGTCTGGAAACTTCCACAACTGCCAGTGAATCAGTCCCCTGGAGTCTACTCTATCTGGTTTATGCTGTAGATCTGTGTTGTTACAACTTACATGGGACTGAACTCCAATCCCAGCTAGGTGTGATAGACCCTTCTTGTCAGCCTACCAGTCTGCCTTCCAAGAGAGATTTGTTTCTCTCTGTCACTTTCTTCTGTAGCTCTAAAATTTGCTCAGTCATTTTTACAGGTATTGGAGGAGGTTGGAGCAGGAGCTCAAGCAAATTGCTGCTTTTACTTTGCCATCTTGGCTCCATCCCAAGCTTCTAAACTCACCATCATATTATTAAATGGAAACTTGATTGACTTAAGTAATATAACATTCATCAGCCTCCTTTCACTTCTGATTGGAGGGTTAGAAAGTTCTTCCTTTATAAATGGAAAAAAAATGGTATCTCGGCTCACTTCACACTACATCTTCTTCTTTGCCTGCTTTCAACTTTATGGGACAAGATACCAACTTGCCAGGTACTGTGTTTTCCCACACTATCTCTTTTCTGCTATCCTGTCTCCTTTTTGTATTTTGTCTCTCCCACTTAGCACAATTATCTAGCACATAGAAGGTGATTAATAAATGCTTATTGGATTGGATAATATACGTCAGTAGTCAGTGATTTTCTTTTGTATTATTTAGGTCCAATATTTTCTTCTATGTTTTTGGTATATTCACCCTCCCCATTCAGACACCATGTGAATTAAACTCTTGATGACTTTACAATGGTGACACCTTCCACATATAAACCCTCTTTATATGACTGGTTCAATTTGCTTCTTTTTCAATAATTTGTTTTTTCTTTAATGTCTCTTGTATAAGAACAATTATCCCATCCATAAGCATATCTATGTCTGTGATCTCAAAGTACAGATGTAGTGTGACTCAGTCTTGGCTCATCCAAAATAATATTTTTGTCATTAAAAAAAGCTTCAGTATTAGGTCATAAAACAATTAAACATACTGGAAAAAAATTGGTCTTAGAAATGAGAAAACAAACTTGACTTCAAAACCTTTCTTATGATACAAACATATTTTATATTTTCTTCTATTTCTTCCATCTATTTATTTTATTTAATAAATAACTTATTGAGTCACAAGCTCCTATTTGACCAGTTCTCCTTTTCAGAGTTATATTCCTCAGTAAATTACCTCTTTTCCAAAAGCCATTATTTTTTATATATCTTTATTTCCTATTTCTTCTTTCTTGTATCATTCTTTCTTCTTCTGTTCATATTTAGGTCATAAAATCTTTTTTATTTTATTTGCCTTTTTAACTCTTCTAGGAATTCTTATTACTTTCATTTACAAGCTGCATTTTCTTTGAGCCTCTGATTATAAACTTTCTGAGGCCATTCTTTTCTGTGTCAGTATCTGATTTTCCCTTTAAAACACTTTATGGTTCTATTTATTTTTCATTTGTTCATTATTAGAAACTACTTCTTGATTTTAGAATTTATGTTAATGCTGGGCTTTGAACACTTTTCACTCAGAAGTGGGGTCTCCCTCACCTGATAATATGTCCTCCTGTTGCTTTTACAAGTCTGCTTGGGGGCCTGCAGCCTTCTGTTGCTCTCAAAGTAGTGTCATGGAGGGGCTAGTTGAGTGTGTGCCGAGGGGGTAAGTTTATTTATTTTCCTCCTGTTCGTAGATCTGCAAATTTCTCACCAAGAATTTCATTCACCTGCTTGTTTCTGCCTGAGAGTTTCAGTAGAGTACTATTTGATTCAACTACAACCACTATTGGTTCTTTGGTAGGCTCTATAAGTTCATAGTGATTGAACTACTGGTTCTACTTTGTTCTGAGAAGCTATTTTCTGTTCCTGTGATCAGGGTCACATGGCTATCATTTGTTTCTAACACTTCTACTGTGCTCAACACATACCAAGGGACAGTGCTTGCAATCATTCTTCTATAATCTGGATCTGTGACCCTGGATTGGGACATTGTTAGCAAAATTTACCGATGGCATTCATTTCTTCACCCAGCATTTGCTTAAGGATATCTTGATATCCTTCTGCTCATGTGTTTCCTGCCCTGGTGCCATTTTTCTTCCCTAATTCCTTGTTTTTCCCTCATATTCATATTTCTGGACAATAATCATTCCCAATGTGGGCAAATCTCTTCATGTATCTTGCAGATTTGGACTAAAAAACTATGCATTGTTACTTCTTGGCTTTCTGGATCAGAATTCACCTTCCTTAATTCCCTAGAGCTTTGTAGAAGAATTAGGGTGGGATGGGGCAAGCTAGACCCTAACATTTCTTCTCATTTTTTAATCTTCCTAGATTTGAATTATAATGAAAATTATAGTAAACAAAAATATTTTATTCTTTGTGCTCAGTTCCTATGCAGATATCTTTGATTTCAGCTTTGGCTTCCTA
>NW_027185860.1:5588639-5600351 GCF_028583685.1 Petaurus breviceps papuanus
ATTAAATATTTAATGAAATAAAACCAAGAAAGGAAGGGTAAAACACAGTTGCTGGACAGGTATGATTTGAATTTCTTTTTTCTTTCCTCTTTTCTCATCTTTATATTTCTTCCTTTCTTTAATACTTTTCAATTTGCCTTGCAATTATACTTTTTACTTGCTTATTCTAGTAGTATTTCCCTTTTTGTTACTTCCACTCTCCTTTATAAACTAACAGTAAGAGCATCTGATACCTACACTCATATTTAAAAGAGTTCAACTGAGTGGAATAAATATATTTTTCTTTTCTTAAGGCTTAAAATAACATATATCCTTCTATATTCTTAATTATAACATGCTAATCCCAGAGAGCACTAGACATTTTTATGTGTTGTTTTCTTCTTCTTATAGATAATATTTAGAGATGCTACTCCTCAAGATTTTATTTAATGGACGAATATATTGTCTACTTACTTTTACCAAGAGAATATCCTAACTAGAAACTCCATGTGGTACTACATAACAGATCAACACATGCTTTGATAAATATATAGCCATTAAGAAACTGTTGCAAAAATCCATATACATCCATATACACCTTTCCTTCATAAAATCTCTTCTTACATTTCTGTATTCACAGTCTTAATTTAGTATCTGCTTTAGAAATCTCTTTTTACCTACTTTTCCCAGATCAATCAATGAGAAATAATGAGAATATCAGCAAAGCAACTTTCATGCCTAAATATAGGTGGCTCATAAACAAATTAATATATTATATTTGACCTTTGAAAGTCACTGCTAAAATTGCTACAAAAAGAGAACGACTTAAATTTTACAGTGAATCTTCCATAATTGAATGGGCTTAAAACCTCTGCAAAGCACCATTTGAAACATAGCTGCTAATACATTCACATTAAAACAAATGCTGCCTTCAAAGAACATGTCTTCAAAAGTCCTTGATCTCTCTGTAGGGACACCAAAATCTTTCTAAAAAAATAATTCAAATTATCTTTCATTGTCTGAGAAATATATCTAGTTCCCTATGGTAGGGAACATGCTGGTAACAGCATAACTGTTTATAATAAGAGGAACAGCCTCCCAAAGCAATAATACATCAGATCTGTTGTTAATTGTGATCATAGAAATTATTTCCATTTGACTGCTCAAGTGTAAACCTTATCCACAGCAATATATCCACCTTCCAACTCAAATACTGGCAAAGCAAATAAGTAAAGGTTGATGAAAAGGAAAGCAAGAGATTTTCATGTATAAATTAACAAAAAAAAGCATGGGAGGGGGAGAGACTTTTTCTTGTGAAGATGATGCCCATGCATTTGTAACATAAGCATGAACAAGGGCAGAAAAATTGATAGCCACAGGTAGAATGTCCAGGTCCAATTTTCTCAGTTGTCAGGAACTAAATAACAACAGCTGTAGCAGTGGTAGCAACAACAACAACAATAACCAACCAACCATCCAAATTCTAGGTTAAGATGTTTGTTTGAAGCACCAGCTGTGTTTCAGTCTATTTCTTAACAATAGATTTAGAAGTGCCTCACTTTACTCCTCTCCAAGGACATCATTTCATCAATCCCTGTTCTCTCTTTACATGACACTTATAATATTAGCATCAGAATATATTTTCAGTTGTTATTTAGTAATGATTAGTAGCAAGGTCCATTTGTATTTCCCCTCAGTCTTTCTAGCCTCATCTTTTCAGTTATATAGAATGAAGTCTCTCCATTGCTTACCTGCTGAGAGTTTGTTCCTGATTATATTGTTCAAACTTTGTATCTTTGATCTTTTTTTTACTCTTCACTTCACACTTTATTAAGTTTCCTTTCATTTCCTATTAATCCTTTTCCTTTATTTTGACTGATATGCTTTTATATCCACCTCCTGCTGATGTATCTCATTATGCCCTTTGTTTCCACTTTTGACAATTAAAAATAACTTCACTATCAATATAATTGGCCTTAAATATCAAGAGATAGAAAAGGATAGCTGCCAGAAATTTAGAGTCAATGAAAAAAAAGTTTTTGTGGTGCTATAACAATACACTTCTGACTAATAGGAAATTAGTCAATTTCCCATTGTTAATAACACATAAAATACATCACAGATTTATAAAATAGGAGCAAAAATCAATTAGAGGAAAGCAATAATGACATTTCTTAAACAAAAGATCTAATTAATATTGTATGAGTTGAAAAAGATGTAAGAGAAGTGGTTAATGTATTTTTCTATTTGGTCACATGATGAGAAAGGACATCAGAGTCAGAGACAGTGGAATGTCATACATAAGCTAGGTATAATTTTTCTAACCCCCACCCCAATTTTATACCCAGGAAAGCTGAAGATTAAAGAGATTAAGTGGATTGCTAAAGCTCACAAAAGTCAAAGTTTTTACTAGCAGAAATGGGACTACAACCCTCCTGATTGATTCCTCAACCAAAATTCTAAATGCATACTTGCACATGCATATGCATATATTTATATAAATTACACATATTTATGGATATATTTTTGAGTGTGAGTAGATATGTATGGCTAACATAACATCTTTATATCTTTCTCTCTACATGGAGCTTAATTTACACTATGTTGAACAAATGTGTACCTATCTCTTTGAAAGAACTCTTTACCATAACCCATGTCATGTAGAAAATAATGAGATCTCTCAGATTTTGCAAATTAGAGATACATTTTTCACAATAAAAATAATTAAAAAAACAATCGCCATGTATATATTTGAGTAATCATAGCTACTCTTCTATAGAAGTAGTAGTTAATAACATAGAGGTAGGATTTATGGTCCAAGGATCCACTGGGACAAACTGTTTGTTGAACAAATAATTTGTCAGTTGCTTAAACTTCCTTTCTTTCCTTTGGACTAAAACCCTTTCCTCAGAATTACAGAGAAAGTTCCAATCACAAAAACCTGGAAGGGGTGATACCTTGATTTCACTTCACCTAAATATATGAAATAATTGCTAACAGACCTTTTCTGAATTCATCTTTTAAAAGGTAAGGACTTTGAATTCCCAGGTCTTATGATGTAGGTAAAGAGAAGAAAAGATAAAAAACATGGCAAAATCAGAGATACTATTGTAACCTGTCTACTTTATTCCCTTTATAGCTTTGCTAAGTGGAAGGACAGACTTATAGCTTCTGCTTTTTCAGACCCTTTATCTTGATCTACTCTTACTCTTCCCTCTCGTTCACCTAATCTCAATCACTCATATACAGTTCACTGCCAAATTGCCTAATTTATACCTTCATAATATCTCTGCTATGTGACCTCTTTCCTTTATTCACATAGCTGCCAACCTAAGTCAGGTTCTCGTTTGGGCTGTTGTCTTGAAACTAGTGTCCTTGACTTAAGTCTTTCTACATTCTATCCTCTAGTCAACTGCCAACATGGTTTTTCTAAAACATAGTTCTTACCATGTCAACTGCATGACCAATGAACCACTATAACCTTGAGCAAAAATTTTAAAAAAAATCTTCTGTTTGGATTAAAAGCTGTTTATAACTTATCTCCTTACTAGTTTAATAAAAACGTGTCATAAAGCTGAAGATTACAGAGCTAGTTAAGTATAAGATGTGAGATTTCAACTGAAATACTCTTTACTTTAATGTTCTGAAATATGTTGTGTGCCAAATAAGACAAAATTACTTCCAATCAACATAGTGTCATTTGTGTTTTTTTTCTTTATTTCATATGGTTTCCATGGACTGAATAATATTTATTTATGATCAGATTTCTAACACTAAACCTCACAATTCCAATTATACTTTTAATAATATATTAAATGTCTGCTTATGTAAATCAATGAACAATGTTTACAAGCTTTAATTTCTAAATAATATGCTGTACAAAAAGTTCTTCTTTAAATGTACAGCAAATGCTATTTTTTAATTATTTAGAATCCTGCCATACCTCCAATTCAGTTTTGTCCAAAGTCAGAAAACTGATAGAAATCTCAGTCTCTATTTTCAAATACAATTTCTCCATGAACTCTGGAGATTGCTTAACACTCTACCATTTAATTCTGTCTGAATTTTTCCATTGATGCTTCCCAAGAAGAGTTAAACCATTCAACTATGAACTACTCTCCTAAAACAACGCTTCTTCATCAGGTCTTCTGTCTTGCTATTGAAACTGATGCTGAACCCTCAAAACTGGATCTGAAGAGACCATTCCCAGTGACATCTATCTATACATCTTTGAATTCTTATACTGACACCATGATTCTTCATTGTCCCTGTGCATCAGCAAGATGACAAGCTAAGAGACAGCTAGATGGTGTGATGGCTGGGTTACTGGAATGGGAATCAGGAAGGCTGGAGTTCAAATCTAGTCTCATAACCTAGCTGTGCAAGTCACTTAACCTCCCTCAGCCTCAATGTCCTCATCTTTAAAATGGAGGTAACAACAGCACCTAATTCCCAGACTTATTATTTAGGATAAAATATGGTAATATTTGTAGTACGCTTAGTGCAATGACTGGCAGAGAGAAGGTCTTTAATAAGTGCCTGCTTCTTGACTCCAATTTATTACTTTCTTATATGTGTCAGCTCTTCTTATTTGACTATAAGCTCCTGGAAATTAAGGACTCCCTCACTGATGTATTTACAATGTCTAGAATTAATAATAAGCACAATTAATAATTTTCATATATTTATTTATCCATTCAAATGAAATAGTCAGGAGGGCCTCCATTATATCACATACTTATGGAAACTCAGGCATTTATGGATAATCTAAGCAACCAAATTAAAGGGAGTTGATTAAACTACACTGTGCAAAGATCTCAAACACTTTAAAAATAAAGGTGATATTTGAAGTAATTCAATAAGGAACATTTTTTAAAAATGGTAATCATGTACTCTTGTGAGTTCAACATATGAATATTTTGTTGTTTGATTATAATAACTTTCAACCCACCCAGCTCCAATGAACTATCTGTAATAATGAAAACAGTAACAAAAAATATTAATCCAAACTGAGCATCATACCCTGATAAACAGCTAAACGAAAATGGGCAATAAGTTCCAAAAAGGAGGAGCTGGATAAATAAAAGAAGCTAAAACTGGAAAAATTTATAGGTATACAGATACAAAAGGTTTTATGCTTTTAAACTAGTCTAAGAATATTTTCTCTCATTTGCTAGATATTCTTGCAATTTTCTTATTAAAACTGACCTTGTCCTTGCCCCAATTTCAAATGGATACTGAGATCGAAGGGTAATTTCATCCAAATACTCAGAGGTTGAGGGTGGGGGAAGGTCATCAGACAAGAACCCATCATTAATGCAAGAAAAAAAAAAACAAACATTTCAAGGAAACTATGACTACCTCTCTTAACAAACTGAGACAAGAACATTGTAAAAGGCCAGAATTTCCTCTAGTCTCACAACCCTGCTAGTGCCACTTCTCCACACATTCAGTTGAAGTTTTTTTTTTTTTGTATCAGTGAAGTCTTGTCCAAGAGTTAATTGAGAAAAAAGCTTAATCTAAATTTTAAAAAAGTGAAAATTATAAGAAAAATACTTCATCAAAACTACTTGTATGCATATTCATAGGGAGAGATAGAGCACTAGTAATGGAATATAACATTTTTACTCTTGTTTCAATATGTCTTGTACATAAGATGTAGAAATAAAATATAAACTATTTGAAATGAACTTATGATTCTGATTTGAAAAAATTGTACCATAGTGATATATTTTAGGTAATATAATTTATTCTGACATTAAAAAAATAAACTCAAATACTTACTCTACATACATTTATGACCAGAAATTAGATAAGCAATATATTCTTGAAGGATATCTGTGAGAGATCACTCACAGTGAAGTTTCTTCATTTCTTTTAACTCCCTGTTATATTCTTTTATTTGCTCCATACCTTGCAAACCAGTTCAATTGAATGAACACTTGATTTCCCAGAAACGAGGTAATTTTAAATAAAATCATGTTAGTCAACTTCTGATTGGGCACTTCCAAAATTGGTGAAAGGAAATACATAATGAAGGTGAGAAACTGCTTTGTGCCAATTAGAAAGATTGTGAGCTTGTTTCACCAGTAAATGGTGAGGTAGGATTGGTGTTAGAGGTGGAGTTAGGATGAGGACAAGAGAAGCGTGCAGGTTTCCACATGTTGCATGCCCTGGCAGATGCCATTTGAGTAACAGGGGCAGTGCCCTTTCCTATGAGAAAAAATAAAGACCTTTTCTGATCTCAGATTCATACTCTGAACTTTTTCATGTCACACAAAACATTTCCAAACAGTAATCATTTTAAATTCTCTCAGAAGAAAATATTAGAATGCATATGACTCATAGCATTAAATACCATAGTCTAATAAATCTAAGGTAAAAATGACTAGAAAAAGAGACAATAAAAAATTACAGAATCTAAGTTCTAAAATGTATTTCACAGGTTTTTTTTTGTCTTATTGTTATTCAGTCATTGCAGTCATATACAACTCTTCATGACCCCATTTTTGTCTTTTTTTTGGAAAAAATACTGGAGCAGTTTACCATGCCCTTTTCCAATTCAATTTACCATATTAAAAATAGGGCTCAGTGACTTTCCCGGGGTCTCATAGTTAGTAAGTGCCTGAGACTGGATTTGAACGAAGGTCATCCAGGATGGGATATAGTTAAGATTCTATCCATTGCAATACTAGCTTTCCCTTCTATTCATACCTGCCCTTGACCATAGTATATGAACAAAAGTTCTTCAAATCTTTCCCTAAAGACATTTGCTAAGAATGATCTAATAATTCCAAGAGAAGACTAATGAACTTTTGAAAAGTTTTGTCTCGAAATATAACTTAACCTCAAGCCAAATTTTATCTCTTTGCAACGTTCAACTATTAGTCCTAGTCCTGTTCTCTAGGGTGAAAGAGATTAAGTCTAAACACTTTTCAAGTGACAATTCCTCAAATTCTTCATCTTTCAACATTTAAGGTCATGATATCTTACCTATTTTTTTCTAACAATTCTTTGAAATATGCTATAAATACAAATCTAATATGCATATCAGGTTGTGTCTACTTTCCTTTTCCTTTTTTACTATAAATTTTTAAAAAGTTGTAACCCATTCTTCTTGAGTCTCCTATCATTCCCACTCCAGCAACAAGCTATTTGTGGGGACAACAATCAGTTGCGATCATTTGCTATGATAATTTTGCAATATGAAATGAAAGTCAAATAGGTATTAGTGGTTTTGCTTTGAATAGAAATAGAATTCTAGGCAATATTCAGATAACTGATGTTAACTGTTGTTACTTTCTTGTATCTTCATATCACTCCTGTGAACTGTTTCCTGAATTCCTCAACACTTTCTTTTTTTTTATCCAGTTGCATAGTACAATTATTTTTTTCTACAATTTCTAATATTCTGTTAAATTATGTTTGGTTCCTAGATGTCTTTACATTTACATATTTATTAATTTAAATATTTATAATTTGTGCATGTTTAATGTGCATATATAAACATGCATATATAAACACATGTGTAATGTGTATATATGTATATATATACACATAATGATACAGATACACATATTTTTAAATATAAGCACTCCTATTTTGCCACCACTAGAATCAGATGCCTTTTTGCAAGTTTTCTGCTTTTTAAATAAGACAAATTGCTAAAAAGCATGTCCTGGTCATTTATCATATTTCGCTATCTCTCAATTGTACATATAACTTCAAATTTCTCTCCTTACATTTTTCAGTCAGGAAATAAACATTTAAGTAATGCTTACTATATAATAAAGACAAAAGACAATTCATGTCTTCAAGGAGCTCACAGTCTAGTGCAGGAAACAGCATGTAAACAATGTACAAAGATGCTATGTACAGGATAAATAGGAAATAACCAACATAAAAAAAAACACTAATATTAAGAGAGATTGGGAAAGACTTTTGTAGGAGTTCAAACTTTTAACTGGGACTTGAAAGAAAGCAGAGGATCTGGGAAGTGTACATTACAAGGAAGAGTATGTCAGCGATAAGGGACTATCAGTTTAAAAAGCGCAGGAATGGAGTGTTCAGCAGATTTCTACCTGCACTTACATTTGTGTTCATTCATTCCCCAGCAACCTTGTCATCCATCCTCTGGAATAACTTCTTCCTATAATTGGTCAGTTTCTCCCCAAATTTACATTTAAGGTAGCTCCTACATCAGCCATATTCATTCCTCACATCCTCTCCAGGTTTTAGTCCTGACTTGTTTTTGTCCACTATTCCCCCTCCTAAGCCCATTTTGCTCTTTCCCCATTGGAATTACAGGTCCCTGAGAGCAGACACTATTTTGTTTGTTTTGTTTGGTTTTTTCTTTCTTTTCTTTATTTTCCTGAGACATTAGCACAGTGCTCCAGGGGAGTAGGTACTGAATCAATGATTGTTATCCACTTGATTTGGGTGTAGATTAAAAATACAATAGGAGGTTTTGCTGCTTTCTTTGTGGAATACTATCTAAAATTAATTTGGGGGATAATTCTTTTTATTTTTTTTAATTTTTTTCTCCAATTGTGTGGAAAAACAAATATTAACATTTGTTGAGTCACAAATTCTCTTTCTCTATCTTTCCCCTTTTGGACCAATTTTTTATATGTTACACATGTAACTTCTGTTATTTGGTTTTCAAAATCCTTAAGTCCTTTATGGCCAGTAAGAAGCTCATCTTTTTCTTGGAAGCTTTTGATGCAGGAGTTCTGACTTTGTTGTCTTCCTCCTGTTCCATGCTTTGATCCATTTGGTCCCCAAAATGGGAGTGTAAAGATGGGTTGCTCTGTTTCCTTTGGTTCTTTTGCCTGCTCATGTTGCCACTCAATTACTTGGCTTTGAGGCTTTTTTCCACAGTTGGACTCTGCCACCAGACAGGGGAGCTTTATCCCAAATGTTGGAGTTTGCTCAGCTGCTGAAGGTATTAGTTGTGTGCCCTCTCTGAAGGCTCCACACACTCTGACAAGCTGGTCACACACCACAGGACCTCCACCCTAGACAAAAATCCTGATCCATGCAGGTTAGAAGAAGAGTGATTACCATTGCAACTGGTTGCTTCATTCCCCTACAATCTGCAGGCCAGTAGCTGAAGCAGCCACGTGGCAGCAGCTGCAGTGCCGCAGCAACTCAACAACTTCTTATCTCAAGGGCAAAACCTTACTTCACTCCTGAACTACTGGATCCCAAAATACACACTTCATTGACCTCTCACTTTGTCTTTATCACCTATGGCTTCAAATTTTTTGGAACCTAGCATGGCTGCTGGTGATCTGATGTCACTACAGCTGATGGGTGGTTAGACCCTTCCTGAGGCTAAAATCTCGGGCTCCTGCCGGGCTAGGGTAGCATCACAGAGTGCTATACTTGCTCCTTCCTGGCAGTCTGATGACCTGACCTCAGGAAGAGGTTAGATTCTCTCTGTTATTTTGTGGATTCTGTAGTTCCAAAGTTTGTTCAGAGTCCCCTTTTACATGAATTGGAGGAGGTGGAATCCCGAGGCCCATGAAAGAAATTCCTTTTTCTATCTTGCCTTCTTTACTCTGCCCCCACCATTCTCTGTTCAAGGTAACTATGATAAGAATAAGGTTCCCATGTTTTTTTTTTTCCATTTTCCCCATCTTCCCATTTATGGAAAAATCTCTTGTACACATCTTTCATGTGATATAATATACTCTATTATACTTCTCCCTTTCCCATTATGCCAATGCATTCCTCTTCTTTCATTTATTTTTTAAGATAATCAGCCCTTCATATTCAACTCACAGTTTTGCCCTCTGTTTATGTATACTATTTCTACCTGATCTAATAATTAGAAATATTTTACAGTTACCAGTATCATTTTCCTAAGAGGGAATGTAAGAAGTTTAACTTTATTAAGCTCTTTATGATTTGTCTTTTCTGTTTACCTTTTAATCCTTCTTTTGAATCTTATATTTGAAAGTCAAATTTTTCATTCAGCTCTGGGTTACTGTTGAGGTTTTTGTTTTTGTTATTTATTTTTCCCAAATAGGAATGCTTAAGAGTGCTTTATATCATTGAAGTATCATTTTTCTCCAGTTTGATTATACTCAGTATTTCTAGGTAGTTCATTTTTAGATATATTCCTAGCTCTTTAGCTTTGGGGAATATCATATTTGATCCTCAGATCCTTTAATGTAGAAATTCCCAAAACTTGTGTTATCCTAAGTGGCTCCTTGACAATTAAATTGTTTCTTTTTGGCTATTTGCAATATTGTCTCATTTACCCAGGAGGTATGGAATATATTATTGCTTGTTTGATTTCTTTCAGGAGTTAGCAATGTATTCTTTCAATGTCTATTTTACCCTTGTGAAGTCAAGCATGGGCAACTTTTCAGAAAAAAATGCTGCTGTGAATAGCTTTTAATCCTCTGATTGCATAGTATAGTGAACACTCCATTCCAAAACAAATCAGAGCCAAACAATCACAATAAATCAGGGTACAGCATTCACAATGTTACAACTTATCACAGAAAATCAAAATATAGCATTCACATCAACTTATTACAGAAAATGGCGAAATAGTTTTCACCACAGTGGTCAAAAAATTTTGAAAAAAGAATACTCATTTAGTAACTCAATCATACAATATTTTCAAGCATTTAATCATCCTTAAGGAGGTTTGCCTCCTTAGAGGACACAAAGAACAGTAGTCAAAGCACTCCACTCATGGTGCACACTAAGTTAACTCAAGCAGCAATTTATTTAGTCACTTGTTCACTATTCAATCATCAGAAAATACACAAGCCCTCCAATCCTTGGTCAGTAATAAATTATAATTTGTCAGTCAGTACACATTATCCAAGTAAATTCTTCTTAATGTAGCAACAATTCAGTATTCACAATGCCTACAGTAACTATAAATATGCTGTATGAATGCAACAGGCTCTCTGCATGGGAGACATGGCTAGAATATTTATTTAAATACCAGAAAACTGAGTCCCCAAACCACAAAGTCAAAGCCATCACAGTAGCCACTGAGTTGGCACACATAGTTAATGTAGTAAACACCCGCATTCTCAAGTCTTCAAAACCGAAAAGGCTACCTCAGTCAAAGATCACCCTCACCTCACAATAACTGCTCATATTTGATGCTGCTTTCTCCCAGCAGCTCTGGTCCCCTGCTATTCCCATCCCTGGAAGTTCCCAACAGGAGTCTTTAGCAAAAGTTTAGGTTGGCCAAAAATAAAATGAGTTCTCACTGCCAACACTACCACTACCTGTCACCACAGTGACCCCTGCCAGGCTCCTACTCACTCTGGCTCCTTCCTTCCCCACCCCTTTCTGCTTTGTCAGAAAGTTCTTTAAAGACCTTTAAATCCTATTACCTTAATAACCCTCCTGTTCTAGAATATCAGGGCAGTTTTCTTTGATAACTTCTAGAAAGATGATGTCACAACTCTTTCTTTATTATTAAACCATTATTTTCTAGTTTTACAATAATTCTTAAATCATCTGTGCTAGTTACTTTTTTTTCCCAAATGAGATAGTTTATCTTTTATTCTATTTTTAATTCTTTTAAGTAACATTCTTTTATTAATTCGTGATGTTTAATAAAGTCATTTGTCCAATGCTAATTAAAAAAAATCTTCAATGAGCATACATAATTCCCTCTACACTTGGTCAATTATACTTTTAAAATAGTTCTCTCTCTCTCTCTCTCTCTCTCTCTCTCTCTCTCTCTCTCTCTCT
>NW_027185860.1:5600361-5641952 GCF_028583685.1 Petaurus breviceps papuanus
TCTCTCTCTCTCTCTCTCTCTCTCTCTCTCTCTCTCTCTCTCTCTCTCTCTCTCTTTCTCTCTCTCTCTTTCTCTCTCTGTCTCTCTGCTCTCCCAATATTTTTTCTCCTTTTTTATCCACTTTGCCAATTCTGCTTTTCAAGGCATTCTTTTTTTAATTGTTGTGCCTCTATTAACGTTCTATTTTTTTCTTTTTAAATTGTTTTATTTAGTATTTTTATGCCTCCTTTAACAAGTTTTTAATTATTTTTTCATAATTTTCTTGCATCACCATTTTTTCTTCCCATATTTCTTTTTATCTCCTCTATTTTATTTATAAAATACTTTTTGATCTCTTCCATGACCAGAGATATTTTTTTTCTTGGATGTTATGTTTATAGAAGTTCTGACAGTTTTTTTTCTATTTCTGTTTGTATTTTAATCTGCCCTGTCATCACATTAACTTTGCATACATGGTATTAATTGCTGTTGTTTGTTCCTCACTATTAACCCTATTTATTGATTTTTTATCTATATGCAATTGGGACTCTACATCCAGATCGGAGGTTTCACTGTACCAAACTTCAAATTTTTTCTGTACCTCTTTTTTTGTGACCTCTAAGTTTTTGGTTCTTTCAATGTAGTATGATCTAATGAGAGGAGTGTTTACTTCTCTCCTGGTCTCTGCTCTTCTTTGTTAGTGACCATAAGCACTATTATCCACCCTTGAAATATGACAAAGGTCCTAGATTCACTGTGGCTTTAAGGTCTGGTGTGTTATTATTCTTACTCCTCCTGGAACTGAGATGCAGGACTGGGACTCACAACTTAGTATGGTCAATGCAGGAAAGTCTTGCTTCTGGAGTCAGCAAAAGGACACCAGGAATTTCCTTCTGACCAGGTGTTTCACTGTTTTACCAGCTGTGGACTGAGAATCTGGAAACTTCCACTGCAACTTCTCATTCAGTTGACCCTAAATGTACTCCACTCTTACTTCAGTGGAATGTACATTTCTTGTCAAACTTCTAGGTTGTCTTTGACAGAAAAATTGCATTGCCTTGTTTTCTGGCGAGTTTTGCAATCCCAGAATCTGTTTTGAGGTATCATTTAAAATTGTTTGGAGGGGTTGCAGGGAGATCTCAGGTTATTCCCTGCCTTTTCCCCACCATCTTGACTCCAACTTTTCCTGTGTTATTTATTCAGCTTTTCTTCTTCTAACACTTCAATTATTCTCTGTGGCATTTGGGTTCACAGACAAATGCTATCATTTTTTTCTTTGTCCCCTATCTTAATTAAAATTTCATGATATTTTAGCAAATATATTCTCATAAGTCTTTGAAATGGACTTTATTCTATAAAGGAATGTCCTTCCATTATTTTAAGCAATGAAGTTAATCATAAAAATGCCTTATTAAGGAAACACAAAAAGAAACAAACAAAAATGTATAAGCAAAATTCAGTGGGTATGATTTTTGTATAATGTAATATATCCAAAATGTAACTATACAGACAGAATTAAATACATACCTAGAGCAGAAGCAGTAACTACAGGAGATAACTGAATAACTATGCTTTTCTATAATTCTTTAAATTTTGACGTAATAAGAGAGGTAGATCAGTGGAATACGTTAGGTAAACAAGACACAGTAGTCAATAATTATAGCAAACTTGTATTTGATAAACCCAGAGACAAGATAAAGTGGGATAGCAATTCATTTTTTGACAAACGCTGCTGGGAAAAGCGGAAAATAGTGTGGCAGAAATTGGGCATAGACCAATGTCTGACACTATATACCAGATCAAATTCCAAATGCGTAGATAATCTAGCTATAGAGGTGGTAATATGAACAAATTATGGGAACAAAGAATAGTTTTCTGTCAAATGAAGGGAAAATGAAGTAATTTTTGATAAAACAAAAAAAAAAAACCAGAGAACATTGTGATATGCAAAATGCAAAAAAAAAAACATTTAGTTTGCATTAAATTGAAATCCTTTTGCACAAGAAAACCAATGCATCCAAGATTAGGAAGGAAGCAGAAAATTGAGAAAGAATTTTTAAAAGCAGTGTCTCTGAAAAAGGCCTCATTCCCTAAATATATAGAGAACTGAGTCAAATTTACAGGAATAAAAGTCATTCCCCAATTGATCAATTATCAAAGGATATGAACAGGCAGTTTTCAGAGGAAGAGATGAATATTGGAGAGGATGTGGGATTCCAGGAACAATAATTCATTGTTGGTGGAGCTGTGTGATGATCCAACCATTTTCATAACCAATTTGCAACTATATCTACAGGGCTAAAAATATGTGGATACATTTTGACCCAGCAATTACACTTCTAGGTTTGTATCCCAAAGAGATGATAAAAATGGGTAAAAAAGAACCCTCATATACAAAAATATTTCTACCAGCTTTTTTTGTTTTGGCCAAGAACTGGAAATTGAAGGGATGTCCATCAATGGGGAAATGGTTAAACACGTTTTAGTATATGAAAGCAATGGTATACAATTGTGTGATAAGAAATAAACAGGCAGACTTCAGGAAAATCTGGAAAGAATTATATGAACTGATGCTGAGTGACAGGTAGCAAAACCAGAAGAACACTATACAAAGTAACAGCCACAGTGTTTAAGCCCTGATTTTTATGCAGAGCCCTTATGAGCAATTTAGGGACCTAAAACAATACCAAAGCATACTTCGATATAAAATGCCAGTCACACACAGAGAAAGAAATTTGCAGTCAAAATGCAGAACTAAGCAAACTGTTTTCTTTTTTTTTCTTTCTCATGCTTTTCCCCATATGTTATATTTCCTCTACGTAGCATTACTAATGTGAAAATGTACTTAATAGAAATGTATTGTTAAAGCTCATATCAAATTGTGAGCTGTCTAGGGGAAGGAAAGGGGATGGAGGGAGAAATTTTGAAGCTTATAAAAGTAAATATTTAAAAATAAAAATTTATTTAATAAAATAATTGAATTTATACTTGCACTCAAAAGGGAAATTATTATATCTTATTTATTTTTTAACATTTTAAATTAAATTTTTTTATTTTAGTTTTTATCTTTCATATCCACAAGATTTTCACTTACACATTTTCTCCTTGTCTTTCCACTACCCAGCATCCCAAAACAGAGATAGTACTGTATACCCCCTGCCCCAATATGCTCTCTCCTATGTCCTCCCCCATAACCCATCTGACTTTCCGCTAGGGCAAGATGGATATTAACACCCCACTGCCTGTATATCTTCTTTCCCAGTTGCAAGCAAAACAATGATGATGATGATATATTTTAAAGAATGATGATGATAATGATGATGATATATTTTAAACATTTGATTTTAACAATTTGTATTCCAGATTTTTCCTTTGCTCCATTACCACCAACCCTAATAAGAAAGATAAGCAATTCAGTATAGGTTGTACATGTGTAGTGACCCAAAATATTTCCATAGTGGATATATTGTGAAGGACTGAAGATATTTCCCTACATTTTATCCTGCCCACCATTTGTTCTCTTCTCTTCTTTTACCCTGCCCCTCTTCAAAAAAAGTGTGCTTCTAACTACACTCCCCCCAACATTCCCTACTCTCCATCATCCCTCCTCTCATCCCTTTTTCCCCTACTCTGCTGTAGGGTGAGATACTCTAATTAATGTATAAGTCATTCCCAACGTAAGCCAAATTCAATGAGAGTAAGGGTGACCTATTCCCTTTTGCTATTCCTGTTTTTCCCCTCCATTGTAACAGTTGTCCCTTATCTCTTCTTTATGAAATAATTTACCCCATTCTGTCTCTCCCCATGCCCTCTCATTATATTCCTAATTCACCACTAAATTTCATCTTTGAAATATCATAACTTCCTGTTCAATTGATACTGTGCCTTCTGTCTATGTATATCTGTATATATATATATACAAAGTCACATACGTATTCATATGTACATACACCCTCCTATATAGACATACACACATTTGTTTTCTCTTCAAGTATCCTCATACTGAGAAAAGTTTCAAGAGTTAAAATTATCATTTTTCCATGTAGGCATGAAAAAGTTCCTTATGATTTCTTTTCCCTGTTTACCTTTTCATGTTTCTATTGCTTCTTGTATTTGAATGACAAATTTTCAATTCAACCCGTCTTTTTTCATCAAGAATGCTTAAACGTCCTCTATTTAATTGAATGCCCATATTTTCCCCTGAAAAATTATACTTATTTTTTCTGGGTAGGTGACTCTTGGTTTTAATGCCAGCTCCTTTGACCTCCGGAATATCATATTCCAAATACTTTGATCCCTTAATGTAGAAGCTGTTAGGTCTTGTGTTATCCTGATTGTGTTTGAACAATATTAAAATTATTTCTTCCTGCCTGTTTGTAATATTTTCTCCTTGATCTGGGCATTTCAGAACCTGGCTTTAATATTCCTAGGAAGTTTTTTGTTTGTTTGTTTGTTTTTTTGCGATCTTTTTCAAGAGCTGATTGGTTAATTCTTTCTATTTCTGTTTTTCCCTCTGGTTCTAGAATATCAGGGAAATTCTCCTTGAGAATTTCTTGAAGGATGACTTCAAGGTTATTTTTTTTTGATCCTGGCTTTCAGGTACTCCAATAAATTTAAATTATCTCTCCTGCATCTATTTCCAAGGTCAGTGATTTTTCCAATGAGATATTTCACATTGCCTTCTATTTTTTTCCATTTCTTTCGATCTGTTTAATAGTATCTTGATTTCTCATAAATTCACTAGCTTCCATTTGCTCCAAACTAATTCTAAAGGAATTATTCTCTTCTGTGAGATTTTGAAATTCATTTTTGCACCTTGTCAATTCTGCTTTTTAAGGCATTCTTCACCTCATTGTCTTTTTGGGTCTCTTTTGCCATTTCAGTTAATTTATTTTTTATGATGTTATTTTCTTCAGTAAGGTTGTTGTCTATCTTTTTATGATTTTCTGGAATCATTCTTATTTCTCTTCCCAATTTTTCCTCCACTTCTCTTACTTGATTTTCAAAATCTTTCTTGAGCTCCTCCATGACCTGTGAGTTATGCATATATTTTTTGGAATCTTTTGATGGAGGAGTTCTGACTTCATTGTCTTTCTGCCATTCCGTGCTTTGATCTGTTTTGTCCCCCCAAAAGGAATGTAATACTGCATGGCTGTCCTTGCTTTGCTTCCTTTGCTTGCTCATGTTTCCAGTCAATTACTTGACTTTTGAGTTCTTTGCCACAGTTAAACAGCTTCCAGACGGGAGAGTTTGTTCCAAATCTCTGGCGTTTTCACAACTGCTGGAGCTATTAGGAGGGCATCATCTTTACAGCTCCCACAAACTCTGTCTCTCTGGTTACACATCTCAGAGCCACACACCTCAGAGCCACCACCCAGGGCTGTGATCCAGATCAAGGCAGGTGAAATCAAGAGAGATTACCCTCTGTATGTTTGCTTGCTGTCACTATGACCTGCAGGTCGGGACCTCTGAAGCAGCCATGTGGGGGTGGATGCATGGCTGCTGTGCTTCTGCTGCTTCTTGCTCTTGTGGCAGAGGCCAAATTGTGCCCCCCCCCCCAATTTCTACAGAGTTCTACACTGACATTTTACTTTGTCTTTGGCATTTAGGCGTTGAAACTTCTGGAACACGCCACAGTTGCTGGTGATCAGTCAATCTACAGTAGTCTGCTCTAGCTTCTGCTGGTCAGGGCCTTCCTGGGGCTAAAACCTTGGCATCACAGAAGGGATGGGCTTGCCTTTCAGTGTGCTGCTTTTTACCCTTCCTGACTGCCTTCTTAGCTGCTTTCAATGGGAGATATGTTTCTGTCTATCACGTTGTGGGTTTTGTAGCTCTAAAATCTGATCAGTCATATTTTACAAGTATTTGAGGTGGTTTTGAGGGAAGCTCATGGAGTTTTCCTGTTTCTAAACCACCATTCAATTTTTTTAATTACATCATGGTTTTAATCCAGATAGCTTGATATCAAAGTACAAGAGCATCTTGGGAGCAGTAAGTGAAAGAAAGGATCGTATGTTCTCAGAAACTTGAAGCAAAAAATATTATGTTGCTTTATTTACACACATTCGGCTATATGCACATCAACATTTCTGTAAAAACCAAATGTGTTCACATTTTAGATTCTCCAATAAGTTGATTTTCCAATATTTTCTCTATTTTTAAATTGCATTTGTTTAGGAAATAATATTCTGATTAATACTGTGAAAAAATATGTCCTAGTTAACTGATTTGTACAGAATCAGAATATATAAATAACTTAATCCTAAAATGACATTAAGCTTTTGTTTCTTTAAATCTTCAGAAGACACTGCAGGGTTTGCCTCAGTCTCATTGTCATTTCCATCTCATACATATTGTTTTGTTGTTGATATGTCAAATTACTGCTGTAATAAAAAATAAAAAAAAATAGCTTGCTGAAGAAACTTTGACTTATTGAAGTCATTACCTAGACATAATCATAGTTGTGAAATTTGATAGATATTAAGTCTACATATTTCCCGTTTAAGTTCACATTATTAGAATTACAGAGCATAACCTCTTTAAAGCAATTCCATATAAGTAAACCTGTCCACCTATATTTTGTGAAGTGTTCTCATTTTAGTTTGTATAACACTTAATAAAATCCAAATAATAGGCAATCAATTAGTCATCTGAAGAAACTATGGAGTATTGAAAAGGACACTGATTTTCTTCAGAGGACTTGACTTGAAATCTTTATTATACCAATTGTGTAACCTAGCGTAAGCCATTTAACCTCTCAAGTGATCATTTTACTTATCTGTAAAATAAGGAGTTTGGACTACATGATCTCTTTATATATCTTCCAGCATTAAAGCTTGGCTCATTATCCAGACTTCTTATCTACATCCTTAACTCCCAAGAGAATACTCTGCCATAAGTCTCTGCTCTCTAAAATGGTAATTTTTTGGGGCAGCTATGTGGCACATTGAATAGAACACTGGCCCTGGATTCAGAAGAACCTGAGTTCAAATCTGGCCTTAAAGAAAACACTTACAAGTCTTGTGACCTTGGGCAAGTCACTTAACCCCAATTGCTCTGCTTTCCCCCATATATCTATATAGATAGATAGATATATAGAGAGATATAGATATAGATAAAGATAATGAAAAGAAAAAAAATAAAAATTCATGGAAAAAATAAAAACAATTCTAAGAAATGTATTAAGCCAAAAAAAATGACAGAATACTTATCATTTTTTTTTGTTGAGCCCATTCCCAAACTTGGAGTTGTGTATATCAGGAAAAGTTCCCTGTTATTTCTAATTTTAAGTAAAATCTAATTTATTATATTTATGGTTTTGGTTTAAAGATGTCTTCTTCCCTGAATGAGAACTTGGACTTGACCTTCCAACTCTCAATACTAAGATTCTATGAAATTCAAACATTCCATGAAATTTCTTTTCAGTAGATATATGCTGATAGATAAATGTCTTTTCTTTAACAATATATTTCTGTCTCTTTCTATCTCTAATATCATATTTGAAAAGAAATTAAAGAGAGAACAAAGGAAAAACATTCTGCAAAACTGATCAGCAGTTTAAAACAAATTAACATGAGATGAATTGTTCCACACTAGTGGACCTTTAAGCTCTACAAAGGAATCTGGGGAAGTAACTTCTAATCTCTTCTTTATGGGCCCCCTAGTTCTTTATAATTTGGCAAATTCATCTTCAGTTGTTTGGTGTTTTTTTTTTTCCAATTTATATTCATATAGTCATTTTTACTTTGCTTTCTTGCCTCAGCTTGCTTTACTTTTCATCAGCTTATGTAAGTCTTCCCACATTTCTCTTTATTAATTTATTTTATTCTTACAGCACAATAATATTCCATTACATTCATGTACCATAATTTGTTTACCTATTACCAAATAGATGCATGTCTACTTTGTGTACATTTCTTTGTTACCACAAAATGTTTATATACATGTATAAGATATATGTGAATGTGTATATTTACATATACTGACACATGCATACGTATGCAAATATGTGTATTCATATATATTTATATATGTTTGTGTATGTAATAGAGTTTATTGGCTCTCGATCACCCTTGAATTCTCCTTGAATTTTCCCACTTGGTCTCTCCTTAGACCATATGTCCTCCATTATCACTATTCCCAAATCTTTGTTTCTATTAGCCTAGCCTTGCCCTCCATTGTCTTTTATCTCCAGGTATCCTTCAGGTACTTCCCAGCCTTCATCCCATTCTCTTGGTTCCTCATGTTTTACCTGTAGTAACTCCAGTTTTTGGCTAGTTCTATCAAGATTCTCCTTAAACTCCCCCTCAAGCTATCTACTCCTAGATTACTAGAGGAGCCCTAGATACCTCCCACAATCTTTCTGTATATAAGACTTATCCGATTTCCATGAAGTTGATCAGATTCTTTAAGATCCTAGTCAATATGACAAATCTTTAATAAATTTTATTTTACTTCGAATGAAAGAAGAGCTGGTTTCGACTAATTCAGGTAGGACCTGGCATGTCAGTATTTTGGGAGTACTAAAAACTCCTAAACCTCAGATTTGTTTATAAACAAACACACATACATATCTGTTTACACATGCATGCACTCATATATTCATATATGAAGAGTTTAATTAAATGACTTCCCCAAAAATTCACAATCATATGCTTGAATGATCCAGATAAATCCATCTGCAAGTATTTATTAAATAACTACACCAAATATTTATATTTTTCTTTAAATGTAATGGGGAGACATGAAAGCTTCTTCAATATTGGATAATGAAACCTGTTAATTGAAGAAGATTCTATGTATGTCTGGTCCTTAATTGGGTTTATTGTGGCATGTGTGATTTAATTTTTGATAAGCATATAAAATTTTTCTCCTTATTTTACTTGATTCTCATTTTATCATTTGACTTTTTCATTTAAAAAAACATTTTTAGGTCTTTTGATATCATTATGAAAGGATCTCCATGATTTCTCAGAGTGCAATAATATTATTTGACATTTATATATTAAACCATCTTCCACTCTTCCCAAATTAAAGGGCTACTGTCTCAGATTCCAGTTAATTGCAAATAAAGTGCTATAAATACTTAAGTATGCTCTTATTTAGAGATGATTTTGCTTAGGATTAATTCTAATTCTTCCTTTTTCCTCTTCCCTTCTCATCCCTTTTAAAATTTCATGTAATTTTGGATCCCACTATGAGCATTTACATGTTTTGTCTCCCTTTTGACAAATTTACTTGAGAGTAAGATTCAGGTTTCAATCTATCCCCCAATCTCCTCCTATTTTTCTGTATAAATTTCTATGTACAACTTCTGATTACATGAGGCAAAAAAAAAACTTTCTCATTGTTCATCTACATCCCTCAATCCATGTATTCATATTCTCTTCCTTTTCCATTCTTCTATTAGTTATAGTATTAGAGTATAACAGAACCCTTCCAAGTTCTATGTTTAATTAGTATCTCTTTATCACCTTTACATATTAAAAATAATAATGAATAAGAGTCATCATTTTTATAGAACCTATTATGCTCCAGGTATTTTGCTAAGTACTTTTCAAATATTGTCTCAATTAATCTGCACAACAACACTAAGAAGTATGAACTATTATGATCCCCATTTAACAACTGGGGACACTAAGAATAACAGATGTTCAATGACTTCCTCAAGTTCACATACCTTTTATGTGTCTGAACTTGAATTTGGCCAGCCTTGAGTCCCAGTATTTTATCCATAGCACCAACTAGTTGCCTCTAAATTATAGAATTTATTTGGCTTTTTCATCAGGAATGATTGAAAGTTGTCTGTTTCTTTAGGGGACCATTTACCCCCCTGTATGGTAATATTCAGTTGGACTGGGTAAGTTTATTTTTTGGTCATTATCCTATATCCATTACTTTCTGGAAAACTGTATTACAAATTATTTGTTCTTTTGTATAGGTGGATGGCAAATATTTTGTGATCCTGACTGTGGCTCCTTAGCAAGTTATTTCGTGTGTGTGTGTGTGTGAGTGTGTGTGTGCACGCGCGTTTTCCTGCTTGCTTGCAGCATTTTTTTTCCTTACAACATTTAAATTACACATTTTGTCTTTAGTATTCCTGGCAGTTTGGAATTTGGTGATTTTCTCAGAATTCTTTCTATTTCTCCTCTTCCCTTTTATTCTATGATCCAGGCAAGTTTCTTTTGTGGTTTCGTGAAATGATGTCTAGACTCTATTTGTGACTGTCTTTCAGGTCCTCCAAGTATTCTAAAATTATTTCTTATCATTTTCATTTTTCTATGATATACCTTCAGTTTTCTCCTATTTAAAAATAAAGTTTTTCACATTATTTCAACATTTTATTGTTTCATTGAGAAACTATATTATTTTTGATCCATTAAATAATCAGTGAATTTTTGCTCCATGAATAGTGTTTTATACCACGTAAACTAAACTACTGAGTTTCTTTTCATTTTCTTCTTCCATAATTCTAATTTATTGTCCCATTTTTTCTTCTAGCAATCACATAAATTTAAGTTTTATTTTAATTTTTAAACATAAAAAAGTAATAAAGGCCTTTTTTGGTTTCATTTCTTCCAGAAATTCTGTTTGAAATTCTGTGCAAATTGTGTTTTTATTTTGAGGTTTTGTTTGTAGATGTTTTTTATACATTCTATCCCCTGTGTGTTGCAGGTGCCTATAACCATAATTATTTATTATGGTAGTATTCAGTTCTATTTGCTTATTCTTCCAGCATGCTAAATGATTGGAAAATTTATGTTAGTGTACAGGCTCTTTCCACTTGTAGAGGGAATGGGTTGCGTGTGTGTTCTCTACCGTCACAGCATTGCAATGGTACTTATTATTCCATTATTCCAGGTGCTCAAACTGAGAACCTGGAATGTATCAGTACTCTTAAAATTGTCAGATACAGGTTAAAGTCTTTCTTTCTATCATGACCTTAATCCTTCAAGTTTATGTCACTGATTTGAATACAAACAATATACTTATTTGTTTCCACTGTTCAGAGTTTCAGGAGACTCATCATGGATCCAGTCACTATAAACCTGCTAGAAAGCTTGTCAGGTTTGGAGTAACAGACTCTCAAGTACTTTTTTGATCTGTTATTTCTTCCCTTTTTTATTCCATTGAAGACTCAATACTTGTTTAATGTATAGAATAGAAACCTTCATGTCTTCATTTCTATGGTCAAAGATATATTTTGGATTGAGATCAAGCATGTAGCTATTTTTTTAAAATAAAATAATGACTTATTTTATTTAACAATGTAGATTAAATGAAAATTGGGTCATATATACACTTTTTTGAGCCCTTGTTGTTAGAGGTTTACCATTGTTTCTGGATTAGGGCCACAAAATCAAGGCCTGCCTCTGAATTTTTTTCTTGATAAGTTAATTTGTGGTCTAGACTGGCGGCCATGTTTCACCCTGGAATAATATCCCTAGGTGAATGTCCCATCCTCCATCTACCCTGCAGTGTTTTATGTGCTCAAACTTGGCTACATCCTATTGCCTGTTTCTATAGAGTCTTATAACTGTCTCTCTAAAAGCCACAGTTAACTTGGAATTATAAAGCTGAGTTATCATTTTTCTTTAATTTCTTGAACAGGACTATTGAGGATGCCTTTATTGGAAATTTGTTGAGTAGTAGCTATGCTGTTCTTCTTGCTACCTAGCAATCCACCATCTTCTCTCCATCCTATTTTTCATTTTTAATGTAAGGAAAAAAATATCTTTCATTTCTTTTTCTTTTTTGTCCTTTTAGTAAATTTTTCTTCAAGGATGTCTTTCATGTCAATTGTTACATTGATCCCATATGATAATATATAAATTTAATAGCAGAATTATTCATATGACCAAAGTCTATTTCTCACCTTTTTAATATGTTTCCATTAACAGTTATATTTCAAAAGAATGAATCAGTAAAATGCTTAGATAATATATATGAGCTTTAAAAAGAAACTATTTCTATTTTTCCAATAGTAAGCATTTTATTCACAAATTAATAATAATGATAATAATAATAACTTGCATTTATATAACACTTTAGGGTTTGCAAAGTGCTATACATATATCTCATTTCTATGTCACAGTAACCTTGGAAGATAAGTGTTATTATTATCCTTATTTTGTGCCTGCTTTTTCATTTTAACCATGCCCCACTCTTTGTGATCCTATTTTTTATTTTATTTCTTTTTTTTAATTAAATTTTAATTTTAGTTTTAGTTTACAACACTCATTTCCACATGATTTTGAGTTAAGATTTTTCTCCCCATCTTTCCCCTACACACTACCCAAAAAGAGAAATCCCATTCTATACCATCTCCCCCAATCCGCTCTCTCCTATATACTCCCCTAAACCCCTCCAAATTTCCAGTAGGGCAAGATGGATCTCATAACCCCAGTGCCTGTATAACTTATTTCCAAGGTGCATGCGAAATAATAATAAAAAATTTTTAAACATTCGATTTAAAAATTTTGAATTTCAGATTCTTTTCCTTCCTCCCTCACCACCCATCCTTACGGGGAAGATAAGGAATTCAATATAGGTTGTAAATGTGTAGCTATGCAAAACATTTCCTTAGTGGATATATTTTGAAAAACTGACTATATTTCCCTCCATCCTATCCTGCCCCCACTTGTTCTGTTCTCTGCTTAGATCCTGTACCTTTTCAAAAGTGTGTGCTTCTAACTACCCTGCTCCCACAAACCTGCCCTCTTCTCCATCATCCTCCCTCTCATCCCCTTCCCACCCTACTCTCCTGTAGGGCAAGATACCCTATTTAGTATGTATGGCATACACTCTTAAGCCAAGTTCAATGAGAGTAAGGTTGACCCATTTCCTTTTGCCTTCCTGTTCTTTCCCTCCATTGTAACAATTTTCCTTTGTCTCTTCTATATTAGATAACTTATCCCATTTTATCTCTCCTGATCTCCTCTCATTATATTATTCTCTCACCTCTCAATTTTACCATTTAAGTGTCATACCTTCCTATTAAATTGATCCTGTGCCCTCTGTCTATGTATGCCTGTACACTTATATACAAACAATCACATGTATTCATATGCCCATACACCCTCCTATATAGATATACACACACACACATATATATATATACACACACAATTATATTGCCTTCAACTATCCTTATACTGAGAAAATTTTCATAAGTTATAATTATCATTTTTCCATATAGGATTTTAAATAGTTTAACTTTGAAATGGTCCTTATGATTTCTTTTCCCTGTTTATCTTCTCATGTTTCTCTTCCTTCTTGTATCTGAATGTCAAGTTTTCCATTCAACTCTGGCTTTTTCATCAAGAATACTTGAAAGTCCTCGATTTCTTTGAAAGACCTTATTTTCCCCTGAAACATGATACTCACTTTTTCTCAGTAGGTGATTATTGGTTTTAATCCCAGCTCCTTTGACCTCCAGAATATCATATTCCAAGCTGTTTAATAGCATAATAATAAAGGTGCAATATCCTGTGTTATCCTGATTGTGCTTCTGCAATATTAAAATTGTTTCTTTTTTGCTGCTTGTAATATTTTCTCCTAGATCTGGGAAGTCCATAACTTGATTCTAATATTCCTAGGAGTTTTCTTTTTGGGATATTTTTTAAAGAGGTGATTGGTAGATTCTTTCAAACTCTATTTTGCCCTCTGGTTCTAAAATATCAGGGCATTTTTCCTTGAGAATTTTTTGATGGATGATTTCTAGGCTCTTTTTTTTAATCAGGGCTTTCACATAGACCAAAGATATTTTAAATTCTTTCCCCTGGATCTAATTTCTAGGTCAGTGTTTTTTTTTTATTTTCAATGAGTTATTTTACATTGCCTTATGTTTTTTCCAGTTTGTTGCATCTGTTTAATCGTATCTGATTGCTCATGAAGCCATTAGCTTCCATTTGCTCTAGTATAATTCTGAAGTAATTATTCTCTTCAGTGAGCTTTTGAAATTTTTTTTTCCATCTGGTCAATTCTGCTTTTTGGATTTATGAGACTCTTTTACTATTTGAGTTAGTATATATTTAAGGTGTTATTTTCTTCAGTCAGGTTGTTGACTCTTTTTTCATGATTTTCTTGCATCATTCCCATTTCTCTTACCAGTTTTTCCTCCACTTCCATTGTTTGGTTTTCCAAAATTCTTCTTAATCTCCTCTATGACCTGGAAGTAGCTCACATTTTTGTTGGAACTTTTGGTACATTTGTTTTGACTTTGTTTTATTCTTCCTCTTCCATTCTTTGATCTTTTTTGTCCCCGAAATAGGAATTTAAGGTTTGACTGCTATGCTTGCTTTGCTTCCTTTGCTTGCTCATGTTGCCCCTCAATTATTTGACTTTTCAGCTTTTTTTTTTTAACCACAGTAGAACTCTGCTTCCAGAGATGATAGATTGGTCTGAAATCTCTAGGTTTTTAGGAGCTGCTGCATGTATTAGTTGGGTGCCCTTTGAGAAGCCTCCATAGAATGTTGAACCTGGTCACACAAACCAGGAGTTCCAACCAAGAAATAAATCCAGATCCAAGCATGTAAAATTAAGTGTGATTACCCCTAAGAATGGTTGTTTGGTCCCCCTATGATCTTTTGCCCAGGAGCTGTAAAGCAGCCATTCAGTAGAGGCTTCTGAGCCTCAGCCACTTCTCCCTCCGGGGGCAGAGGCCAGACCTCCTTCCCAGACCCACTGTTCCCAAAGTCCACACTGACCTTTTACTTTGCCTTTGACATTTATAGCTTGGTAATTCTGGAAACCACCACAGTTGTTGAGGATCCACTCTCCTGAAGCCCCTCCTGCCATAGCTGGTTGGGGATGCCTGAGGCTAAAACCACAGGCTTGTGGGTGGGATGGGCTCTGCTTCCAGTGTTTTTATGGACCCTTCCTGCTGGCTTGCTGGGCTGGCTTCAGCAGGAGGCTTGTTTCTCACCCTCATTTTGTAGGTGCTGTTGCTCTAAAATTTATTTAGAGTAATACTTTATGGGAATTAGGGCTGGTTATGGGGGAAATGCACAGAATTTTCCTGCACCTACAAAAAGAACTATTTCAATAAGAGTGTGTGTGTGTGTGTGTGTGTGGTTATGTGTGTTTGTGTGTGTGTGTGTGTGTGGTGGGGCTGTGATTTCTCCCCATCTATTGCCCTGCAAAAAAAGGCTCTTCAGGTACCATAAATTTTTCATATAAGTAATTTAAAAAGGAAGGGGTGGGATTATTTTTAATAACTGGAAATATTTATATCGTAATTGTTGGAATAATGTAATCGTTACATTCAAATATGACCAAGAAAAATACATGAAAGTGGGTTAATTCAAAATGGTTCATACTCATAAAAGCTTGTCTATAGTCTCTTAGTTTAGTGTTCCTTTATATTTTATATTTTCTCATGTTCAAATACTTCCTTTAAGCAATGTTTTAGTTTCAGTGTGGAAGCAGAGCTAATACTATAACTATAACATAAAGGCAAGAATTAACATGAGTTTGTTGAAATTCCCCTCCAAATAATGTCAAAATAAAGACTCAAAAGACATTTTGTAGCAGAAGAACCAATGAAAATATGGAATAAAACTATTTTCAAGCTCAAGACAACTTGGAAGGCTGACACCTGGGTTGAACATAGAGCATGCAGAATGATACCAGCATTCCAGGTCTTGGAGACACCAGAATAAGCTACAGTAGCAACAATTCCTAAATTCAACCCACGTATCGCAAGAAGGTGAGATTATTTTTTCAATGAGTACAGAGTGTGAAATTAATATGTCCTCTTTTACAAAATCATAGTTAATATATGCCATTGCTAATATTGAAATACTGTTTTTTTAAACCTAGTCCTACTATTTCTTTCAATTGCATATTTGGCATGCCAAGTTGAAAGCAAATTATATTGAGATATAAAGGAATAGAAGAGTGATGAGAAATTGAGAGAGAGAAAGAAGTACACAACATGAAGACATTATACAGAAGTGTATTTTTATGACTGTTTTATAATTTGGATTTGGTAAAATTTCATCATTGTTATAGATTCCTTAGTAATATTAAGCAAACTATCATATAAACAAAATTAGAGATAATTTTCTGATGTTTTACTTAGTTTTATACCTTTATTTTTTTCTTCTCTTATTGCTTGTCTTAGAAATTACACTGCTAAAAAAGAATTGTATCAATTAATCACAGATAGAGTCAGTATCCTACCTGTAAAAGAAAAAGAGACAATTGTGAAATTGGGAAAGATTCCACTGTAGCCTCATTGCATATGATTCTAGTTGTTAAATTTAAATTAAACTTTAATTCATTTTTGAATAAAATCTCCTTAATATTATATATATTTTTTGCATGTTGCACTTAGTTGCTTTAAGCATTATAGAGGATTTACTTTTATCATTTTTTCCATGTAGGTAATGTTGGAGACATTCTTTTTAAAAAGTATTAATTATGTTCATTGTTTACACAATGCTTAATCATGCTTAAATAAATTTGTTTGACCAGCTTTATAATAATGAATGAGTTCTTGGATAATTTTTTCAGTATTTTTGAAGTATTTTATTTAAAAAAACATTTTTCAATTATCATTTGTTAATAATAATTATTTATACTCCTTCTGTTATTTATCCCTTTCTGGTTTGGTTTATATATCTCCATAAGAGAAATCTGGTAGAGCTGTTTTTTGAGATAGTTTTTAGATAGAATAATTTATTGTGATTTTAAAGTTTGGTAGAATTCTATTGCTCATCCTTCAGAACCAGAGACTTTTGCTCCCTCTTTTGGCAATTATTTTACACAGTGTGTTATTTCTTTGAGATTTTATTATTAAAGAAAAAAAAATATTGTGATATTTTGTTTTTGTTATTGCATTGAGATTAAGGTAATTTTTGGTCTTCCATTTCTGAATTTTATATTTTTGAAAGTATGTAAACCCAATCATGGCTACTCTCCTGAGGACTTCTGCTTTGAATAATTTTAAGGTTCTAATTGCAAAGTATAATGTACTCTCTATTTATTCATAACTAAACATATATCAACAAAGAAAAGCATAGCTTTCACAACAACATAACATAAAAACTTATTAATAAGGTGGCCCCATAGTCTTAAAAATATCAATCAATATATCTTATAACATTATTTAGAATAGCCACACACATTATTGCATCTCCAAAGTCAGGGGGTTCTAGGCTAGGGTTTTCCTAGCATAATATGTCTTTAAGGAGTGGAAGAAAATATAAACACCATCCACCCCTAGGCCACAGCAAGTTTCAATCTCCTCAGTCAATACAATTTGTAAAAGTAAATTCCTCTCTCTTCTTGACTCAAGGTTGACTTCCAAGTACCATGGCTCTTCTTTTGTGGGCTGAACACTCCCAGCTCTTGCCTGGATTCACATGACTCTCACCTGGATTCACACATAGGCAGCTACCTGCTACTCTTCCTTGTCTCAGCTAGCAGAGACTATACCAATCCAAGCTCTTTTTGAACCTAACTGATATCAGGCTCCAGCGTCTTCTGTGTGAAGTTTCTTTTTGTAGAAAGACAAAGCTTAAAAGGGCTACAAAAATATTTACAGACTTTACCAGCCCTATCATCTCAGTTCACTTTCTATATGAGAAATCAACACAGATCAACAGATAGGGCTTCTGTCTGAAAAAATAACACAGATAAAAAAAAAACAGACTTCTGTCTGAGAAATCAAGATATAAAAACATACAAAACTTCTGTGTGAAAATATGACAGATCAACAGACAGAGCACCAACATCACAAACATTCTGTCTTTTACCCCTTGCCTCAAGTAATTTCCCCTAATCTACTCATGCTCACTTCTATCTCTCAGCTCTACTTCTCTTTCTACTCTCAGCTGCTCTCTCCTCTCTCTCCAAGCAATGCCATATGTACTGTTTCCAATTAAACATTCTTAATTCAACAAAAGTCTCTAAATTCAATCAAAGGTGAGGGTCAATCAAGGGCACTTGATTGACTAAAAATCAATCCAGAAAAAAAAGTCCTATTTTGTTTGAATTATAAGGTTTTTTTCAACTTCATTTGTGTTCTCAATTTTGGTACCATATGACAGTATAAACAATTTTTCTTCTGGTTTTATTGTGATATTTTGTTGATGTGATTTTCTTCTTTGCTTAAAATTAACTTACATCAAATTTATAAATTTTATTGATTTTGTCAAATAATCAACTTTTAGTATTATAATTTCTATACTAATTGGTTTTCAAATTATCTATTTCTCCTTTATTTTATCAAACTTTCTTCTCGTGCACTCATTTTTGTTTTGTTTGGTAAACTTCTATTTTTTTTAATTTCTATGTTTTTTATTTAATATATACATATATATATATATATATTATTGAATATGACCAATGAACAAAAAGCAACTTAGGAAAGCAAAGACCATAGATTCTTACTATGAGGACAGGGGAGATCAAAATACAACTTCAGGATAAGATAGCATTGAAACTATACCCACATCTGAAACTTCAAGAGTGAATATGAAGTTGTCTTAGGCCCAAAAAACATTCTTGGAAATGTTTGAAAAGGATTTGAAAAGTTAAAATAGAGGATTGAAGGAAAAAAAAGTGATAAACTGAGTTAAATGTACAATGGAAAAAATGGGGAAGAAGGCCAATTCACTGAAGAAAATAGCTCCTTAAAAAGTAAATTTGGGACTCCTGGTAAGCAAGATGGCAGAGTAAGCAATAAAGCACTCCCACTCTGCTTTACTAATCTTGTAACGTCCAGAACATATTTCCCCAGGAAAAATACTGTAATAGTGTAGCTAGTAGAAAGATGGAATGTAGCAGTTTTTTTTTTAAGCCAGGAAGCTAGTGGTATTAACAGGAAATGTGCCCTTTGTTGTGGTTGAAGTAAACCAGTATAATACAAGAGGCAACCTAACAATACACACACACACATACGTACATATATATATATATATAATACATATATAATATATTTAATAATACATAAAGTATAATACAATTTTAATATATCTTTTTAACACCTGAATCATCCTTTTTTCTATGCAATTCAAAATATATTTATTCCACAGAGAACATTCTTAAGTCAATAACAACATTTTTTCAAGTTTCTTTATCATAATCATTTTCTTTCACTGAATTATTTATTATTTCTATCATTTGTTCTTTAACCCATTCATTATTTAAGACTGCTTTGCTAAGTCTTCATTTGGGTCTAGATAATTTTTTGGTGGTTTGATAAATAAGTTAATTTTTTCTATTAAGAACTGGAAATGATGGATTTGATATTTTTTAAATTTTCCCAATTACTACAGTAATGCTGTGACCTAAAAAGATGGTCGTTTTTTTTCGTAAAAGTTGTATGTGCATGTTAGAAATACATGCACTTTTAAGAGTTCTACTTGTAAGACACCATAAATCTTTTATCTATAATTTCTGAAGCAGTTTGTTCATTTCTGTATTTTCCCTTTTTTATCTTATTGTTAGATTTGTAAAAATATATGAGAGAAAGATCAAAGTCTTCTACTAATTTATCTCTGCTTAATCACCTTTAAAGCAACCTTTTACACATTTGGTCTTTTCCCCTCATTCATAAGTGTAATGGGAATGTAAATTTGTAAGATCTTCCCTGCCCCTAGTCTAAAGTGCACCTGAAGCCTGGGGTGGGAGGCTTGTTTTTCAGTAGATACTTTTTGATTGACCAGTGAGTCAATAAGGTTGTTACATTCTTTGAGCCAGGAGAAGGCTATATAAGCTCTGATGTGTAGCTTTGTTTTGGGGCTTTTTTGAGAAGTGTTCTGTGATTTGATCTGGATTCTGGGAAGCCATTGTCCAGATCCCCCAGGCTTTGAAAAACCCAGATGTTGAAACCCAGATGTTGATTGGGTATGGATGTAATGGTTGGACAGTTTGGAAATCTGTCTACTTGATTTGTTTCTGTCTTGATAATTCTCTCTGTATATTCTGAAGCTCGGGGTGCTGACCTCTTTCCCCTGAACTAGGTAAACGATGCATGTTTGACTGATTAAAGTAAGGTTGTTAACCCATTTTGAGTTGCTTTCATTTATCAAAGCAGATCCAAGAACCTGTGTTGGCAGACACCCTGGGGACGCTGGGGTGCTTGCTGCTACAATAAGCCACACCTCTCCCTCTTGTCCCCTGTGTCCAAAACATTGGTGTTTTTAAAATTTGTTCTTTCTTCTTTTTATTCTTTTCCCCATCATTTTCCCTTTCTATCTTTTCATCTATTAATCAAATAAAATGTAATTTCCACACCTGTCCTTTAACATATTTTGTTTGTTGATTTTTTTCATTCAAAGTCTGTGCCTTCTTCAAAAGTAAAATCTCTTTTTCTTTCTGATTTCTCTTCATTTTCAGTCTTTTCTAGAATGCTATTCTTTCATACATGCTACTCATGCTTATTTATTCCTTCTTTAACCTCTACATTTCTTGTGGAATAAAACTTCTTATTTTGTGTTCCCTCTTCTAAACAATTTCTTTGTTGTTTTTGGATGCTTTCTCCTATTGTCCTTTTTCTGTTGTTCCACATTTTTAAAAATAAAAATTTTTCAGGAAAAGGAAAATATAAATATTACCACATATTTGGAATTTTCCTATTTTGCATATTGTGCAGTTCATTTCTACCCCCTTGCTCTCCTATGAAAATTCCCCCTTTTGCCATAATGTTATTTCTTTTTGTCCATGCCTTTCCTGTGCTTTTGGTGTCACTTGCCCTGGGAGCTCTGATTCCCCTTTTATTAAAGCAGGATACTGCCTATTAAGGCACATAAGTTAATGAATATTAAGTCTCTCTAAGCATCAAATTCTTCAGTTGGACCTCTTCCATCCATTAAATTAAAATGCCCTGTTTATGTTCCCCTTCTGTCAATCCCTCCCTATGCTAACTAGCCTATTTTCACTTTTTTTGCTGAGAGATATCATCCTTACTGTTAGCCATTGAGTTGATTATTGTAAATACTACATTTCTCTCTGTAGTATTCTTTCTTTTTCCCTTTATATGATTCTACCCATACTATAGTTACCCACAAAACTGCAATTTTGAAATGGCAAGTAACTGATATTTCAGGCATTTTACTCCATCACTCTTATATGATTCATTTCTGTAGCACTTTCTTTTTGTGTACTTTTAGACAGAAATCTTTTCAGTAAACCTGTTATTGCTGTTGCTTCTAAACCCATATGTGTCTTTCTTTCACCTTTTTTTCTTATTAAAAATGGAATTATTTATAATGTTACTTATGTCTGTCTTGTTTTCTGTATTTGATTGCAATCATTGTATTTATTTATTTTTCCTTAGGTATTTTAAAAATAATTAATTTGTTCATATCTTGCTTCCTATTTTAGTAATCCTTATAAGAATGTAGAGAGATGGACCTCTTGAGGCCCAAATGCTGAATAAGCAGTGAGTTTCTCTCACTATCCCTTACGGACCTTGAAAAACCCAGAAAATACTTCCCTAGGAAACATCCTGAAACAGTGTAGCTAACAGAAAGAGGGAATGAAGTATTTTTTTTTAGGTCAGGAGTCTAGGGAGATTAACAGGAAAAGTCCCTTTTGCTGTGACTGAAGGGAAACATCACAAGATGGGAGGCATCCCAGAAAGCCAGTAACAAGCTCCATCCATATCCTGAGCTGTAGGGTGGTGAGATGGCAAGCACAAACACTAGGACCTACTCTGCAGCTTCTAAAAGCCAAGGAAATAGGCAGAAACCATCATGAATAGTACTCCATCAGTGGTTAAGTTGACTCATGTTCTAGTTTGGCCAAACCACACCTTTCCCACACTTCATGCCAGGAAATTCATTGTAAGCTTGCAGAAACACAAAAAGACTTCACCTGTCCTTGGTACATGCCAGGCAGCTCCAGCTCTGCACGAGGTAAGAACAGCAATATATAGCTTCCAGCTGACAGAACCAGAGGCCACAGCACACAAAGCCAGTAATTAGCACCTAGTCCTCAGAACAAGAAGAATGAGATTGAGTCAATTGTGCACAGGAAGCAGAGATCCACTTTAAAATCCAGGAAACTTCAACCACAATGAACAAAAAGTAACTTAGAAAAGCAAATATCATAGATTCTTATTATGGAGACAGGGGAGATCAAAATACAAATTCAGTCATTGACACTATACTCACATCTGAAACTTCAAAAGTGAGTATGAACTTGTCTTAAGGCCAAAAAACATTCTTGGAAATGTTTGAAAAAGAGTTAAAAAGTCAAAATAGAGGATTGAATAAAAATGTGATAAACTGAGTTAAAAATACAATAGAAAAATGGGTGGAAAAAGCAATTGACTGAAGAAAACAACTCCTTAAAAAGTAAATTTGGTACTCATGGTAGGCAAGATGAGAGAGTAAGCAATAAATCACTCCCACTCTCCCTTGCTGATGTTGAAAAATCCAGAAAATATATCCCCAGGAAAAATCCTGGAACAGTGTAGCCAGTAGAAAGATGGAATGCAGCAGATTTTTAATTCAGGAAGCTAGTGGGATTAACAGGAAAGGTGCTTTTTGCTGTGGTTGAAGGAAAGCAGTATAATATGGGAGGCATCCTAACAAGCCAGCAGGAAGCACCATCTCAGGAGACCAGCAGAAGGGTGGTGGAAATGTCCCATGTCAACAGAACCCATTGTGCACCTTCTCACAACCATGGCAATCAGCAGACACTGGGAAAAATTGGATCACACAAGAAGCTGAACAAAGCCATGATCCAGCACAGCCCTAGTGGAGGAAGAGACCTCCACTATCCAGACCGAACATCTCACACACCTCATGACAGGATCTTCAATGAAAGCCCAGGGAAACATTAAAAAAATATTACCTGCCCTTGGCATACAACAGCCAGGTCCAGCTTATCACCAAGTAAGTTACTGAATTATTTAGATTCCAGCTTCCAGTTGTAGGTAGGACAAGCTAATATCAAAAAAATATATAATTTTGGCTAAATTAATTTACTTATTTGGTGCCATGCTAATAAAACTACCAAAAATTAGTTTATCAAGTTAGAAAAATAATAACAAAATTCATCTCAAAGAGCAAAAGGTGAAGAACACCAAGGGAATTAATGAAACAAAATGCTAGGGGAGATGGCTTTATTATAAAGTAGCAATCATCAAAAACACCTTCTACTGCCTAGGAAACAGAAGGGTAAATCAGAGAAATAGGTTAGGCACTCAAGACACAGTAGTCAATGACTATAGAAATCTAATCTTTGGCGCCAGAGCCAAAATGGTGGAATAGAAGCACAAACTTTGTGAGGGCTCTGGCTCCCAGCATATATGTATATATATATATATACATACACATATATATGTGTGTATATATGTGTGTGTATATATGTATATATATGTATGTATGTATATATTACTCTAAACAAATTTTAGAGCTATAGAAACCATGAAGAGAGAAAGAGAAACAAATTTCCTCCTGAAGGCAGCCTGGCAGGCTGACAGGAAAGGTCTATCACACAACACTTGAAGCCAAGCAGAGTCCTGAGTGAGCCATGCAATTCTGGCCCCAGGGTGGCCCTGAAGAGCAGTGGCCAGAGATTACTTCAGGACAGTGAATCACCAGCTGCTTTGGTGGTAGCCACACTTTGCAATCTATAAACTCCAAATCAAAGTCAAAGGTGAATGTTGTATTCTGTTAGAATGGGGGTGGAGCGTGGGGATGGACAAGCAAGGTCCTTCCCCTGTCCCCATGGCGAGAAGACTGAGAGGAGAGATGTCTGTGCATCCTTACCATATGCCTCCCTCAGGAGCTCCTGGACTGAATATTATAGGGGGGAAAAGTGACCATTCAGAGCCTAATTGCTTTTGCCTTAACCTGCTTGGATCTCTGGATCATGATCTTGTGTGGTGATCCTGGGGGGTGTGACCAGTGAGATAGACCTTGTCGGGGTGCGCTCCTACTAGCTCCAGCACCTGTGAAAGCCCCTGTGATTTGGGAAAAAGCTCTATCTTTTCTGGAATCAGAGTCATACCCTGACAAAGAGCTCAAAAGTCAAGTAATTGGATGGTGATATGAAGAAGCAGAGGAAGTACAAACAGAAAATAGAATCTTTTTGGGGGGACAAAAAGGATCAAGGCATGGAGTGTGAGGAAGACAGAGAAGTCAGAACTACTGTATCAAAAGCCTCAAAGAAAAAAAAGAACTTTTTATAGGCCATGGAGGAGCTCAAGAAGGATTTTGAAAATCAAGTAAGAAAAGAAGATGAAAAATTGTGAAGAGAAATGAGAATGATGCAGAAAAGTCATGAAAAGTGAGTCAACAGCCTTCTACAGGAGACCCAAAAACACACTGAAGAAAACAACACTGTAAAAAATAGACTAACTCAAATGGAAAAAGAGACCCAATAAGTCAGTCAGGAGAAGAGTATCTTAAAAAGCTGTATTTGACAGAGGGAGAAGAAATTTCAAAAACTCACCAAAGAAAATAACTTCTTCAAACTTACATTGGAGCAATCGGAAGCTACTGACTTTTTGAGAAATCAAGATATTATAAAACAGATCCAACCAAATGAAACAAATAGAAGGCAATGTGAAATATCTCATTGGAAAAGACACTAACATGGAAAATAGATCCAGGAGAGATCATTTAAAAATTATCGAACTATATTGATTAAAAAAAGAAGAGCCTAGACACCATCTTTCAAGAAATTATCAAAAAATTTCCCTGATATTCTAGAACTAGAGGGCAAAATAAAAGTTGAAAGAATTCGCAGCTCCCGTTTTGGAAAGATCCCCAAAAGGAAACTCCTAGGAATATTATAGCCAAATTCCTGACATCCCAGGTGAAGGAGGAAATTATATCAGCAGTTAAAAAGAAACAATTTGAATATTGTGGAAACACAATCAGGATAACAAAAGACTTAGCAGCTTCTACATTAAGGGATTGAAGGGCATGTCATATGATACTACAGAGGTCAAAGGAGTTAGGATTAAAACCAAAAATCAGCTGCCCATCAAAACTGAGTATAATTCTAGAGGGGATAATATGTTGATTCAATGAAAAAGGGGATTTTCAAGCATTCTTGATGAAAGAACTAGAGCTGAACAGAAAATTTGACTTCCAAATACAAGAAACAAGAGAAGCATGAGAAGGTAAATAGGAAAAAGAAATCATAAGGAAATTATCAGAGTTGAACTAATAACATTCCTACATTGAAAAATGATAATTTTAACTCATAAGACTTTTCTCAGTATCAGGATTGTTGAAGGGAATATAAACGAACATACATATATATGTGTGTGTGTGTGTGCGCACATATGTATGCATGTATTCATATGTGTATATGTATATATTTCTACATGTATATATGTATAAGGGGATGTATGTGTACATAAACATACATATATATGTGTTAGCATAAGTATGTTCATATATACTTATGTATACAAAGGGAAGAGAATGATTTGAATATGAAGGAATTATATCTAAAAAAAATTAGAGATGAGAGAGAAATTAATTAGTAGAAGGAGAAAGGGAGAAATAAAATAGGGTAAGTTATCTCATAAAAAAATAGAAAGAAACACAAAGGATGTTTATGTGGCACAGTAAATAGAGCACTGACCCTGGAGTCGGTAGGACCTGATTTCAAATTTGGCCTCAGACATGACACAATTAATAGCCATGTGACTTTGGGCAAGTCACTTAACCCCATTTGCCATTCAAAAAGCCAAAAAAAAAAATGAAAAATAGGGAAGAGAAAACTATTACAATGGAGGGGAAGAGCAGGAAGGTGAAAGGGAAGTGTACAGCCTTATTCTCTTTGAATTTGACTTAATGAGTGAATAACATACATACACAATTTTGTATCTTACCTATCAGGAAAATAGAAGGGAAGGGTATAAGAAGGGGGATGATACAAAGAAGGGCAGATTGGGGGAGTGGGTAGTTAGAAGCAAATATTTTTGAAAAAGGATAGGGTCAAAGGAGAAAATAAAATAATTGAGAGTTGGGATAGGATGGTGGGAAATATAGTTAGTCTTTCACAATATAACCACTATGGAAATGATTTGGGTAAATGCATATGTACAACCTATGTTCAATTGCTTATCTTCCCAGTGTGGGTTGGTGAGGAGGAAAGAAGGGAAAAAAATCTAGAAATCAAAATTTTAAAAATAAATGTTCCAAAAAATGTCTCTTTTTTACATGCAACTGGGAAATAAGATATACAGGCAGTGGGGTATAGAAATCCACCTTGCCCTACTAGAAAGTTAGGGTGTTAATGGGAGAGTATATAATAGAGAACAGATTGGGGGAAGGGGTGATCAGTAGGTTTGGTATGTTGGGGTGGGTGTACAGGAAAGAGGGGAGAAAAATTGTAACTCAAAATCTTGTGTAAATGAATGTTGAAAACTAAAAATAAATAAATAAAAGAAATCTACCATTTGATAAACCCAAAGACTACAACTTCTGGGATATGAATTCACTTTTTAATGGTCTCTAGGTGTCACAGTGAATAGAGAACTGTTCTTGGAATTATGAGAACCTCAGCTCAAATCTGGCCTCAGACACTTAACACAAAACTAACTGTGTGACCTTTTGCAGTGATTTAGCTCTAATTGCCCTACCTTCCCCCCATGCAAAAAAAAAAATAATGATAAATAAATTTAAAAAATAAATCACTGTTTGACAAAAAGTACTGAGAAAACTGGAAAAGTGTTTGCCAGATAAAGGGCATTGAGCAACAACTTACACTAAATGCCAAAATAAAGTCCAAATGGGTACATGATTTAGATATGAATGCTAATACATAAACAGATTATGGGAATTAGGAAAAATGTATCTGTCAGATTGTAAGAATTTATGACCAAACTAGAGATAGAGAACATTATGTCACATAAAATGCATAATTTAAATTTCACTAAATTGAAAAGTTTTGCAAAAACAAAACCAATGCATTCAAAATTATCAGGGAAACAAAAAAGTAGAGGGAAATATTACAATTATTTTCTCTGATAACGGTCTCATTTCTAAAATATATAGAAGCCTGAATAAAATTTACAAAAATACTTACTTACAAATTGCTCTCCAGAATGATTGGATCACCCCACAATTCCAACAACAAAGAACTGTATTCCAACTTTCCCATATCTTGTCCAAAATTTATAATTCCCCTGTTTTGTATACATGTAAGACAATGTGAGAGGTGGAATGATTTATGACAGAGTTCTTTTGATGTGCATCTCTCTAATCAATAGTGATTTTGAGCATTTTTTTTTGTGACTCAAGATATTTTTATTTTCCTCATCTGAAAATTGCCTGTTCCTAGCTTTGACAATTTATGAAATGGGGAAGAGGTGGGAAAGTTGGAAGATTAATTCATTGTTGGTGGAATTGTGAGCTGATCCAACCATTCTGGAGAATAATTTGTAACTATGACGACAGTACTATCAAAATATACATACCCTTTCATCCAGCAATTCCAGTTCTAGGGCTGTATCTCAAACCGATTATACAAATGGGAAAACGACACACATGTACAAAAGTATTTATAGTACCTCTTTTTTGGTGGCCAAAAATTAAAAATTGAGGGGATTCTCATTACTTGGTGGAATGGTTGAATAAGCTTTGGTATATGGATATAATGGTATACTATTGTGCTATGAGAAATCATGACCAGGGTGAATTCAGAAAACCTTGGAAAGACTTATATGAAGTAATACTGATTGAAGTGAGCAGAATCAGAAGAACATTGTACACAGTAAAAGCCATAGTTTGCAATGACTGACTTTGCTAGACTATACTCTTCTCAGCAACACAAAAATTTAAAACAGTTCCAAAAGACTCATGATGGGAAATTCTATCCACATCTGCAAAAGTAAAAATGGCCTCTGAATGCAGAGTGAAGCAGACCATTTTCCTTTTTATTGTTGTTGCTTTGTTTCATGCTTTTCTTTCTCATGGTTACTCCCATTACCTTTAATTCCTCTATAAAATTACTAATGTGAAAATATGTTTAATAGGAATGTATCATGTAGAGTGTACCTCAAATTGCTTGCTATTCTTGGGGAGGAGAAGGGGAGGAAGGGGGATGAAATTTAAAACTTAAGGGAGTTAATGTTTAAAATTAAAAAATAAATATATTAACTTGGGAAAAGAATATAGAAAGATGATTATCCCTAGGTAAGTTATGTTTTTTTTAAATTTCACCTGCTTTCATTTACCATTAGGCTCAGATTAAAAGGGTATGGTATTTTTTTTCTTTCATCTTCAAATCCTTGGCTTTTTTCTTTTACTTACTATTTCACTTTCCCCCAATTACATATAAAAGCAATTTTTAACAATCATTTTAAAAATTTTGAATTTCACATTCTCTCCCTTCCTTCCTAACTACCCAACCTGCAATTAGGAGGAAAGCAATTTGTTAGAGGTTATGCATGTGTAATCATGCAAAATTGTATGTGTGTGTGTTTATATGTGCACATAATAGTCACATTGTGAAATGATATTTTGAAAAAAAAAATAAAGCTTAAGAAAAATAAAGAAAATTTTAAATATTGGTTCAATCTGTATTCAGACACCATGAATTCTTTCTCTGGAGATGGATGCAGAATGAAAGATAACATTCTTCATCAAGATTGTCTTGGATTGTTGTTTGCAGAATTAATCATTTCGCAATCCTGCTCTTAGTTTTTACACAGTACATTTCACATTCCATCACCCCATACAAGATGTTCCAGGTATTTCTGAGAGTAAATGCTTATCATTTCTTATAGTACAAAAGAATTACATCATAACCACATACTACAATTTTTTCAACCATATCCCAAGTGATGGACATTCCTTTAGTATCTAATATTTTGCCCCATGGCAGGAAAAGCTACTCTGAATAATTTTGTACATATGCTTTTGTTTTATTTTTTCCCTCTTTTGGGATACGGATCTAGTGGTGATATTGCTAGTCAAAAGGAGTAGTTCTTCATTGCTCTATGGAATGGTTGAATCAGTTCACAACTCCATAATTAGTTCATCAATGTCTCATTTTTCCCACAACCCTTCCAATATTTGCCATTTTTCTTTTTTTTTGTCCCATTAGCAAGTGTAATAGGTATAAGGTATTCATTTGGAATTATTTTAGTTTGCATTCATTTGTTTGTTTGCTTTTTTATTCGTGGCTTTTCAGAGCCCAAGGTGGAGCTTGTTGGGAAATTTCTTTGATTTTCTGTCTCAGCAGAGAGATGTATCAAGATATAGCCTCTGATGCCCTTTCCAAATCTAGATCTATGGTCAATGGAGAGGGAGAAGTAGGAAGATATTTTGAAAATATGTAGAGTAGGTGAAGAAGTATTTTTAAGTTTCAATGTAGAGAATCTGATGTTCGGTTAGAAAATGACAATTTCTATAAAACATAATGAAGGGTCATGTATAGGAATTGATAGGACCAAAAGTAATTTTGGAGACTTGTGGAAGCAAAAAAAGAAGAGAAAAGACAATGTATATAATATAGAAGGGACTCAAGATCAATAAAATATAATTTCTCCCTAGCAGTAAGGGTCCAATATATTTAAGTAGTATAGATGTATAGTGAGGTTAAAACATGGGGAAAGAAAGAAAATTAATGTGCTTCAATTCCATTAAAGCTTATAGTTTGCACACTGTCCTTACAATGTAAAAGTTGTATAAACTCAAATGATAATTTTAGGGCTTTCAGGGCCTACTTCAATCCATGTATTTTATCCTATCTACTAGGTAGGGGTAAAGTCCTGCTTTACTCTCGCATTCTGAAAGAAGAGATTCTTGCTCCTAAATGATCCCAATGTTTGCAATCATTAAAAAAGAAATGTGGACATTTTTGTGTTATTTGTGTATATGTGTGCACATAAGCATACATACAAATATATGTGTATGTATGTATACATATGTGTGTATATATATTCAAACTGTCTGGAAAGATAATGAATTGTAAATATTACTGATATAAAGTTGCATATTTAAGTGAATGCATGCTTCCTTGTAAGTACTATATTAAATACTTTAAAGTCAGATTTTAGGTAAATGAGAAACTTAAAATGACTGGAGTATTTTGTCTCTGAAGGCATTATACTTTGGATTCCTTTTGTTTTTTTTAGCTAATTTTTATTTTATTTTTTTTTAATTTTTTGGGGGGTGCATTCAAATAGCATTCAGGAATCAAAATGATTCTTTTGTCTCAAATGTTTGAAGCCATGGGCTCAAATGTCAACAAAATGAAACCAGTCTAGATTTGTCAAATATTTTTTATCTATAACATTCAACAATTTCAGGTTCAATGACAATATGGTACTTAGATGACATCTGGCTTTTGTGAGAATCACTGGCTTTCCCTGGCTACTCAGCTTTACCCTCCCTTTCTCCTCACCTCTGACAGCCAGACGAAATATGTACTGCCACACCACTGGAAACATCATACCCATAACTCTAATACTCTGATTTATCTACCTGGGTCTTAAATCATCCATTATTAGATTGTAAACAAGGTTTTTTTTTTTTTTTTTTTTTTTTGGTCTTTTCACTCCCTTTGGAATACATTCAATTAGATAAGCATTCAATGCCAACTAACACATGTACACATACACACAGAGACACACACACACTGCATACAAATAGATGGTTACCAACTTTGTATGCATTTAGATAGATGTGTTCTACCAACAGTTATTACTCTGTATTTGAATGTGACAAAAATATGACAGATTAACAGCAGTTATTTCTAAACCACAGAGGTTCATAGCTACAGTTTCTATTTGCAAAGCCTGGACTTGTTAATCACTGTGTCTCTTTACTTCACAATTTTCTAGTCCATCTCTGATTACTCTGTGGCAGCCTGTTCTGTCAGCTGTTTCGGTTGCTCAGCAGTCAATAGCTATGCTAGAAAATTTGCTCTTGGTTTTCATTGTTCCTCCAAGAGTTTCTTCTACTAATGCTCTTTTGACCTATTTCACCTCATCATACAGTAGCTGTTTGTATATCTTGCTTTCATCAATTCTTTGTACATGTCCAGGTTAGGAGATCTGTAGTTGCAGCAAACATTGCTTCAACTCTGATACAGTGGCTATCTTCCATGATTCGGCTGTGCTTGATCCTGTGTTTCCATGTAATATTAGGTGTGGTTCTGTAGTAGCAACATAAAAAAAGAATGTTAAAGATATACATTATGCTCTGGGAAAATGAAATAGAGTTGCATTCAGGTGTCATCAAATTCGAAAGAAAACTAAAAGTCCCCAGACTGGGGAAGATCACTTTCAGTCTCTTCTAAAACTAAAAGAATCCCACCTGTATAGAAGCCACAACTTCTTCAGTTTCTAAGGGAACATATCACTCACTGGAGTCCATATTGTTAACATAAATTTGGATTCTATTTTCTTTTTCATTTGTCTACAGATACTCCCAATTATATGGTGCCTTGTAAAAATGGAAACATATACTTCATAGCAGATGGTTGTGAGCAGTTCCTTCATCCCTAAAGCAGGCCCCTTTTTTAATGACCTATACTGTAGCATGGTACAGTGGAGATTGGTACTAGAGTCAGAGAACCTAGGTGCAATTCCCACTTTTGATGTTTACTTCCAGTTCTCCTTGGGAGAATTATTTTACCCACAGTTTCTGTTTCCTCATCTGTAAAATTAAGAAGGGAGACTAAATGATCCCTTAGGTCCTATCCAACAATAGAACTGGGATTTTTTATTGCAAGTTATGCTCGGAGTGCAGACTTGACCTTAGTTTCATTTGTGTGGGGAGAAAAGGGAAGACAGAAAAAGAGAAGGAATGTAAAAGGGAAAAGAATGAATATCCTCCTATATCCCCAAGTAAAAAATGTGAGCTTATTTTTATGTCCGTTTTTATAGATTGCTTTTGAACTTGGGTAACTGGGCATATCAGATTTTTCCCCTCTTCACTTAGATTTTACATCTACTGAAATACAGTAAAAAGCAGCAGGATAGTAATTCACTCTATAGCAAAATTTGGCATGAGTTTGACTTTTCATGGACAATATAGTACAGTTAGCAAATGTGGTACGGTATAAAAAACATTGGTTTTTTATTTAATCTGTGTTTATACACAGAAATGCACACACACACAAACCATAATAACACAGGGGTCAATTTTTTTTGTTGTTATTGGTTTTGGCTCATTTGTTTTTTCATTTGCCTTTTTCCTTTCTTTTAAATTGATGTCTGCTCCTAGGGGCAAGAAGGGGCACTCTATCAGGCTTCTGTGCCAGTGACCGCAGGTCCTGACAGTTTACCTCATGCTATAATGATACTGCGCTGAGGCCTGTCACATGAAGGGGAATCTCATTTTTGGCACTGTGTTGAGGCGGTGTGGTGGCTATCACTGTTGGAGACTTAATGGCCTGGCAGCTTACCTGGTACTTAGCTGAGGTCCTAGTGGTGATGTTTGGTGTGTACTGAGGCCAGGTGGGGTTTTCCTGCATATCCCTGGAGATACAATTAAGAATATGATGCTTCTTCAGCATGAGTCTACTTGTTCCCTGGTTATTTTGAGACACATGAGGGTTACAGGGGAGGGAGGGCCTGAGGAGGTATGGCAGGTGTGATCCTGATTTTAGTATTTTCTTGTGTCACCACACTGGGGCTAAGGATCTCCTGATGCTTTGTTGAGGTGGTATTTTCTGCTGGCTCATTGGGTCATTTACTGCTCTGGAATGCACCCTCCTCCTTTTACCCAAGTGAAATGGATCTTTCTTGCAGATCATCCAAGTCTCTGGGGTATAAAAGACCATTCCATCCTCTCTTTCCACTGACTCTACTGTTCCAGAAATTCTTCTGGGGTGCTATTTAATGGTTGTTTATAGGTGAGCATGGGAGAGCTACAGTGATTTACCACCTACTCTCTTATTTTGGTTCCCAGAAGTCCTTCCAGCTGTTTTTGTGAAACAGTGACTTCTTATATCAAAGGCTGGGGTATTTAATTTAATCAAACATTTGGTTGCTATGGTCATTAGCAATTGTGTCTTGTCTAGCTAATCTATTCCACTGATCCAGCACTCTATTTCTTAGGCAGTACCAGATAGTTTTGATGATTGCTGCATTATAATATATTTTGACATCTAGCATTGTCAGGCCACTGTTCTTTCCCTCCCCCCCCCCTCATTAATTCCTTTAACATTTTTGACTTTTTCTTTTTGCAGATGATTTTTTTCCTTTTTCTACATTCATTCATTCATTTGTTCATTAACATTATCTCCCCTGGATCTGTTTTCCAGATCAGTTGCCTTCCCCATGAGGTATTTTATATTTTCTTCTTTTTTTCTTGCATTCTTTTGATTTCATTTGACTGATTCTTGATTTCTCAAATAGTCTCTAGGTTCCACTTGTCTAATTATAATTTTTCACTGTTGTTTCCTTCAATTAACTTCTGTAACATTCTTTTTTATTTGACCAATTTTACTTTTTAAGGAGTTGTTTTCTTTAGTGGATTTTCTATCTCCTTTCCCATTTATCCAATTCTACTTTTAAAGCTGTCATTTTCTTTTCCCAAGCTGTTTCCCCTTTTTTTCATAATTTTCTTGTGTCACTCTCAATTTTCCCAATTTTTCTTCTCTGTCTCTTATGTAATTTTAAAATCTTTTTTGAGATCTTCCCTCGCTTCTTTTCGGACTTGAGTCCACTTCCCATTTTTTTTTTTGTGGGGGGGGGGGGGAGTTCACATTATTGTCCTCTTCTAAATTTGCCTTGATCTTCCCTGTCATCATAATAACTATCAATGTTTTATTTCTGTTGGTTTTTGCTTATCTTTCTTGGCATTTTTACTTTCTTATATATCTGAGTTCTGCTCCTGTGGTGGAAGGGTTGCTTTCTCAGGCTTCTGGTGCCAGGGTTCATGGACCTTCACAATTTACTTGGTGTCTCACTGATGTTGCTCTGATATCCATGTAGCCCCTAATGTCTGCTGCCACACTGAGGGGCTGTGTTGGGTGACAACTAGCACTTCTGTATGCCATCAGGGTCTGGAATCTTATCTGTTGCTGACCTTAGGTTCTAGTAAAAGTGGCCAGTATGTGTTGAAGTTAGTGTGGTCTTTCTGTGATTTCCCAATGCAAGATTGAGGTACATGGATGTCTGCCCTTTGGTGATTTCTTCTATGACTCAGTATATGCTGAAGCACATGGTGCTTCTTAGAACTGGAGTCAGTCAGTTCCTCTGCCTATAGTAAGACACATGAGGTTTACTGGTCTTGCCATTTTCGAGCTCCACTACATTGGGGCACACATTTTCCTTTTGTTTTCTAAGATGGGGCTTATTAATTGCTTATGGAGATACTTCATATATTAAAATATATGCTCCCCTTTTACGCAATGAAATAGACCTTTCATGACAATTTTCCAAGTTTCTTAGACCCAAAAATTGTTTCATTCTGTCTTTTTGCTGGTTCTGCTGTTCCAGTATTTGTTTGGATGCACTATTTTGTGGTTTTATGGAAGTGTATATGGGAGAGTTATGACAATTTACTGCTTTGTCTGCCATCTTGGCTGCCAGAATTAATTTAAAAATATTCCTTTCCACTTTGTGTATTACTTATATAGTATGTTTTTTTTTTTACTTCAACAAGCTAAATGCTAGAATTCTTCCAAGGTATATCTCAAATTTTCCTAAATGGACTCTGAATTACCCCATTATTTTGAGGTATCTGTACACTTCTGAACAAGATTCATATGAAGCAAACTTAACTCCCACATATAAGGAAATATAGTGGAGTCTAAGGAGTTGGCTTCACATTCCATCATATATGTGTACTATTGCCCAACATTAAGAAAGTGATTAAATCATTCTGTTCTTCAGTCTTTTTATTTACAGAATGAAGAGTTAGAATTTGATAATTTCTCAGATCCTTGTCTAAATTTATAATCTATTATTTTGATTTTCTTTCTATTTCATTTTCATTCATTCATTCATTTAATATGCTACTTATTGAGTACATAATATGTGAACATGCTTTGCTCTTTGATAAAATATTAGTCCTTTGAGGATAAGTACTGTTTCATCTTTATCATTGTATGTCCAGCACATAATACAGTATGTGGAACACACATTAGATTTCTTGAGTATTGAAAGATTATAATTTATTGCTTAAAGATTTGTTGAGTGAAATAAGATAGAGGGAAGCATGGCAAAATTTGCAAAAAAATACTAAAAAACACAAAAAAATATGAAATATAGAATTTCAGAAGAAAAGAACAATCTCTAATAGCTCCATCAGGGAAAATTTTATTGAAAACACTGAACTTTAATTAGACATTAAAGTATCAAGAGAATTTCTGTAATTGGAGATGGAATGGTTATGGAGGGAAGGTATTTGGGCAGGTACAGGAAGTGTAGCTGGAGGAAATTATGGAGAAAAACAAAACAGAGAAGCATGAATTAACAAAAAGTATTTGGTGAATGCCGAATAGTATACTTGGTTTTTAGTGTATTTTAATACACTAATAATGTGCATTTGCTATTAGCATTTAGGTATTGTTTTATCTTTTCTTGGTAAGAAGAATATTATAGATTTAACTTCAACAATTCCAAAGTTGCACTACATGTGGAAGGTCTTTCAAATGTGTAGCCTCTAAGTATTTGCTATTTTCTCACTGTGTGATTCTTCTCTATGTATTCCAAAATTTTTCTCATGGAGTCAATCTAAAATTCTGGAAGCTTATTTATTACATTTCTTAGCCTTATATGGAAAACATGCATTGGCTTCCATTTATTTTCCTTTCTTCCCTTTATATGATCAGCCTACCTTCTTTTTCTGGTTTTTGTTCTCTCTGGTACTACCATGTATTCTGTATTTTTATATGATTCATTTTTTATAAAGTATTGACATCTATTTACAACCTAAAGTTGTATGTGTTCCTCCAAGATGCAACTAAAAAGTTTAGAGCCCTGAATAAGCTTTGGTCAACCCCGTTAAATTCCCTACACTCATGATTAAAATTCATATAAAGGAAATTAAGCTACTGTATGTGAGGCAGCACTGTATGGGGCTGGCAAAGCGTTTGGGTGAATGAAATATTTATTCTTTGGAGATTATGGCATTCCATTATTCATAGTCATATGTCAATATATTGTAGTATTAAAAATACGGTATATTTGTTTCTTTATTTTCGTGCTTTTAGCGCTGATCAGTGAGCTCTGGGCCAGAAAAACTAGAGGATACAAAGAGATCAAAGTTCTACAATGTACAATGTACTTCAATGACCCTTTCCAGTCTTGTTTCTAATCTGATTTGCATGGCAGTCAGAGAAATGATTGGATTGAAAGAAATTCCTTCATCACAGCTCCACCAGGGATTTTTCAGTTTTATGAAATGGAATTTTACAAATAGATTGAAAGGGACATGGGCTAATGACCCAAGAGCATGATATGAAGTAAAAAATAATTTTAAGAACAATAATTAGGAGTTTAACTTGAGTTTAAAGCAGTTACAAGAGAAATGTTCTTAAAAGACAGTTAATGAAATGCCCAAGGGCTCCTCTACCTAGTGTCCAGGATGGAGGTGGCTGGGCCATTTGAATAACAGACAAGTCTAGCTTGTCCAGGTAGCTTTCAATACAAAGAGTTGGCACTTCTCTTCCCAGGATGCCACATAAAAATTGAAGGAGGTCAGATTATGATACTTTGTAGTAGCTTTAAGAGTGGAGATACCCAGCTTAAAGAAGTAGTAACAAAGGTGTGATCTGCTCTGGCCACATGTACTCTCAACATGTATCTTCTCCCCAAATGGTTGTATAAGAAAGTGTAATTTTGTGTGGAGAGGAAAAATCTTTGTTGTTTGTAGGTTTGTTTTGCTTTCCCCTCAACCTTTTTGAGTCCATGTCTGAAAAGTAAAACATATTGGTGTGTTTATTTTAGGTATGCTTTTTGAGTGAATATTAACCATTTCCATGACATCCTTCAAATCTGGGATGGTGTTCTGGGTGGACTTGTGAGGTATAATCAAGATATGAAATTTGCCAAATGCAAGAGACAGTCCTTTCCTTATCTCTCTTTTTTTTAAATACTGAGCTTAGTTCATTGTCTGTTTATTAGGTTTGCTTAAGATAGAAGTACTGATAGGTCAACCTGAATAAAATGTCCGTCTAATCAGATATCATATATTGGACAACATAGCAAAATTAGTTTCAAAATTAAAATGTTTTTTGAAGACATACAAAAGATAAAAAAAAGAATCTTACTCCCATTATAAATAGAAAAATAGCCATATTTAAACTGATATATACTCAAGATGACAGATTTTATATGCTTCACACTTGGGTATCTCACTTATTCTACATCAAAACCATATATATACTTTTTTAGTTTTGAGTGGTGCATAGCTTCAAATAATCTGAGCTCATGGACTCAGGGACATTTATTACAATAATAAAGCATCTTTCTTCAGAGACAGGTGAGTTAGCTTTAACTATAATTGTCTAGATTGCATTAAATTAAATCTCATTGTCCCAACCCCGTAAATGCACCATATAATCCTCTTATTCACTAACACTTTTTTCTCTACTTTCCATATCAATAGTTTAAGAGAACACAATCTTTTGCCTAAAGTAGATACATTAAAAGTTCCTCCACCCATGCACATTACTAGGAAAATATGGAAAAGAAAATAGGAAGGAGAGGCAGACGAAATCAAATTTATCATCAGGTGTACTGCTTACTTTTATTTTAGCTCAAGTGGTTTTTCTTCATTAGACCTATCCTGGTTTCCTTTGGGTCCCTAGGAAATAATTCTTATTTAATAGCAACAACTCCTTATTTGGACTTGCTTTATATATTCAAAGTACTTTAACATAAGCTACATTACTATATCCAATAATAGACATATGCATTCATACATAATAGAAATGAGTAATATAATGTGGGAAAAAAATATGGCTTCCAAGGGATTATTTAGCCCTATAACTACTACCAGTATTCAAATACCTGCAAAAGCATGCACCCAACAATATATGTGATTCATGTATTCATTTATATGTATATCACATATGTATATGTGTGTGCATATATGTATACATAGACATATAGCCTTAAATATCATGTAAATAAATTTATTGATGTAAAATTAAAACTACTAGGAAGAAGACATCCACACATGCATATGTATGTATACACACAATTATGTGTGTCTGGGTTCATGTATAAAATCCATTTTGATTTGTAACCCTTTGATGTCAGCTGGTTAATCCAATCTAATACACTGATTCAGATAGATAGATGATAGATAGATAGATAGATAGATAGATAGATAGATAGATAGATAGATAGATAGATAAAACATTTATTACTACACATATCGCAACCAAAGAGGATGAGTTGCTTCACTACAACAAGGTGAAACCCCCAAAGTTTGACTAATCACACACTAAGAAGCATTAAATCACTGGGTCCTACTATATTTAAATATTTAATATTAAATATTTGCTATTATATATATATATATATATATTTACATAAGTAATAATACATTTATCTAAGCTAATCTTTTACTGAGTTTCAGTATTCTTTTGTTTTTAAAGGTCGTGTCTATTTCTACTACCCCAACCTCTTTCTCAACTCTGACCTCTCATTACACTCTTTTGATTTCTGAAATCTATAAACTATCAGGGTTTAAGCTATGTTCACTTTGTTCTTACCTTGTGCCCACAAAAAAAAATATTACCATTTTTAACTTGCCTTAATTATTTCAATTATCCAAAGTGGTAGTTTTCCTTTCTTCCAACAACCTTACATAAGATAATACATTTCTTCTCTCTTTTAAAAGTCCTTTCTTTTACTCTTTCCCTCTGATGAGGTTCAAAAACACATTATATATTATCAGAACCAATTAATAACATAGGAAAAGTGATATATTGGTTACTATAAATAGTTATCTTTCGATTATCTCAAACAGAATTAACTCTTTTTTCTCTCTTTCATTGAAAATGCATATATAAACACATCCATACTTACTGTTTCTTCTACTAACATAGCAAACGGCAGATAAGGCTCTCAACTTGGAACCAAGAAAATCTGAATTCAAATTTACCCTCATACACTTACTAGTTGTGTCAACCTGGGCAGGTCATGTAACATCTCTCAACTTAAACTTCTGCATCAGTAAAATGGGGACTTTAAAAGTAAATATTTCGAAAGATTGTTGCTAAGATCAAATGAGATTTATCTAAATTGCTTTGCAAATATTTAAGTGCTTAAATGCTTGCTATGATGAATAAAAGCTAGCTATATTCAAAATTGTCATTATTCCTTTGTTAGATAAGAGGCAGAGGAATGGAGGAAAGCTCAATGGAGGATATAACATCTGAACTGAGAGTTAAATGATTATTTGAACTGTACAAAGAGAGCTGGGGAGAGGGGGTGGTACTAAGGAAAAAGACAGAAAATGTATGAAAAAGTCACAAAATTAGGAAAGCATATGACTTTTCTCATTTAGTTAAAATTAATTTCTTTGGTGAGAAATTGATATGGAAAAGTAGTTTAGGGACAAATTTTCATGAATCTTTATTTTTCCCTTATACTCTTAATGAAGAGATTGTATAACATCATACTTTGAGACTTTGCTTTTTGTATGTTGGGTGGAATTCACCCAGTTATCTTTTTACCATATCTGATTACTTAGTAATGGAGGTTCGATGAATAAATGAGTGTAGAACAAAACTAAGCCAGGGATTAGCAGATAAAACAATTTTCCTAGAATGGGAAATTATCCTAATGTAGGAAAATTTGAGGGCCTCTATAAGATATTGTATTCCTCTAATGAAGAGAACAGGACAAGTCCTATTGATAGGAATGGGATAGAAATATGACCTAATAAAGCTATGAGAGGATAGTGAAAGGAGAAGGTGAGTCAAATTCAAACTGGGGAAGTAATTTAATTGTCTAAACTTTTTAATTTTTTTTTTAAATTTTGCATAGGCTAAAGTTGGAAGACAACACCTATGTTTTAAACTAAGTGCAATGATGGAACAAGTCCTGGCCCATGGAACTGGTCCCACCTTGCATTGTAGTTCGTGTTTCAACCATAAAAGTGACAATCCAGGGGCAAAATATGGCCTAGGACAATAGTCAACCACCTTCTTTTCCCTGGCCACAACTGCTTACAAAAAGGGGCGACTCCAGGAAGAAGATAAGATCAGAGAAGAAAGATTGTGTTTTTGTGGTGAGATATTCTTATAGACAACTCTGCCTCTCAGTACTTAGGGACATTTTTCATTTTTTTCTCTGAAATTTTGCATTTTTTATCTTTTATCAACTCATTTGAGATATAGAATGAGCAGTTTAGGACTGGGCAGGAGGAAAAGATGAAAATATATGGAAAAGGAGGTATAGGACTGAATATGCGTTCTAGTTCCTTTTGGTGGGTCACCTGATCATGATCTTTGCAGAAGGAAATGAGAGAAATAACAGTTATGTGAAAGAGGATTTACAACTGAACAAGAAAGAATTGTCAGTTAAATATGGTAAGTAAGGAAAAGATAAATGTATATTAAAATGCCGATTTTAAATAATAGCAACCCCAGGAACAAATACCAGGAAGGAAAAAAAATAGACATGCTCACTGAAATTTGCACATCAAAAAAAATATTTAAATATTTATTTCATTTAAACAAAGAATTTTCCATTCCATTCTTAAAGCCCCAAGACATAAAATAGTGTTTTGTGCTTTTCTTAGATACAAAATATGAAGTCAGAATGTCTTTTCCTCCCGTTGTTTTTTCATAATGACTTTCTATTTAGTCAGTGACTAGAATATTTCTTTCAAAATAATCTAACAAAATGAAAGATCAAAGCATTTTGGTTGGTCCATGCCTTAATTTATGACCTTGCTCTTGAATAAAGGACAAAATTTCATTCATATTTTTAAAATTATCTTCTATTCTGGTGTTTTGAGAAAGAACAACTCAAAGGGACCTTAACTGCTTTTCAACTCTAGTTGTACCAAGTGCTTGGTTATGGAATTAGTTTATTTTTCCCCTCCTTTCTATACATAACAGGCATGAAAAAAAGATTTGCCTTTCTACAGGCTGTGCTGGATTTTAACTTATTAGAGTTTATGTAGAAGGTAAAAATGAAGTAGAAATCACATTGGGGATTTTATTATTTTAGCCCTTTTTAAAGGATATTTCTGCTTTTCAATATATTTGATAGAACAAGTAAATCAAATATAAAATTAAGTTTTTTTCTTTTAAACAAATGATCAATTGATTCAATTAAAACAAGCAAGTTTATGCCTATAGAATCAAACTTAGAAATAAGATTATCCACTGATTTTAGGAGGAAAAAGAAACCACAATTGTTTTCCAGGATCTAGACAACAAGGTGAGGAACATTTAATATTGAGGCCTCTTTTGAACCTCTAGGTCCTCAAGTGCAGCAAATTGAATGAATCCAACCTTCAAAGAACAAATCCCCTTAATAAAAGCATTTCTTCTGTAAAACTTGAACTTACTCAGAAGGCTGCACCAAATGATCTAGAAATACACATGTGGTCTTGATGGTACAGTTTCCCTGCTCCTGACCTAGAAATACTCTGAAGTCTCTCAGAACCATCTGTCTTCGAAAACATCTGTAGTGTACGGTAGGGGAGGGTGTTACAGCTTCTTTGAAGTAGTTATACTTCCATCAATCAGAATAT
>NW_027185860.1:5642352-5655596 GCF_028583685.1 Petaurus breviceps papuanus
TTTTTTTTTCAAAATATAATCCTCAGCTTCTAAACACTAATCCACTTTACAACGTTGCCATTATCATTCATGCCACTTACCTACCTGGAGTAGGTGATCTCTATGTCTAGATAGGATTGTCCTAACTTGAACTCCTTTGAATTGTGGTATATGTACATGATAGTATATTATGAGATTATAATAAAGAAATATATTTTTTCAAAGACATGTGGAAAGACTTTTATGAAAAAATACAGAGTGTAATTAGCCTAATCCAAAAAAAAATAATATTATAGCATGATTGTTATGTAGAAAATTGTCCTCTACATCCAGCATGATGGTATTGTGTCATTCGAAGAGACCCAGGATAAGAGTTCTTCTACTACCTTTCTACAAGGAAGGCTTCAATACTTAGAAGTAGGGGGACTCTTAGGTTGGGTACAGAAACTTGCCCACTCTACCTACCTTAGAGATACTTGGCTAAAATTATATATATATATATATATATATATGTATGTATGTATGTATGTATGTGTATATATATAATATATATGTATATTATATATTATATAATATATATATTATGTATATGTGTGTATGTATCTATATGTATCTATATTTGTATGTGTATCAGCTCCCTTAAAAGATATTAGACTAGTAGATATGATCTTCAGTTTAAAGTTAAACTTCTCATAATGATTTCTTAATGAAAAAGGAGGAACCAAGCTTTATCAAATAACTGACCCCTTTTTCATTGTGTTAGTTCCCCAATGAACACATACATCAAAAAACAAAACGCACATTTTCGATCAGAAAACATGTTAGAGAAAGTTTATATGAGAATTAATATCAGATGCCACAGAGTGAAAGAGTCCTCCCTTTGAGAAGAGGGTAACTCAGCTCAACTTTGAGAGAATTTACTTATTTTATAATGGAAAATTTCATCTTTTATATAGATATATAAAGACAGAGAGAGAGAGAGAGAGAGAGAGAGAGAGAGATGCAAAAAGGAAGAAAAAAAGGAAAAACATCAATAAATGGTTTTTTCTAATATGCAGATAGCATCTGAGAAATTTTAGAAGTGGATACGGACAAGCTAAACTAACTTGGTGACAAATTAAATTTAATATGTACTTAAATATATTCCATGAAAATAAAGATGTATTTACCTGTGCAAATGTTTCATGATCTTTACATAATAAAATGTTCATGCTAATGTTTAATTATCCCCATATAAATATCACCACATACTTTTGTGTGCATATATAAACATATGCACCTCCACAAGAGATATTGGATAAATGATCTTTAAGTTCCCTTTCAACTCTGAGACTTCATGGTTTTCATACTAATTCAACAACTGGCTTACACTTCCAAACTAATGGCTACCCAATTTAATTGTGATTGATGGGTTTGTACTTATTATCACCTTATCAATCTGTTGAAAATAAAATGTTTCTGCAGTGTAAAAGACATAGGACATTTTCTGACAAAACAATTTCACATTTCTGTCGCAGAAAAAAGCAATCCATTTCAATTAAATAAAGGAAGTTTCCCGATTGGCAAAATATTATACAAGAATTTCACCTGAATGTTGACATAACTTTTGACCTTAATGCTGAAAGAAGGTATAATGTCATTTATAATGTTGTCAGTGCTTCAGGAATACTTAACAGAGACCAACACCAGTTCATTTCATATGGATAATGTTTATCCAATAAAGATTTTATGTCATACTTAGAATCAACTGTATTTGAAACAACCAAAAAGATGAAATGCTCAATATTAAATCTCTAGCTCTTTTGTAGGAGAGAAAGTGTTTTGTCATAAAACTTTGCAGTAAAACTCTTACCAGGTTACAAAGTAAAAAAAAAAAAAAAACACTTTATGAAAGAGGTTCAAATGTCGCTAATAACTTTCATTTTTGCATCTTCAAAAAATGAATACTGATCTGTTATCTTCTTTGCACTTCGAACTTGATTTTTCCTGCACAAGATTCATTACCTATTAAATGATTTTCTGGAACAATTGGCAGGAAATAATTAAGGAAAGACTTACCTGAGACAGTACTAGCTAAAAGTGATATATTTAAAAGTGATATGTTAGGGTCCAAATTTACTCTTTTTCAAATTATTTAAAGATAAATTCATACTTCCCTCTCTGTACTGAAAAAATGTTCTAACAATATTCTTAAATATAAATCTCCTCTCTATAAAGAGAAAGTTTGAGTCAGATTACAAAGTATTTTCTTACCATTTATTATATGCTATTACTTTTTAATGTCACATATGAATAGTCTACTGCATGACCTCATCATCTTCCCATATTTTGGGGTACAGGAAAATAATTAAATCTGTATATCCTGGGTATTGTTCAATTACCAGATTACTAGGGACAATGTTTTACATACATTCAAATATATGCATACATGTGTATATACATATACTTCCACATATATATGGGCATATGTATGTATGCAAAATATATTTTCTACTGTCTAGCAAAATACATCCCCATATCTCCAATGAATAATTTTATACCTTTGACCCTAGATTTAATGAAAAAAATATATCACCCAGAACTCAAAGTATACAAGCACATTTTTTTTCTTACTTTTAAACCCTTTTCTTTGCCAAATAATTGATTCAAAATGTATCTTTTCTCTTCTGCCTTCCTTCCTTCTGACTGTGAGAATAGTTCTCATAATAGACAATTATTCTATGCCCATTAAAGTGAGTAGTAAGATGGCATGATAGATATTTTTCACACAATAACACATTTTTGAACAAGGAACGGATAAGTCTAGGGTACACTAGAATTTCATTTTTATATGTACTAAGAAACTTAGTCACACTTTTGGACACCTTTATAAAACTATTCAGGTATTTGGAATTGGGTAATCACTTACCTGGTGGTGGAGATAAGATCATGAAACTTTAAAACCTGAAGAAAAAATCAATTTTGAAAAGAGTAAAAAGTCCAGTGCCTTAGTCCTAGACTTCACCTTTCCTTTGTGAGAGTCAGAGATTCTGGAGGTATTGAACGTCCCATCTTATTATTAATGTTCTTGAAGCATCCCTGGCTCAGCTGGTGTCAATATCTACCTCAGAAGCCAAGAACAAAATTGAATCCAATTTAAGGTTTGAAAAGAACTGACAAGAAAGATTGCATAACATGTACAGGAAACACCTTTTGGGACTTCCAGGAGTGAAAGTTTTAACACATTTTCTTTCAGCTTGATCTCTCTTTACTCTGAAATTTTATATTGTAGCACTGGGAGAGTATGCCATCAACTTAAGAAGAAGGATGTTTCTTATCAATCAACTACACCAGTAAATACTCTTTTCAAAAACTAATTTAATATTGCTGAATAATTAATATCAACCAATAAATATAGTTAGAAGGAAACATATTGGGGCTTGTGAGCTATACCATTAGAAATATATCTTATGAGCAGTCAGTAATAACAACGGAATCTGAGGGAATAAGAAGCCCCTTGAAATCTGGGGACCTAATTTACTATAACAAAAGTGGCTGGGAGAGAAGCAAGGACTTATATGAGTTATAAAAAAAAGGGAGAAAAATCAAGGTAAGCAAAATCATTCATACCAGCTGTAAATATGTTTCACCTTAGGTATTCAATTGACAGTATATGCCATATTTATCAACCACCTCTTCCATGAAATGAAAGAGGATAGGAGGGCAGAGCCAATATGGCAGAGAAGAAACAGGAACTTCCCATGGCTCTGGCTTTCACCTTCCCCAATCCATGTAAAAAGGGGATTGTAAACAAACTTTGGAGCTGCAGAACCCACAAAATGACACAGAGAAACTAAGCTCCTGCTGAGGAGAGACTGGCAGGCCAGCACGAATCCAGCACAGCGCTCTGGGAGCCTAGCCAGCCCCATGGCGAGGCTTTAGCCCCAGGGCAGGCTTGACCAGCTACTGGCCAGAGGGACTCCACATCAGCAGCAGCTGTGGCTGTTTCCAAATTTATCAGCACATAGATGCGAAGTAAAAAGTGAGAGGTCAGTGCAGTCTGGACTTTGGGACCAGTAAGTGGGAGTGCGTGGCATTTACCCAGAGGGTGAGAAGATGCTGAGACATGGCACAGCCAGCCAGGACCACGTGGCAGCTTGAGCTCCTGGCCTGCAGAGTGTAGGGGGACCAAGCACCAGTCTGAGGGGTAATCGCCCTTGCTTTAACCTGCTTGGAGGTGGATTGCAGTCTAGGGTGGAGGTTGTGCTGTGTGAGTCCAGCTTGCCAGAGCATGTGGAGACCTCAGAGAGGGCACCCATCTAATACCTCTGGCAGCTGAGAAAACCCCAGCATTTGGGACAAAACCTCCCCTGTCTGGTGACAGAGTCGTACTGTGGCAAAAAGCCCAAAAGTCAAGTAATTGAGTGGCAACATGAGCAGGCAAATGAAACAAAGCAGAAAGAAGTTTCCAACATTACACTCCTATTTTGGGGACAAAAAGGAGCAAAGCATGGAACAGGAGGAAAACAATGAAGACAGAAACTCCTGCACCAAAAGGTTCAAAGGAAAATACAAGCTGGTTAAAGGCCATAGTGGACTTTAAGAAGCAGATAAGAGAAGTGGAGGAAAAATTGAGAAGAGAAACGAGAACAATGCAAGAAAATTGTGAAATGACAGTCAACAGCCTGTTGGAGGAAAATAATAACTTCAAAAACAGACTGACTCAAATGGCAAAGGAGGCTAGAAAAGACAATGAGGAGATGAATGCTTTAAAAAGCCAAATTTTCCAGGTCAAAAAAGAATCTCAAAATCTCAATGAGGAGAATCATTGCTTCAGAAGAAGATTGGAACAAATGGAAGCTAATGACTTTATGAGGAATCAAGATACTGTTAAACAGATCCAAACAAATGAAAGAATAGAAGGCAATGTGAAATATCTTATTGGGAAAAAAAAAACACTGACCTGGAAAATAGATGCAGGAGAGATAATTTAAAAATTATTGGACCACCTGAAAGCCATGACCAAAGTAAGAACCTAGAAATCATCCTCCAGGAAGTTCTCAAAAAAAATTCCCTGATGTTTTACCATCAGAGGACAAAATAGAGGTTGAAAGAATCCACCTGTCACCTCCTGAAAAAGATCCCAAAGAGAAAAATCCAAGGCATATTATAGCCAGGTTCCAGAATTCCCAGATTAAGGAGAGAATATTACAAGCAGTTAGGAAGAAACAATTTGAATATTGTGGAAACACAATTACGATAACCCAGGATCTGGCAGCTTCTACACTGAGGGATCGAAGGGCTTGGAATATGATATTCCAGAGGGCAAAGGAACTGGGATTAAAATAGTCACCTACCCAGCAAAACTGGGTATCATATTTCAGGGGAAAATATGGTCATTCAGTGGAATAGAGGATTTTCAAGTATTCTTGCTGAAAAAAAACAGGGTTTAGTAGAAAATTTGACATTCTGGACATATATATATATATATATATTCCCTTTAACTATTTTCATATTGAGAAAAGTTTCATCAATTGCAATTATCTGAATGTCAAATTTTCTGTTCAACTCTGGATTTTTCATTAAGAATCTTGAAAATCCTCTATTCCACTGAATAACTATATTTGACACTGAGACATGATACTCAGTTTTGCTGGGTAGGTAATTCTTGGTTTTAATCCCAGCTCCTCTGCCTCCGGAAAATTATATTCCAGGCCCTTTGATCCCTCAGTGTAGAAGCTGCTAGATCCAGTGTTATCTTGATTGTGTTTCCACAATTTTCAAATTGTTTCTTCCTGGCTGTTTATAATATTCCATCCTTTATCTATCTGGCTATCATAATCCTAAGAGTTTTCTTCTGGGGATTTTTTTCAGAAGGTTATTGGTGGATTCTTTCCACTAGTGTTTTCCTTTCTGTTTCTAATACATCAGGGCAATTTTCCTTGAGAATTTCTTTGAGGAAGAATTCTAGGTTCTTTCTTTGATCATGGCTTTCAGGTAGTATAATAATTTTATTTTCAAAGGCTTTATTAACTTATGATTTACATCATTATTTTCCACTTGATTTTGAGTTACAAAATTTCTCCTTGTTTTTCTGCTGTCACCCACCCCAAAATAGTAATCCCACAGGATATCCCCTCCTCCAATCTTCTCTCTCCAATATTTTCTTCTATACACCCTTAGACTTTTCCAGTAGGTCATGGTGGATCTCTATTCCCCAGTGCCTGTATATCTTCTTTCCCAATTACATGTGCAATAGTATAAATATTTGATTTTAAAACTTTGGATCCCAGATTCATTCCCTTCCTCCCTTATCCCCCTTCATTACTGGGAAAAGAAGCAGATCAGTATAGGTTGTACCTGTGTAGCTAATGCAAAAGGTAACCAGAGAAGATATATTTTAAAAGATTGACTGTATTGCCCTCCCTCCTATCCCACTACCAACTTGTTCAATTCACTACTTTGATCCCATCCCTTTTCAAAAGTGTTTCCAACTTCCCTCTCTCCCAGCCTGCCCTACCTTCCATCATCACCCCTCTCATCCTCTTCTCCCCTTTTCTCCTGTAGGATGAGATAACATATTTAGTGTGTATAACATTCCCTTCCTGTGCCAAATTCAATGAGAATAACGTTGACCCTTTCCCTTTTGCCGTCCTCTTCTTCCCCTCCATTGTAACCATTTTTCCTTGCCTCTTTCATATGAGATAGTTTACCCCATTCTGTAGCTCTCAATCTCCTCTCATTATATTCCTCTCTCACATCTTAATTTCATCTTTGAAGTATCATCCCATCCTATTAACTTGGCTCTGTGCCCTGTATGTATACCTGTAAACACATGTACACACTTTCACTTATGTATTCATACATCCGTATACCCTCTTATATACACACACACTCATATATATATTTGTATTCCTTTCAATTATTTTCATACTGAGAAAAGTTTCATCAGTTATAAATTATCAAATGTCAGTTATCAATTATCGTTTTTCCATGTAGGAATGTTAATAGTTCAACTTTGATCAGTGGCTTATGATTAATTTTCCCTTTTAACCTTCTCTAGCTTCTCTTGCTTCTTATAATTAGATGTCAAATTTTCTATTCAACTCTGGTTTTTACATTAAGAATGCTTGAATGTCCTCTATGCCACTGAAAGACCACATTTTCCCCTGACACATGATGCTCAGTTTTGCTGGGTAGGTGATTCTTGGTTTTAATCGCAGCTCCTCTGCCCTCCAGAATATGATATTCCAGGCCCTTCGAACCCTCAGTTTAGAAGCTGTCAGATCCTGCGTTATCCTGATGGTGTTTCCACAATATTCAAATTGTTTTTTCCTGGCTGCTCATAATATTCTCTCCTTGATCTGGGATTTCTGGAAACTGGCAATAATATTCCTAGGTGTTTTCTTTTTAGGATCTTTTTCAGGAGATGATCGGTGGATTCTTGCAATCCGTATTTTCCCCTCTGGTTCTGAAATATCAGGGAAATTTTCCTTGAGAATTTCTTGGAGGATGATTTCTAAGTTCTTTCTTTGATCATGGCTTTCAGGTAGAACACTAACTTTTAAATTATCTCTCCTGGATCCATTTTCCAGGTCAGTGGATGTTCCCATGGGATATTTCACATTGCCTTCTATTGGTTACTTTTTTGTAGCTGTTTAATATATTATTGATTTCTCATAAAGTCACTAGTTTCCATTTGCTCCATTCTATATCTAAGGAAATCATTCTCCTCATTGAGCTTTTGAGATTCTTTTTCCATCTGGCAAATTCTGGTTTTTAAGGCATTCCTCTCATCATTGTCTTTTTGAGCCACCTTTGCCAAATGAATTAGCCTTTTTTTTTTTGAGGTCAGATTTTCCTCAGTCAGTCTGTTGGCTCTCATTTTGTAATTTCTTGCCTTGTTTAAATTTCTATTACCAGTTTTTGCTCCACTTCTCTTATCTGTTTCTTAAGGTCCTCTATGGCTTTTAAGAAGCTGATATTTTCCTTTGAGGCTTTTGGTCTAGGAGTTCTGACTTCACTGTCTTCCCCTTTTCCATACTTTGTTCATTTTTGTCCCTCAAATAGGAGTCTAATGTTGGATTCTTCTGTTTGACTTGCTTCCTTTGCCTGGACCTGTCATCCCTCAGTCATTTGACCCCTGGGCTTTTTGCCACAGTAGGACTTCGCCACCAGAGAGGAGATTTTTCATCCCAAATGCTGGGGTTTTCTCAGCTGCTGGAAATATTAGATGGGTGCCCTCTCTGAGGTCTCTACAAAATCTGTCAAGCTGGACACACACCCCAGGATCCCCACCCTAGACTGCAATCCATATCCAAGCAGCTTAAAGTAAGAGCGCTTACCCTTCAGACTGGTCCCTTGGTCTCACTACCATTTGCATGCCTGTAGATGAAAGTACAATATGGTGCCAGCTATGCCAAGTCATCTAAGTGGCTTCTATCCCTTGGGACAAAAACCGATGGTGTCCCAACTACTGGTCCCAAAGTCCACACTACAATGACCTCTCTCTTTGTCCTTCGTATCTATGTGTTGATAAATCTGGAAACTGCCACAGCTGCTGGTGATCTCGAGTCACTTCAGCCAGGGGCTGCTCAGACTTGCCCTGGGGCTAAAACCTCAGGCTCACCAGGGCCTGGGATCAGCTCCCAGAGTGCTACATGGGCTAATTCCTGCCTGACTGCCTGGCTGTCCTAAGCAGGAGGTTAGTTTCTCTGTGTCATTTTGTGAGTTCTGTAGCAGCAAGGTTTTTTCAGTGTCCCCTTTTACATGGATAGGGGAAGGTGGAAGCCAGAGCTGCAAGAAGGTCCTGCTTGTACTCCATCAACTTGACCATGCATTATTATTCTTAAACACAAAACTATTGCATTACAATAATGAATAATAATTTTTTCAACCATTTCACTATCTATAGACATTAACTTTTTTTTCCTAGTTTGTGCTAAGATAAAATATCACTATGAATATATTTTTTATGTTGCACTTTCCCTTCTTTGAAAAGCATTGGTTTATATGATTTATGAATACTCATAAATCTTGGCAACAAAAGGGTTGAGTGATTTTTTTAATTATAACTACTAAAATTGAAGTTGTATTCATTATAATTTAACCAATTCAAAATTTTGAAATTATCATAATATACCTATGTTTCTATAACCATGTAATACATAATATTTCGACATTGTTGAATTAATTATTATTATTTTTTAAATGTGGTCAAACCTCAGAGTTGATTTAATTTTCTTTTCTTTAATCTGGAAATATCTTTGCATGATTGATTAAGATTCTTGTGAGAACTTTATGTTAATATAATTTGACAACATGCTTATTGGTGAAAAAGTTTTGGTCTTATATAATTGTGTTAATTATATATTATGCTTAAACATATCTGTGAATGTGTGTATATGCATATACACATGCATACATACATACATATATACATACATATGAATGTATTTCTGGATGAAATATTTCAAAAGATTTGATACCTCACAATGCACAGTGCACACACATGAATGCACATACATACACGGATGTAGGTGTGGATGTGTATATTTCCTAGTTTTTAGTTTCTTTTTTTATCTCAGTCTCTTTGATTATACTCATGTGCAAGTTTTTCAATTTATTTTATTTTTTATGATCTGTCATCTCTTATTTGTTTATAACTATCATCTGGCATAGTCTGGAAAGGTACCTTAATTCAGATACTTCATTTAAAAATATTTTATATTAATGTCAACTATCCTCTTGAAACATATTGTCACATGTGGTGTAAAATGCTGAAATAACTTAGTTGTTTGAACCCTATCAGGACCAGCTGGGATACATCTCTGAACATGACTCTAGGGTAACCTAAGAAGTTTATAGAATACCTCTTCTTCATTAATTCCATCTCAAACCCTAACCAAATCCCTCATTTTTAGGTACAGGTCACAGCCATTCAAATTTTACTTAATCAATCAACATTGCATTAGAATTTATAAAGGAATATTTACTTAAAAGATAGAGCAAGTACAAATTTAAAACAAAATTATATTTAATGCTTTAACATTGCATTATATTTTATAAAGGAATATTTACTTCAAAAATATATTAAATACAACCAAAACAAATAAACCAAAAATTCTCTTCTCCCCTAGAAGTTGGAAGCATGATCTTCTCTATGCTATCTTTGTCTCTGGGGAGTCATCTCAAAACAAAGCTTACTTTCTGCATAACATTAATCATATCAAGTTCATTTCCAAAAGCAGTATCATTACTGGATAAATCATTTTGCTGGACTGTAGTCTCAAAGGCTCTTCCTTGGTTTCTTGATATATAGATCTTATACTGAATGTGGAAAAAAAAAACCTTTTCTTGGATCCCAACTCATGCTTAGAATTCATGAGGTCAGTCTCCACTCCCTTTACTGGACATAAAGAATGCAGGAGTCACTGAGAAGACCTGAAGGCAAATAGGACAAAGAGCCAACAGGAGAAAAAGCAGATGCCCTTCTGATCTCTTCCAATAACCTAATAATATAAAATAAATAGACATATACAGGACCATGTAAATTTTAACTGAAACTATTCATTTTTTTTTCTTAATTATGACAACATTTGCATCAATTTTCCAAGGTTAAAAGGTATTAAAGAAAAGATGCTGAATGTGTATTCACATCCTTTGACTCTAAGTTCAATAGCATCTCCATACGTTACTAGAATTTGGCATGGCATTGTGTGTGTGTGTATGTGAATCTTGTACATTATAAGCTTATTTGCAAAACAAACATGGTAAATAGAAACCGATGCGACTGAAACTAAGATTAAAGGCATTATTGATAATGAAAAAAATATTTTCATTGCTTTTCTATGAAGCAGATAATATAGCATTTGATTGCAAAAAGACATACATAGCCCAATAATGTTACATTTTGCTCTTCTTCTTTAAGATTTAGTAAACCCAAAGGAAAACAAATAAATTTGAATCTGTACAAAATGAAAGAAATGCAAAGGTATAACAGACTTTTGTCAATTACTACATAGGTATCATAGTGATGGAATCCTAATAAACCTTCCCCCAGCCCCAGTATTCTATCTTAATTAAAGGCCTGGCCCCACTGAGCAGCAGGCCCACCACAACCTAACTAACTCGACTCCCCCATGTCCTTCCTAACTTATTTGTATATGCCTCACTGCTCACTAGAACATCAGATTTGTCCCTGTACTCTTAGCTCCCACAGAAACAGCAGGTGTGTCCAAACGATGAAATCTAGCTACTTCCTTTACCAGGTCACTACCCCCAGACCCATTCCAACAGAAACAGGTGTGTTGTTGTATTCAATAACAATCACAGCATCCATCTTTAACAAGACAGGACCACAATAGCTAGCCATTTGGAGAGCAGAATGACCAGAATGCTTAACCACCCAACCATAGATTTGACCCCTCCTCCATTATGTAATCCCTTATCAAATCACTCCTCCATTACCTAATCCCTTAACAGACTTCTACTGACTTTTTAATATTAATGATATTACTCTATTATATGTAATTTTCTATTGTGTAATTGCATCTGTACCCTATAAAAAATAAATCTTGCTTGCTCTAAAGTTGCTGGTTCCTCTTGGAACTTAGCCCACTTCATGAGAAATGTCAATCACAATAAATGCCTATACTTGGTTTAGAGGTGGTATGACTGAATTCTTTGAGATGGTTACATTACAACATCATGAAATTTCAACTGTTTTGGGGTGGGCAAAGCCCTCACCTCAACAGTTTTTGATGTCCCTGGGTTTATAGCACAATAATAGATTCATAAAAAAAAAATTACACTGAAGAAACACTGAATCATATCCCACACAATGTTTCTTATTTTACATATGAAGAAATGAAAGCTAAATGATATATTCAAAGTCATAGTCAGTTAATGGCAAAACCTAGTTTCAGACTGAGTTCCTATTACTATGATTCTACTTTTATACAAAAATGCATGTTTCATACTCCTGTTATACCCCCCAAACAAATCGATTATGTAACAAGAATAAAGAATTTTAATAGAAATATAGAGAAGAAAAAATACACATATTATATGAAAATCAAAATGAATTTAAATTGTATTTACTAAAGTACTTTTTCCCACAGATACATAGTTAAATAAAGCCTAAATAAGCTTATATTAAATAATGAATGATTGAAAGAATTAAATGATAGAAATACTAAATATTTACAGTGAGACAAAATGGAAAAAATCGGGGAATATATATGTAGGTTTGTATAATTTCTAAACATTTGCACTAAAAAATAGAGAAAGTGGAAATTATATAATTGAATGTTCAACAAAAGGAAGCTATAGAAAATAAGAAAATTGAGGGGGAGGCAGGGAAGCAACAGTTCAGGGTAGTCCAGGAGGAGGCATGACCAATTCAAGGGGCAAGTCATCCCACCAACCACAAGGGCCACTGCCACACCTTTCACCATAGGGCGGGAACTGGAAAGGTCAATGTGGAACGTGGTTGAAACTGGGGAGGGGGGGGAGGGAAGGAAGAGTACAGTCTAGCCCTGGCCCCCAGGGCAAGAAGCCATGGAGGCAGAGCAGCTGTGCAGCCACCACCACATGGCTGCTTCATAGCTCCTGGAATGCAGATAATGCGGGGACCAAATACTCCTGGGACAACCACTCCGAAGTCCAGAAAAAAAATATCAGGACCTCCAAAGACCAGGATGGCAGAGTGTGCCCAGCCTGCTCCAACTCACCGCCACCCCCCACCCCTGACCCTGAAAACATAGTAACTATTGCCCAAGGGCACAACCCTCAACACTAAAAGCTTGGGAGCCCTCGATGAAAGGCGATGCTAGGGCCCTGCCTCAAAATGGGTGGAAAGCAGACTACAAAGTCTCTGGAGTCCTACTATCCTCAGAAGGTGGAACCAAACTAAGAGGGAGAAAATGTGGACTCCACACCCAAAGTTGAAACATCAACAGGGAAATGGTCCCAAACACATAAAACTCTCCTAGATGAGCTCAAAAGGAACTTTGAAAACCAAATGAGAGAGATAGAAGACAACATGAATAAAATTTATTTTAAAATCAAAATTGCAGAATTAGAAAAACATTATAATGAAGAAAACAGCTCCTTAAAAAGAAAAGTGCATTGTATGGAAAGGGAGCTCCAAAAACTAACTAAGGAAAATGATTTGCTAAAAAAAAACCATCCACCAAATTGAAACAAATAACTCCTTGAGGAAGAAAGAATTAGTAAAAGAAGAAGAAGAAGAAGAAGAAGAAGAAGAAGAAGAAGAAGAAGAA